>NC_091436.1:92173333-92486325 GCF_964237555.1 Oryctolagus cuniculus
AGGAAGCTCCTGGCTTCTGGCTTCACATTGGCCCAGCCATTTGGGGAGTGAATCAGTGGATGGAAGACCTTTCTCTCTGTCTCTCCTTCTCTCTGTCTGTAACTCTGCCTCTCAAATAAATTAATACATTTTTTTTAAAAAAAGGATAAAATTATCTCTGCTGAAAATGCCAGAAAACTACAGGCAGGGTGAGTGAGTGGAGATTTGGTGTGCAGTTCAGTCACTGCTTAGGATGCTCACATTCCTTATCGCAGTCCTCAAGTCTGAGTTCCAACTCTACCTCCAATCAAACTTCCTATTAAATAGGTACCCTGTTGGTAGCAGGTGATGGTTCAATTACTTGCGTCCCTCCTACCCATGTGTAAGTCCCAGACTGAGTTCCAGGCTCCTGGTTTCAACCTGAACCAGCCCTGGCTATTACAGGCAATTGGAAGGAAACCAATGAATGGAAGATATCTCCATCCCGCCCCATCCCACCCCTCACTCCCCATGTGTCTGCCTTTCAAATAATATAATCAATTTAAAAGAAGAAGAAAGAAGGGGCAAGAAGTAAGATGGCAAGGAGTTTTCTCCCATTCCACGGGACACAGAATGGCATCCAGGAGGTTTTTCTAGGTTTCTTTCAACCTCCTTAACCGTGAGAACCACTGCTGGAGAATCCTGGATAGACATTCCTCCCCTTATCTTTCCATTTGCCCTTTCTCAAAGTCTGGTCTACCCAGAACTTCTTACCACCGAGTCAAGAGGGAAGGAGCTCACAGGATGAGGCATGAAAATCAGAAACGGCCTGTGGGGTCAGCGCTGTGGCATGGCAGGTAAAGCCGCTGCCTGCGATGCTGGCATGCCACATGGGTGCCAGTTCAAGTCCTGGCTGTTCCACTTCCAATCCAGCTCTCTGCTATGGCCTGGGAAAGCAGTAGAAGATGGCCCAAGTCTTCGGGCCCCTGCACTCACATGGGAGGCCCAGAAGAAGCTCCTGGCTCCTGGCTCCTGGCTTCGGATAGGCATAGGCACAGCTCCAGCTGTTGCAGCCAAATGGGGAGTGAACCAGAGGATGGAAACACCCCCTGCCCCTTCCTCTCCTCTTTCTGTGTAATTTTGACCTTCAAATAAATAAATGTCTTTAAAAAAAAAAAAAAGAACGAAAAGAAACTGCCTGTAAGCAGCTTTCATTTAGCAAGGCACATGAAACAAACATCACCAGACTACAGAAAGTAATATGAAAACTGCACACTAACCAGCAACGAGTGGTGTGGACAATCGAGAAGTCTCTGACTTAGGGGGTCAAACTCATTTTCCTTTCTGAAAAACACTGTGAAAGCCAAGCACAACATGTCTTCAGGCCCATTCTGCCTGAGTATCTGCACCCAATACTTTAAGGGAACATCAATCTGGCAAAATGATTTTTCCCCTCAACTGTCAAGATGTACGTTCTGCCATGTTAACTTTACCCACAAAATTATACACTGAATTATGCAGACTTCCATTCTGGCCTTCTCAAAAATTTTATGGATATTTGCCAATATAAACATCCATTTGATTGTAAAGTTACATTTAGCAGAGCAAATGCAGTGTTTCCAAAGACATTTGAGCCATTTCTTCACCACAGGTTTCCAAAACCCAGAAAAACAATGAGCTATCCAAGATAATGTGTAACTTTAAGTGTTCAGTAGTCCTGCAATATAATGCAAAGTGACCTCATAAGTGGGCAATTATAGTATTTGAAATTTTTAGATTATTTACTTGAGAGGGAGAGAGAGAGAATCACAAACAGATCTCTCAATTGCTGGTTCACTCCCTAAATGTTCCCAACAGCCAGGGCTGGGCAGGGGCTGGTGCCAGGAGCCATGAATGGGATCCAAGTATCCTACCTAGGTGGCAGGGGCCCAATTCCCTGAACCACAGTCACTGCCTCACGGGGTACCCAGGGGCAGACAGGCACTCTCATGTGGAATGCAGGTGCCTTCACCACGAGGCTAAATGCCTACTCCTGGCATTTGGGATTTGGAATGCATAGGAAAAAGCATTCTGAGGCATTGTACTTCTGAAATACTACTGTTGTCCTTACCATAGACTTAGAATGTTTATAAACTATGAACTATGAAAACCAGGGCGGGAGTGAAAGTCAATTTCCAGTTTCAAGATATCTTATTATATTTAGTCCCTGACATGAGAAATATTGTACCAAGAATATGTGCAACAGAGTAGATGCATCTTGTGGAGTAGAGAAGTTTTAATAATTCTATAGAATTTTCTAGAAGCATTATATATACAACAAACTATGGAATTATTGTTATTGTCCAACACACAGCACCATCACCACTAGCACCACCAGAACCACGAATTTCCCAAAATTGCTAATTTGGGTCATCAGTATTGGGAATTGGGCCAGGTCTTTAGCAGTGAGAGTGACATCCAAAGCTTGTGTGATGTGTTTGTCTTACTTGCAATAGGCATTTTAAGAGCAGAGTAAGAAAATGAAGATAATATCATGAAAATAACCAGATTTATTTCAGGACTGACATCAAAAAGGGGCTAGAAAATCCAAACATACAAACAGTGGGCTTGGGGTGAGTATTTATCACTGCACTATTACTACTGCCATCCTGCCAGAGGTCACCAGCCCACCACTGAAAGATTTTAACTATACTCAAAATAAAGCTTAGATTTGGGTTTTTGGCCTTTACTCAACATAAATTAATGTTTTTGAATCTATTACACACCACCCTTTTAGTTCTGATGGTGATGAATGTCATGATCATTCCCAACAAATTATAGAAATATGCTAGAGTTCTGTTATTCTTTGGGCTACCAAGACTCTTAACTTATAAGAAAGAAATCATTCATAAATCTATTTTTTTAAAGAAAAAATGATCATTTTTCATATCTACCATGAAAACTGACCTATACATATGTGTGGTTATGTTTAGAAACACACCTTTTTCTACCCTTTTTTTAATCTGCACTTTTTGAAGTTCACTTGTATTTTAAACAACAGCTTCAAATGTTACCAGGAAAGCTCCATGAGGATGGAATCTTAACATAATCTTCAATGTTACCTCTAGTCCTACAGCCTCACAATGTTGGACCGTATCATTTTACTCCGGGACAGCCAACCATAATTCCGAAATCAGAACCCAGCTGGCTCTGCATGAGGAACACTGAAACCATAATATTGCAGCTGGCCCGGAGTAGCAGCAGGGTGCCCAGGTCACTGAGCAGGGCAGTGGGGAGTGACGAGTGGCTGCATAGGACATTTGAAACATGCGTTTGAAAAATCCCAAAAAAGTACAGACAACAAGAGTCCAGGATCCAATCTACAGAATGTCAAAGGCCAGCTCTTTGAACAAAAGTGACGAGACTGGCAATATGAATAAACATATCCATGCCACCTTTACCACCAATTGTTTAAGCACCACTTTCAAAAAACCCCAAGGTGAGAAGTCAAGTCATAAAACAAGACTGGGGAATCGGTATGTATTCTAAAATACTTACTTTTATATAAGGAATTCTAAGGAGAAGGCCAATATATTCATTCATATTCTCTCTCTTCCTTCTCTCTCTCTCTCTCTCTCTCTCTCTCTCTCTCTTATTCTCTCTCTCTTATTTTGATTCACCTATATGAAAGGCAGAGTTACAGAGAGAGGGAGAGACAGAGATCTTCCATCCACTGGTTCAGTTCCCATATGGTCTTAATGGCCAGAGCTGGGCCAGGCTGAAGCCAGGAGCTTCACCCAGGTCCCCTACCTGGGTGACAGGGGCCCACACTCTTGGTCCATCCTCTGCTGCTTTTCCCAGGCTAGTAGCAGGGAGCTGCATGGGAAGTGGATCAGCCAGGACACAAACCGGCACCCACATCGGATGTCAGCATAGGAGGTTGCAGCTTTACCAGCTATGCCACAATACCAGCCCCAGAAAAGGTCAATTTTCAAATAGTTCTACCTAGCATATATTCACAGGTTTTAAGAAACATGTATTGGCTTTGAAAGAGTAATAATATAAACAGTGAAAGGCATGTAGGCTTGGGGGCAGAGATACAAAAAAAGACTTAGATTAAAAATAAAATCTAGCTTCTCTATTTACTATGTGGCTCAAAGTTAGTAAATTTGGTTCTCGAACCTGGGTTTTCACTGTAACATGAGGGTACTACCACCTGCTTCAAGGTTGTTGTGTGAGCCTGCTCTCACATGACTGCTTTCCTTCATGTAAGACACACCTAGAACTTACAGACACTCACTAAGTGGCAGTTGCCACCACTATCATCATCATTGCAACCAAATTATCATATCAGAAACTTAAAGATCAGAAAATTAATTTTAAAAGAAAGGGTGACCCTAACCAACATGTACAATATAAACTTTGAGAGTCAATTAAAACTTGCTAGGCCTGATCAAATCTGAATCCCAATTGAATTAAGTGATTTCTAAGATATCATGTGGGTTCTAGTAGGTTCCAAGTGTTCCATAAATGTTATTGAGAAAAATGTAGCACCGCAGGCCCCAAATCACCAACCAATTTCAGTACAGAACAACAGCAATGGACTCGCCAGGGCCCCTAGAAACAAGAGCCATCAGAGGAAGGAGCGTTGGCTTCCCTGGGAGTCATCATCCAAACCAGTGTTTGACAACCTGCACTCATAAAAGCCCTTGTCCAATGTTTCCCAATCTGAATAAAGGTCAGACAAACTGTCTTTAGAGGAAAATTTCTTGAAAATAATTTAGAAACTTAATTTACTCTTATGCATAAAGCTCTTATGAAACCACGTACCAAAAACATTTCAAAGTACATGCAAAAAATTACATTCATATCCATATCATTAATTTGTCATTTCTTGAGTCTCAGTACTTGAGGAAGAGTCAAAGTGAGGAAATAACAGTAGAACCACCTACACTGTGTTATTTACTTGGGTTTAATACTCATAGAATGTAAGTACATTCACAGGGAGCTAATAGAGAAGGGTTATAAAGAATATGGATAGAAAATTACATAACAGTTTAAAGCTCTTAGTTGGTACAATACTGGACAGCCTCCATTCCTAGTTACCCTGACAATATGATATCACCCACTGCCTAAGGACATCTTACAGCAGTGATCTTGTGATCTTGAGAAAACAAACACATGCAAATAAATCAAAGCATAATTAGAGGGATAACAACAGCCACTGTAACTACAGCTTAGCAAGCAGGACTGGGAAGGAGTTGAGGAGGAATTACAAACCAAAGGGTTTCAGTATGAAGGTGAAAAATGGGATTTAAGACTTCATGTGTTAACTTGAGCTTTAGTGATAGAATGCATGAGGGCACCTAAACCGTTTCTTTTTCTATACACTTTCATCCAACCATACATCACGGAATTAATGTTTAAATAACCTCCTATTGTTTGTTCTCCTATCAGGATCACTGGATCCCCAGGTTGGGAAAAAGCAGATCCTTGCTCTTCTAATGTTTGCACGAGGCTCAGAGCCATCTAGACAGCCTGTCCCTTGGGCTGCTCCCTGTTCCCTTACCTTTAACTCCAATACATCAGACCTATCCCTTGCTGTTTCAGAACATTCGATTCCTCAGAGAGCACTATAGTCTAGTGATTTAAAAGAAAATTTCAAGGCAGACTGTTTCTGAGGGAGTATGATAAAGTTCTGGTGAAGGTTTCCACTGGTATCCTCTAAACAACAAAGGAGGTGTCTTAATCCACGGCTATGTCCTGCATGTGGACTCAGAGTACTCCTGGGTTTCTATGGGTTACACTGTATGAGTGCTAAGGGTTGTTCAAGGCCCTGAGAATGGGAATCTTTAGCTCAGCTTGAAGACCTTTTCTCTGTAGGAACCTGCGCTATGGAAAGCTAACCAGGAGCTGGCGAAAGCAGAACTTGTCGCTTATCCTTGAATGCTTCTGAACTGCTAGGCAGAACAGAGCCTCATCAGTCACTGTGTTTCATTTTATTTTGCTTCAAACAAGAAAAAAAAAAAAAATCCTGGCCAGCGCCATGGCTCACTTGGCTATTCCTCCGCCTGCGGCATCGGCACCCTAGGTTCTAGTCCCAGTTGGGGCGCAGGGTACTAGTCCCTGTTGCTCCTCTTCCAGTCCAGCTCTCTGCTGTGGCCCAGGAGGGCAGTAGAGGATGGCCCAAGTGCTTGGGCCCCTACACCCGCATGCAAGACCAAGAAGAAACATCTGGCTCCTGGCTTCAGATTGGCACAGCTCCGGCCTTTGCGGCCATTAGGGGAGAGAACCAACGGAAGGAAGACCTTTCTCTCTGTCTCTCTCACTGTCTATAGCTCTACCTGTCTAATAAAAAAAAAAAAATCCTGTGAAAAAATAATCAGTGTGGAAGACAGCCATCTCATAAAGCCAGAACCTAAAATGAAAAACTTGAGATAGGGAATACATAAAGGCAGAATTAAAAGTCCTTAAAGTGGGCACTATTCTTTTATATAACACATTAATTACCAGAGTTACAGGTTTTATCACAAAAATAAATATATATGTATCACCCCACACAAGATACATATTATATACATGTTAAATATATATATACACATATACACTACATGTAGATATAGATAATACCACATGCATAATCTGTCATATATGTGTGTGTACATTTTGTATGTGGGGGTATGAAGAGATATAGAGGGAGACAGGCAATCAGATGTTAATTTAAGAGAAACTAAGATTTTAAACCAAAATTAGTGAATCAGCCCAATAGAAGACAGAAAACCCCTTGACAGGAGGAATTTTGTTTTTTCACTGTTGCACTTCAGGGCTAAAATACATAGCAGATATTCAATAAAATTTGGTGGAGGCCTAAAAATTACAAATTTTCCCCCTTTTAGATTAGTCCAATATAAATAATGTTTAAGAAACTATTATTCCATTGGGAAAATCTATCATCGATAATGTAGGTATTTATATTTGTTAATAGAGAAATCATAAGACTGTACCAGGAGTAAAACAACCCACCGTAAATAGACAGATATGAAAACACTCTTTCCTGTTACACAGTAATTATCTAATTAAAGACTGTTTTGAACAACGTCATTATTTTTAAACATATGCACTATGCGACAATTATATTGATGATGGCTAAATATAATTAACAATCCTATCTCCTTTCTGAAGACGTTAATCAGAGCATGTCTAGAACAGAAAGCATGACTGAAGCCTACCATAAGGAGTTACCCAATTTCTCCAGCACAGGGAAAAGTGCTATTTGACTGAATCGAGGAAGAGCTATCACTGTTTTCCTTCCAAGTAAAAAGCTACAGCACAAAAAGACTTTACAAACATCTGTGAGTTTGTGAATTTAAATCAAAATTTCCTCGGATGAACAACTTTATATATCACACAAACATACACAAATACACATAAATATGAGTATATATGAATGTGACATTAGAGAAGGAAGTAAAATAACATGAATCACTTTTACCAACTTTGGATTTTATTGATTTAAGCTTATTATGTGCTGCCAGTCTGATGAGCCAAAGGGAAATGACGCTTTCTCAATTCCAAGACACGCATGTTCTAGAACTCCCAGATGCTGGGAGGAAATAAACAAAGGCAAATAGCATCATGGCATAAATCAGTTCCCCATTGCACAGTCATGCTATCAAAACTGGCACTCAAATTTCTATCACTGGCTTCTTGTCTTATTAGTTGTCCCCAAACAACTTTAGTGACTAGGATAATAGATAACAGCTCTTCAAAAATTCATGAAAAATGTAAACTACAAAAAATCATGTATCAATTTCCAAATTACTTTGTAGCAAAATAAATTTATCATTCAGATAATTCTATTTTCCATGACATTTTTTAAAGTTATTTATTTGAAAGGCAGTGAAACAGAGAAGGAAAGACTAAGACTAAGAGAGAGAGAGAGAGAGAATGAACAAGAGCTCCCATTGACTAGTTCACTCCCCAAATGGCTGCAGCAGCCAAGTCTGGGCCAGGCTGGCCAGGAGCCAGGAACTCAATCAGGGTCTCCTTCACCTTGAGCCAGTATCTGAGTCATTATCTGCTGCTTCCCCAGGTGTGTATTAGTAAAAAGCTGGACTGGAAGTGAGGGTGGGACTGGCAGGGATCCCAAGTAGTGGTTTAACCCCAAATAAGAAAAATAGAAGTGGATTAACCCCAAATACAGAAAAATAGAGACCATTGTGAATGGGAACAAAGGACTAAAATATGAAAAACCTTTATGAATGGCTCATTTTTTAGAATCATGTAAGGTGGCTACTTTTAATAGATTCTGAGGCAAAAAAATGACAGCAATTACTATTTTCACACAAAGAATTAAGTATGACACACTTAACTCTTCCATATTATTTTATGAAGATACAATGTACTTTAGCAAAAAACTAGCAAGGTAAAACATCAGTAAAAAAAAAAAAGACGAGGGTCTACATGGACTGGAACTTACAATACAGATTATTGAATACATTTATAGTACATGGGAAAATATCTATAGTTTGTAATGATAATGTAATCAGACATTTTTAAACAATGAGCATTGCTCTTCAAAATACTTAACCAATGATACTATTATTCAATCAATGAAGCCTTTGCCCCATTTCTGAAACTTTTCTTTTGGCATTACCTTTAATAATTGCTTTATGAACAACTTAAAATATCATTCACATTATTTTATTTTTTATTTATTTTTTGACAGGCAGAGTGGACAGTGAGAGAGACAGAGAGAAAGGTCTTCCTTTTGCCATTGGTTCACCCTCCAATGGCCACCACGGCTGGCGCGCTGCGACCTGCGCACCGCGCTGATCCGAAGGCAGGAGCCAGGTGCTTCTCCTGGTTTCCCATGGGATGCAGGGCCCAAGCACTTGGGCCATCCTCCACTGCCTTCCCGGGCCACAGCAGAGAGCTGGCCTGGAAGAGGGGCAACCATGACAGAATCCGGCACCCCGACCGGGACTAGAACCCAGGGTGCTGGTGCCGCAGGCGGAGGGTTAGACTATTGAGCCAAGGCGCTGGCCAATTTTTATAAATTTTATAATTTTTATCACTTTACCTAGAAACAAGAGCGTGCTGATACCCACTGTTTCACTCCCCAAATGCCTACAATGCCTGGAACTAACCAGGGCAAAAGCTGGGAGCCAGGAAATTAATCCAGATCTCCTACGAAGGTGACAGGAAATTTTGGTTGTTTTAAAATGCAGCTTCAGCAGGAGCTTTGGAAATGGGTGGCTTGAATTGAACCCCTAGTTCCTCTGTTTACAAACTGTATGAACAGAGGCAAGTTATTTAACTGGTCTATAAAAAGGGCAAGGTAATACACACCCACTAGTATTATTGGGATGCTTCAATGGCATAATGCACACAAAGCTCCTAACAGAATGCCTACAGTGAGCATTCCTTACAACGGCAGCTGTGGTTCTGGTATAAAATGGAGTTTGTATTCTGTGTTGAGTCATATTCTGTATTTATTTATAGTCCTTTTTAAATATTTATATGATAAAGTTCCCACTGACAATTTGGCAGCAGCAGAGTCCAATATGTTAAAGACTCAATCAAAAATACGCACCTACCTTATGCTGAAAGCATTTCTGTGTGTTAGATTTGAAACTGAAGAAATTGGTATCATTACCTTAAAAAATCATATATTAGAGAAGCAGCCATCTGCTGATGCTGCTTGCTGAAAATAGTATTTTTTAAAAAATGGTCTTGCAGACACTAAAGTTAATTTTGTGTGACAACGGAGAGTATGAGCAATATATGAAAATTGAGACCTGGAGTAGGAGTTGTTGTCTCTTAATTGTATATAATCTAGGTTTGTACAATAAACATAGCAGAAGAGGGAAATTCTAAGCAGAGAAAGGATAAATGATTCGCACATCATTCAGGAACAGACTGCTTAGCCATGAAGAGCAATGGTTAAAAATAATGTATTAATAGAACTTTGCCCTTGTCACATATCCTTACGGCAGACTGTGTTCTGGAAACTTTTTTATTTAAAAAAGGTATCCTGTTCTCCAACTTTGAGCAGGACTATTTAATAAATAATTCAATTGTGAGATATTAGTTAAGCAGTTTGTTCTATTTGCATGTGCTTATTCAAAAAAAATCACAGGATTATCTGTGAAAAGATTCCTATTCCTGTAACTATTTAGACCTACCAGATGAGCCAGAACTCAAATTACTTAACATGTGTTTTTAACTAAAGGAACTCTTGCTTTTTATCTCACAGTCTTTCTCACTCTCCTCTCCGCTCCCCTCCTAGACACTCCCTTGCCCTCCCCTTCCCTTTCCCTTCCCCTCCCCTCTTCTTTCTCCTCTGCTCCTCTCCCCTCCCCTCCTCTCCACCCCATTTCTTTCTGTCTTTCAAATACAAATAAAAGGTGGTTTTTCTTTTTAAAGGGAGGGCAACAGTTTATTCTAGTTAAGATGTCCATGTTCTATATCAGGGTACCTGAGTTTGATACTCACTCTGGCTGCTGACTCTAGCTTCTTGCTAATGTGGACCCTGGGAAGCAGGGATGATGGCTCAAGTAATTGGGTCACTGCCATCTACATGGAAGATCTTCACTGACTTGCTGGCTCCTGGCTAAGCTGTTACAGGTATTTGGGGAGTGAATCAGTGAAATGGGGACATGTTTTCTTTCTCCAACCCTTTCAAATAAATAAATAAATTTTCAAAACCAAAGATGAGGGGTTAGATGTTTAGCCCATATTAGAGTACCTGGATTTAAATCTCAGCTCTGGATTCTGAATCAAGCTCCCTGCTAATGCAGACCCTAGGAAGGAGGTGGTAGCTCAAGTAATTGGGTTCCTGACCCTCATATGGGAGACCTGGATTGAGTTTCCAGATCCTGGCTTCTTTAAACCCAGTGGCTGTTTCAGGCATTTGGGGAGTGAGCCAGTGAGTGGGAGATCTCTCTCTCTCTCTCTCTCTCTCTCTCTCTCTGTCTCTCAAATAAATAAGCTAAAATTTAAAGAAAAAAGAAACTTTGCTTTTTAAATAGCAAAATAAAAATAAAATAGAATTTCTAAGCTTAGAAAACAAAAGATCACCAGTTTCAAAAGTTTCAATACATGCAAATACAGGGTCTACAAAGTTAAAGCAGTGAAATCAAGAATGCTAATTTCTCAGAACAATCAGAGGAACAAATCCTAAATAGTTATCACATGATTCCTGTGCAAATAAACAATCTATGTATTTACCATATCTCCTATAAACTTCAGTAACTCTAAGAGGAGATTTCAACACTGTAAGTGAACTTGGCTTCCATGGCAGGCAACTGATTAAGTTACTTTCTTAGAGTCTTTATGAATTATAAACAAGAATGCAATTTTAAAATATTAAGCACTAGCTTCCAAATTTTTACATTCAAATTATTATTACTAAGTTCAAGTTGGCCTTATCTGAAGCTCACCCTCCTACCTCTATCCCAAGAGTGCTATCAGGTAACTCTTTAGGATGATCTACCTTAAAATGTCAGACACATAAGGAACTGACCCCAATTCCTTTCAAGTGGCTGAGTCATAAACCCACAAGCTGTTTCACAATTCAGAGCACAGCATCACTCAGCCACCTCCTTTCATTTCCAGATGATCTGCACAGACAGAGAAACAAGACAGGATTTCAAACTAGCAGCTATCACAGCTTTCATGTGCAGCAGATGATGTTTTCAAAACCTATACGATTACTCAATGGATCTTCCAAGACAAGTTAGCTGCTTCCTAAATACAATACGGGTCAGGATAATTGCAGACATGAGTATATTTTTCGATTATTCTAGAATGGAAAAGCTAATGCAACTATTCAAAATGCTTTATGTAATCTAAAGGAACTTGTTCAGGTGGCATTATCTAGCCCATTGAACACTTGCCAATTTTTGGAGATATTTTTGGTAGACACAATTGAAGATACAGATTGGTGTGAGATGGGGAGACCTTTTAGCATCTAGTGGGTGGAGACTAGGGGTGCTGCTAAGCATCCCACAATGCAGAGGAAGCCCCTTGTGCATTGAAGAATTAACTGCCCCAAAATGTAAATAGTGCCAAGGTTGAAAAGATCTAGGCAAAGGGTTGTCATTGCTTTACAAGTGTGGTTTCCTGACAATACCAATTACATTAAACACGTAAATACTTAAACACCCAGAAACAAGATATTTATTTACAGAAGAACAATCATGGCAAGTCTGGTGATTATTTCATTCAGTAGAGAATTCATCTCCATTCTCTTCCATTCACTTCCTTAACCTGTCTTGATGCTAATGATATCCAGATCTGCCACTTGGAATGAGAGTATCTCCAAGGTATCACACCACACTCTGGACATCTCAGTCATTCACCCACTCTGCCCTAGCCCGCCCATCCACCCGTGTGCCAGTGACTCCATATTCAGGCTGGAAGCTAAGGCACCCTGCACTGCTCTCACTCCCCAGCAACACCCTGTATTTACACATAATGTGCGCTTGACTCAGATGTTCAATACTGCATGGCTTTTTTCCCAGACCAATTTATAAATGATAAGAACAAACTCCAGGGGCCAGAGGTGTGGCATAGAGGGTTAAGCCACCACCTGCTACACCAGCATCCAATATCAGAGTGACAATTCAAACCCCAGCAGCTATGCTTCTGATGCAGTTCCCTGCTAATGTGCTTGGGAAAGCAGTGGAGGATGTCCCAAGTACTTGGCAGCTGCCATCCACCTGGGAGATCCAGACGAAGTTTCTGGCTCCTGCCTTTGGCCTGGCCCAACCCTGGCCATTGCAGCAGTTTGCGAAGTGAATCAGCAGATGGAAGATCTCTTTCACTCTCTTTCTCTCTCACTCTGTCACTCTTTCAGAGAAATAAATACTCTTTTTTTTTTTTTTTTTGACAGGCAGAGTTAGACAGTGAGAGACAGAAAGGTCTCCCTTCTGTTGGTTCACCCACCAAATGGCCGCTACGGCCGGAGCACTGGGCCAATCCAAAGCCAGGAGCCAGGTGCTTCTTCCTGGTCTCTCATGCAGGTTCAGGGCCCAAGAACATGGGCCATCCTCCACTGCACTCCTAGGCAACAGCAGAGAGCTGGACTGGAAGATGAGCAACCGGGACAGAACCAGTGCCCCAACCGGGACTAGAACCCAGTGTGCCGGTGCCACAGGCAGAGGATTAGCCTAGTGAGCCACAGCACCGGCCAATAAATACTCTTTTTAAATAAATAATAAACACGAAGCCCAAGAAGACTACTAGAAATAAAAGCAACAGAGCAATGAGTGGAGTTCACTATAAAAATTAGCATATTTGGAAATAAACCCCATGTTCAAAAAGCAGAAAAGATCCAAATGGAGCCAAAGAAATCCTAAGACATGGCTTAAAAAGTGGAAAAGATCCTTTAATAACAGATGACACTTGGGTGTCAACCCTGAGAAAAGACCACTTCATATAAAAACCAAGTTTTCATAGACATGAATGTCCCAGTGCACCAAAAAGAAAGAAAAATATATGAAGGGAAATCAGAGTGCAGTAGGACAGCTGGTAAAAATTAACAATAATAGCCATTTAACACTCATATAAAGTTGAAGCCTGCAGCATTCATATGCATTATTATATTCTTTGAAAAATTCTGAGTCAAGTAGGTCTAATAATTACTGGGCAATGATACTTGGAATACCCACTGACAAGATACTGAGGCATTTTGAAATAGCAATTTAGCTTCACTCTGGATCACTCTGAATGTTAAGTAGCAGAAAGCCTCAGAACCACCCTGACAAACTGATGTTAAAGTGGTCCTCCTCACTCCCACACACTTCCACTAATGCAGCCATCAGCAGCAATTGACAGTGGTGATTACCTAAGGAGCTGCTATTTCAGGAACTGAACAGGGGTCACTTCAAGAGCCAACTCTATTCATTTTACATCTCAGATAACAGAATTTGGTCAGCTGCTTGACCTCCTTCCACTGAGTCTCCGAAAGTACAGACAATATATTCTATTGTCATCAGTGAGCCATCACGTCTATTTTAGTGATAGGATTCCGGAAGGTTTAAATAAATTTTAAAACAGCCTAGTGGATGAGAGGAATCAAAATTTAAACTCTGACCAACAGTTAAGGTGACAATTTTGTTTATAAATATGTGCAGAAACCAGGCGGACTCATTAACACACAATGTTAGGGATGTAACAGATTTAACAGATTGACTTCTCCTCCTGTGTGCTGTAACAATGGAGGCAATAAAACTTAACAGGATAGTGTTTTTGAAATAGTATTTGATTTGGGCCGGTGCCACAGCTCAATAGACTAATCCTCTACCTTGCGGCGCCGGCACACCAGGTTCTAGTCCCAGTTGGGGCGCCGGATTCTGTCCTGGTTGCCCCTCTTCCAGTCCAGCTCTCTGCTGTGGCCCGGAAGTGCAGTGGAGGATGGCCCAAGTGTTTGGGCCCTACACCCCATGGGAGACCAGGAGAAGCACCTGGCTCCTGGCTTAGGACCAGCGCCATGCGCCAGCTGCGGCAGCCATTGGAGGGTGAACCAACAGCAAAGGAAGACCTTTCTTCTCTCTCTCTCTCACTGTCCACTCTGCTTGTCAAAAATTAAAAAAAAAATAAAGAAATAGTATCTGATTTGTGTTTCACTTTTACTGATCTTGTTGTTCTACCCAGTAAAGCTGACACAGCTTTGGCACTGGAGGCCAGGCAGATACAGCCAAGAACAAACACGTTATTGTTCAGTTCTAACTTTCCAAACAGAGTTTTAAAAATGAGATCAGCAGAAGCAATTGTCTTGAAACCCACACTCTATTACAAGAACCTGAGAGGGAAATGGATTTGTTTTGATGGTCTAAAGCCATGTGGCTTGGAACATCTAGAATTGTGAGTTTATACGGAAGTTAGTCATAAAGTACGGCAATAGCACAATATATTAGAGCAGTAGCTCTGGCTCAAGGCAAGGTTTATGGCAAAATTGGATTAACTGGTAGAAAGAGGTAAGAACCAAAGTACCTAACTTGAGTTTAGACACTGTGTGTGTCCCCGAAGGTGTGTGAGCAAGTGGGTGTCGGGGAGGAAGACGGACAGGCACGTACACAAGTGTGTGTCAGAGAGAGCTGACTGGAAGACAGGGGTTGAGCTGGTAGAAAATTCGGATAAACAACAGGGAGGTACCCACAAATGTTAGGAGTTTGTGCCCAGCTTCTGAAGGCCCCTGAAAGAACCATTTTGATGGGGCCTGTGAGCCCGTGTAAGCCGGATGGAATAGAGCAGCCGTGGGAAAGAGGTATACCAGGGCAGAACGGTGCTCAGAACGCCACACCTCCCTGCCCTCCACAAATGCATCTGACGTCACTGAGGCTCCTCTTCAGCGGCAGTCTGGCAGGGATTTTGTTGCAGCAATGGGGATGAGGGATTGGGGACAGAGATCTATGGGGAAGAGCTGATTGCACAAGTAGTTATAATTTTAGCCTATGGTAAAGTCAGCCACAAGACGCCCCACTATTGACATAGTCCCAGAGGATGGCATGAAGATGAAGACCAAAGTCCAATCAGAAGAGATACACAGCAGAAGCCAAGGAGGACGAACAGATCACAGGCTGAGCAGACACCTTCCTTAACCCAGTGTTTCCCTTCCACTGTGAAAGTCACATTTCTGCACATCCACAAGTGTATAAACTTTACACAGCTTAATGGTTTACAAATTTCACAGGTTAATCACAAATATTACAAAACTGAGATTATCCCAAAGTCTGATGGCCACATGTTGTGCTTAATATGTCTTCCTTTCTTCTTTTGTTTCTGGCCAGATAACAGTCACCTCCCTCCTGCTTAATTTGTTAAAAATGACACAGACCAGGAGAGCAGAGTAACAACATAAAAGCCCTGTTCTTTCTTCAAGGTGTTCTTCTAACCCAATCAGAAGGCAATACTTTGTGCAATAGTACGGAGCACTGTGTTACAGAGTGCTTGTTTGCTATTCTACTTCCATTAGGCTCAACTAGCACTGCAACTGACAATACGCATGAAGTGCTATCACAACAAGCGATCTCCACCACATCTTTACTAAGTGTCAAGAAACTAAGCACCTGCATTGATAGGCCCCCTTGGAAAGCTAACAAATGAATGTGTCCCAGCCTCTGTTTTTTTCTACTTTCTGGTTTCTGGGCATCTGGAGGATGTGTTTCCTTTTCCTATGGAAAATCTTTCTTGAATTTTATTCCAGAAAACTATTTCCCTACAGTTGATGTTGGTTTGATCTCCCTGTTCCCACAGCAATCTTTTGATATGCATTTTCTTGGTATTATCAAAAAAATGGTAAAAGTGTTGGATGGATTACTGTCCTTCCCAAAAAGGTAGTGTCCCTAATTCTATTGATTTTCTGTGTCAAAATGGCGACAACTGTTTCAAGGACTTCACATACATTAAAAATTCAGTTTGTCCTCAAAATAATCCCAGAGGCTAGGACTACTATTATTTTTGCAACTCACAGATGAGAAAAAACACAGAGGAAGAATAGCGGAACCAAGAATCAAATTCAGGCTGTCTGGCTCCAGAGTAGATGTTCAATAAATGCTTGCTGAATTGAACCTGAGCCATAAAAATTATGATTCAGAAATCCAAAGTCCCTTTCTTCCAGTTACTGCCTTTGCTCTGCACATTTTAAACCAATATTCCATGAGAATCCAATTAAAGAAACACTGTATCTTTTGTTTAAACAATTTGTCTGTTGTGTTACAGACATCTTTCTTCTGCTGCCATGCCCCTTCATTTTTTCCAAGATATCATTATTTTCTTGAGCCAAAAATCATTATAATATAATGGCTTTTGTCAGCCTCCATGGGCTCGCTTTCTGGTAGAAAAGAAACTAATTCTTTCCATGAGCTGTTAAAAGACTATCTGTTACTATTATAGTAGACACACACATACATAAAGTACAAATCACAAAAATAAAATGACTGTTATCCATTTTTTCATCAGAACAAAGATTATTCTGTTCCCTATTTAAATAACAACAAAAGAAAACAAAATTATGCCTAATTCATTTAACAGTGATTTCAACTGAGTTTTTTTTTTTAATATTTAAGTTGGAGCCCTTCAAGATTTGATTTACGAGCAAGCCCTCTTAGAATCTCTATAGGATATTACATCAAAGGGAAACTTCATTACTTCTACTAAAACACATACTTCTGGTCGTGCTGTTTTATGGTTCAAGACGCAGAAAAATCTCAAGAATGCCCTTCCCTCTCCTACCTTTCACTTTCACCTGTCATTAAACACCTCAGCCTTTCCCACCTATCAATACTTAACCCATGAGCATGTTCTCTCAAACTCAGGTTCCCAACATAAGAGACCAGGAGCTCCTGCTGTCACTTTATAGACTAGGACTAAAGACAAAGCATCATGAAACATCTGGTTAGATTTAGAGTCTGGGACTTTTGATTGTCAAATGTTTACTAAAAGAGAAAGATAACTGAGCTATTCTTTCATCTTTATCTAAATTATTTATTAGAATACCTAAACATATTCTAACTTCCTATACTTAAGCAAAACACTTTTAAAGTAAGAGTTCTAAAAATGTAGAAACTTGGGGCCGGCATTGTGGCATAGCAGTAAAGCCACCGCCTGTGACACCAGCATCTCATATGGGTGCCATTTGAGTTCTGGTTGCTCTACTTCCCATCCAGCTCCCTGTTTACGGCCTGGGAAAAGCAGTGAAAGATGGCCCAAGTGCTTAGGCTCCTGTACCCACAAGGGAGATCTAGATGAAGTTTCTGGTTCCTGTTTTCAACCTGGCCCAGTGCTGGCTACTATGGCCTTCTGTGGAGTGAGCCAACAGATGGGAGATCCTCCTCTCTCTCTCTCTCTCTCTCTCTCTCTCTCTCACCCCCCCATCTCTCTTTGTAACTCCAACTTTCAAATAATAAAATAAAATCTTATTTTATATATATATATATATATATATATATATATAGAGAGAGAGAGAGAGAGAGAGAGAAAGAAATTTGAGGACTCGTCTCCATATTTCTTAGCTACTGTTAAACAGTACTTAACTTAACCTGGTTTTATCCAGTGACGAGTTTAAAATGTTCTTTCTATCTACTCAAAATCTCCTTATATCAGCTATATACTGACTCACTTCTTATTATCAAGGAGCAAAAGCCGTCAGGAACCATGGGCCTCCCCACACCCTCCCTTCCCCCTGATTGGTATACTCCTACCTCTGAGTTTATACCCACAGACATTCCAGTCTTTGTGTTGATGCTGAAGAGTAAACAGAACAAATTTTTGCCTGGGAGTGAACTGGTTCAGTTTCATTCTCCTATCTTCCCTACACTTCTAACTGGGTCTTTGTGTTTTCTATTTCTCCCTTTTGCTTCGTCTCTTCATGTTCACTTTGATTCTATTGTCCAGTCTTTTAATGACTAGATTCTGGTCACACTGCCCATTTAGTCTATGGCTGGGATATGGCTCCAGAATCCTGATGCTCTGTGAATCTTTTCCCCTTCACCTCTGATTGAGAGATAGAATCCTTAGCTTGATCAAGAGTTGCCAATTGGGCACCTCTGTTGTGGAGCAGCAGGTTAAACTGCTGCCTGTAGCACTGGCATCCCAAATAGGCTCCAGCTTGTATCTCAGCTGCTCCACTTCCAATCCAGCTCCCTGCTGATGGCCTCAGAAAAGTAGTGGTAGATGTCCCATGTCCCTAGACCCCTGTCACCCATGTGGGAGACACAGAAGAAGCTCTTGGCTCCTGGCTTTGGACTGGCCCAGCCTTGGCCATTGCAGTCATTTTGGGAGTGAAGCAGCAGATGGAATCTCTCTCTCTCTCTCTCTGTCTTTTTCTCTCTAACTCTGACTTCAAATAAATCTTTTATTAAAAAACAGTTGCCAACCTTCAACACCTAACATGCCACTCTCTATTCCGACCCCTATCTGATTACTCAGACTACAAATCTGCCTTTACTTCTGATTGACTTGGGTCTTTGGAAATCTTCCCAAATGTCACCTTTTTAATTGTGCAAGTCTGTCTAGCCTAATACTGCATTTTCAGTGGATTATATCTGGACATCACAAAGGTTCAAGTCCACCATTACAACCACACACTATATGTATCAGAAATGTTACACAGTTATCCCCAGCCTAGTTACCAACCAGCATCATTCTCTACCCCCATGATACCTGCTTATGGAATACATAGTCATGCTTTATAGCCTCTGGGAGGAAGGCCAGCAGCCTATTACATGTGAAGCTGATAAGGCTGATAGGCCAACGACATTGCTTGGATTTTAGAATAGATATATAGGAAAACTACCAGTTGGTTGAAGGTTTTGCTGTTGAAAGGTAAGATTACAGCGGAAGAAGACAGGATGATGAAGAAACTGGTCAGTGGAAACCAGAAAATCAACCCACCATGAGCAACAATCCAAACTGGTCTGATACAGGGTCCTAAGAAGCTGGCTCCATTGTCAGGTCCTGCTGTTGGGCTTCCCCATTGTTGTCCATTTATTTCCAGTAATGCTCACAAGACTTCTCCTGAGTGAGCTTTCAAAGACTTCAGTTCTAACAACCTATGATGACTGGAATGTGATCCTCAAATGAACTTCTAACCAACCCTCTTCAACATTTTCTCTCAAACATGCAACTCCTTTTATCAGGGTAGTCATTCACTTACCATTTTCCCAAGTCCTTCATGTCCTCAGTTCACTCAGTCACCAAGTTCTGGGGACTTCTCAGACAGCTATGGAACCGGGATTCTGTTTCATTCTCACTGAGCCTGCTCAGTTCAGTCCCTCAGTATGGTCTCTCCATTTTAGGAGCTTCTGCCTATGCCAAACTGCTCATCCCATTACTAACTCAGTCAGCCTCCAGACATTTATTCCTCAAGTAATAACATTCTTCTGGACCCATAACAGGAAAAGAAAAAAAAAAATAGAACAGAAAAAAATTCTATTCATCACAGCAATTAAAGCTCTGTGATATCTAGAAACAAATCTAGCCAAACATGGACAAAAAGTTTGTGGAGAAACATAAAATATAAAAAAGATTGTTGAAGAACCTAGGAAGGCTTGAATAGATGGAAATATTCATGGAAAAGGAAAAATTGATATTTTTAAGAGTCCTGTTCCCCTAGTTATCTATAAAATAATTCCTCTGAAAATTCCCATAGACTATGTGTATATATGTTTTTACTTGGCAAGTTGATTTTCAAATTTCTATAGGAAATAAAAAGACTGAAAATATATTTTAAAAACTGTGAAGCAAATCAAGATGGTGAGTACGGGTTACATAGAGTCATTATATTGTTAAGTCAGGGAAACACTGCAAAAGGCTCTAAGATCACAAAAAGAATCACAATTCATGTGTGCATACACAAAAGGTAGATACTATCTGAAGGTGTAGCACGGATCCTTGGAAAAGGACACACTATTCTATAATTACAACAAATGGTGTAGGATCAAAAATAAAACTGGGTTCCTACCTTAAACCATATTATAAATATCAAGTATGACTCTAAAACTGTTCAAAGAAGTATAAAAGAATTATCTTCATAATCTTGAGAGATTTAAAGGAGACAGAAATACAAACCATAAAAGATGAAAAGATGAAGAAATCTGACCACAACAAAATTTAAAACATCTGTCATCAAAACAGATTTAAAAAGTGAAAATCCAACAGACAGGATCTGACATGGCTGAATACGGTGTAACCATGCTGCCTTCAGCTGCCCTGGGAAATGAAAAGAACAAAGGAAGGACCATGTTTCCAGGGGTTTGATGGACAGAAATTTTTAATGGAGAAGTGACAAAACAATGCAGACTCCATGGGACACAAGGAGGTACGACACAGACACAGTTGTAGCTGGCTATGTCAAACAGCCAGCTTCTGGCTTGGAGCCACCATCTTGCTGAAACAAGGTAGGAAGAAATTGCCTCCTGTCCCACCAGCTTTAGCTGAGAGAGAATTCCACAGTCACTCACTGACTTTTACTCCAGCCTGGGGAGCTGACTGGGGTCTGAGCAACTGTCAGGCTTGGTGGAGGGAAGCCACATTGCCTCCACCTCTCCTTCTAGCCCCTCAGAGCACCAACTAGGCTGTGAAAAGTTGCATAGCAGACCTGTGTTCCACTGATCAGAAGTAATCAAAGTCAGAGTCAGGGCAATCAGTGGGGCAAAGGATAAATTTCTGCATCCTGCAACTGTGGGAGTTTTTGGGGTTTAGCCCCAGAGCTGTGTTCACTCACTCTACATGAGCCAGGGGGTTCCACTGAGCTTCTGGGGACTAGCACCAGCAGTAGCCCGTAAGGAATCTGCTTCCATCCTGGGAGATATGAGTAATGACTCCAAAGAACCCTGCAACACCAGGACTAACAATTTGTTCTAATTTCCGCAATCCCATTGGAACCTACCTGGTGAACACAGAGGTGAATCTACCTGCATTCCACCTCTCCAGACTCATAAATTCCAGAGCAAAATTTGTTGTTTACCTTATAGTCACCCTGTAAGACTGGTGCAGGTTTCAGTTCATAGCCTCTAGTCCCAGGACCAGGGCTGTTGATGTTCTAAGCCACAGCACCAATTGGTCTCTCCAAGCAGGAAAAAAAGAAGGGGCCATTTGCATCAGACAGTCCTAGAGAGGCAGCAATTTGTGCCACAAACCTCAGCATCACCCAGGCTTGCCAGTGAGGCCAAGAGGACAGCCACTTTGTCTCACTCAGCACCAGGAACAAGGGCCTGGCTATCACAATCCCCAGGGCAACTTAGAGCAAACTCTTTGTGAACAAACGATACATACCCTAGGAAAGCCACACTCCTCTCAAATCCACACTTCTATCCATACAAATTGCAGAAGACTAAACCACTGTGTCACTTAAAGACACAACTGATATTGATTCAAACAAAAGAAATCACTCAGAGAATATACTCTTAGGCTCACATATAAGCAAAGCCAAAATAGTAACCCAAGTGGTACCTTTCATTCTAGCTAAACCATAAACTTTCAATAAAACTTGCTCAATAAAGTTTCAATAAAAACTACAATAAAGAAGGAACAAGTATACCAGATGCACAGATGTAAATGTAGAGAAATAAGAGACATGAAAGTATGATGCCTGCAAAAGAATTCAAGAGCCTTTCAGAATGAGATCCTGAAGGAAATCTGTGAAATTCCAGAAATAGAATTCAAAATAACGATTGTAAGGAAACTCAATGAGATGCAAGAGAATATACAGACAGACAGACTAAAGAAATGAGGAAATCAATGAGTGACATGAATGAAAATATTACTAAGGAGATAGAAATCATTAAGAAAAATGAAATAGAACTTTTTGGAGATGAAATATTCAATCAGTGAAATAAAAAGAACAACTGAGAGCATTAATAGCAGAGTAGACCAAGTGGAGGAAAGAACTTTTGACTTTGATGACAAGACTTTTGAAATAACCGAATCGGTCAATAATAAAAAGGAAGAAAGTCTATCCAAAATATGGGAATACCATCAAACATCCAAGTATTCATATTATAGATATTCTTGAGGGAGAAAAATCAAAGGTAATAAGTACCTGCTAAGTAATACAATAGTTGAAAATACCCCACGTCCTGAAAGAGACATGGACATCCAGATACATGAATCTCAAAAGACCCAAAGCAGACTCAACTCAAAGAGATATTCCCCAAGGCATATCGTAGGAAAACTGTCAAAAAACTTAAGAACAAGGAGAGAATACTAAAGACAGTAAGAGAAACGCATCAAGTTACATCTAAAGGAAAACCACTTACAGTCTAATATCAGATTTCTGAGCAGAATCTCTAAAGGACAGAGTGGTGATATATTCAGGGTCTTAAAAGAAAAAAAAAAACAAAACTTCCAACCACAATTCCAGGAAAGCTATCCTTTAAAATTGAAGGAGAAATAAGGTATTTTCCAGATAAGCAAAAACTGAGAGAGTTCACTATCATCAGACCACCCTTTCAAGAAATTCTGAAAGGAGTCTTGCATTAGAGGTAAACATAATGAAAACACATGGCTTCAAAAGATTCACTTAGAGAATGGATATAATTAGTATCAAATCAACAAAGTGACACATTTTAGTTTTTATTTATGGACCCTAAACTTGAATGTAAATTTATTAAATTCTCTAGCCAAAAGAATTAGGTTGGGCTCCAGTTCAAGTCCTTGCTGCTCCACTTCCAATCCAGCTCCTATTAATGTGCATGAAAAAGCAGCAGAAGATGGTCCAAGTCCTTGGGCCCCTGAACCCTTGAGGGTAACCTGGAAGAAGCTCCTGACTTCAGACTGGCCCAGCTCCAGCTGTTGTGACCATTTGAGGAGTGAACCAGCAGATCTCTCTCTCTGCCTCTTCCTTTCAAATAAATAAATCTTAAAAAAAAAAAAAATCCCCCCAAGATCTCCCTATATGCACCCTACAAAGAACTCATTTCGCAAAGATACACACAGATTAAAAGTGAAGGGTAGACAGGCTGGTGCTGTGGCATAGCAGGTGGGCCGCCGCCTGCACTGCCAGCATGCCATATAGGTGCTGGTTTGGACCCAGTTGCTCAACTTCTGATCTAGCTCTCTGCTATGGCCTGGGAAAGCAATAGAAGATGACCCAAGTCCTTGGGCCCCTATATTCACCCCAGCCAGTGTAGCCATTTGGGGAGTGAACCAGTGGATAGAAGGTCTCTCTTTCTCTGCCTCTGCCTCTCTGTAACTCTGCCTTTCAAATAAATAAATAAATGTAAAAGAAGGAGAGGAGAGGAGAGGAGAGGAGAGGGGAGGGGAGGGGAGGCGAGGGGAGGGGAGGGGAGGCGAGGGGAGGGGAGGGGAGGGGAGGGGAGGAGGGGAGGGCAGAGGAGAAGACAGGAAAAAATACAGCACTCATAAATACAAGGAATTTAAACATTCAGTGATCCTGAATGATCAATGTGTCAACAAAGAAATTAAAAAGGAAATAAAAAATTAATTAAAAAGTCTTCAAAAATGAAAATGAAAACACATCAAAATCTCTGCAATATAGCAAAAGCAGTATTACCAGGGAAGTTTATAGTTAAGTGCTTACAATAAAAAAGAGAGATGTCCAAAAAAGATCTGATGATGCACCTCAAAGAATAAACTGAACCCAATTTTGGCAGCAGGCAAGAAATTACAAGGATCACACTAGAAATAAATGAAGCTAAAAAACCCCAACAAAACATAAAGCTGGATTGTTGAGAATATGAACAAAATGGATAAACTTCTAGCCAGACTAACAAAAAAAATAAGAAAAAAACTCAAAGAAATAAAATTAGAGATAAAAGGAAACATTTCAATAGAAACCACTGAAATACAAAGGATCATAACAAGCTACTATGAAAAATCATATGCTAATAAACTGGAAAGCTTGAAGAAATCAACAAATTCCTGGATACATATAGCCTACCAAGATAAAATCAGGAAGATATAGACAATCTAAACAGACCTATAACAAGCAAGGAGATTGAAGCAGTAATAAAAATTCTCCCATCAAAGAAAAGTATAGGACCTGATGGCTTTACTACTGAATTCTACAAAACACTCAAAGAGGAACTAATTCCAATGCATTTCAAACTATTGCAAAATACAGAACAGGCTGGAACTATGCCAAATTATTTCTATGAAGCCAGAATCATTTTAATACCAAAACTGAACAAAGACACAGTACGAAAATAAAACTACAAACAAGTATCTCTAATGAACATAGATGCAAAGATTTTCAACAAAATACTAGCAAACTGAAACCAAAACTGCATCAAGAAGATCATGCAAAATGATCAAGAAATGTCATAAATCACATCAACAGAATGAAGAACAAAAACCATATAGTCTTCACAAAAGATATGGAGTAAGCATTTGATAAAATTCAGCACCACTTCCTGATTAAAAAAAAAAAACCTTCCACAAATCAGGTATAGAAGGAACAAACCTCAAAATTATTAAGATTTTAGATGACAAATCAACAGCCATTATCATACTAAATGGAGAAAAGTTGAAAGTATTTCTCCTTACATATGAAAGAAGACAAGGATGTCCACTATTATCACTTTTGTTTAAGACAATATTGGAAGTTTTAGCAACAGCAATTGAGGAGGAGAAAGAAATAAAGGGCATCAAATTGGAAAAGAGGAAGTCAAAGTATTTATGTTTGCAGATAACATGATGTCATATGTGAAAAAACCAAAACACAACCAAAAAAAAAAAAAAAAAAAAGAACAGATAAAACAACTCAGTAGAGAGGCAGATTACAAAATAAACATATAAAAAGTAGCTTTTTTATATACTGTGATGAACTCATTGAAAGATAAATCACGAAAGAAATCCCACTCACAATAGCCACAAAAATTCAAATATTTAGCCATAAATTTAACTAAAAAAGTGAAAGATCTCTACAATGAATATTATAAAACATTGATGAAAGAAATCAACAAGTATATGACAAAACAGAAAGATGTTCTTTGCTTATGGATTAGAAGAGTCAATCTATGCTACCTAAAGCAATCTACAGAGTCAATTCAGTCTCTATCAAAATATTTTAAAAAAATCTTAAACTTCGTATGGAATCACTAAAGACCAGAATAGCCAAAGTGATCCAGAGCAAAACAAATCAAGCTGGAGGCATCATAATACACAACTTCAAAGTTTACTACAGACTCATAGTGATTTTTTAAGATTTATTTACTTAAAAAAAGATTTATTTATTTGAAGGAGCCACAGAGAAAGGGGGAGAGACAGAGAAAGAGAGAGAGATCTTCCATCTGCTAATTCACTCCCCAAGATGGCCACAATAGCTGGGACTGAATCAGGCCAATACCAGAATTCAGGAGCCTCCTTCAGTTCTCCCACATTGGTAGTAGTGGACCAAGGACCTGTATCATCTTTTGCTGCTTTTTCCAGACCACAAGTGGGAAGCTGGATCAGATGTGGAGCAGTCGGGACACAAACCAGCACCCACATGGGATACTGGCATTGCAGGCAGCAGCTTTTACCCGCTATGCCAAACGCTGGCCCCAACCTATAACAGCATGGTATTGGTATGAAAACTGAAGCATAGATCAGTGGAACAGAATACAGAGCCCAGAAATTAATTCATGTACAACACCCAACTGATTTTGACGAAAGAGCTCAGACCATATAATAGAGTAAGGATAATTTCTTCTACAAATGGCGCTGGCAAAACTGGATATATACATGTAGAAGAATAAAATTATATTGATACCTCCTCCCATCTACAAAAATTAACTCAAGATGGATCAAAGGGGAACTGCACTGTGGCGTAGCAGGTAAAGCCGCCACCTGCAGTTCTGGCACCCCATACGGGCACTAGTTTAATTCCCGACTGCTCCACTTTCGATCCAGCTCTCTACTATGGCTTGGGAAAGCAGCAGAGAATGGCCCTTGCACCCAAGTGGGAGACCCAGAAGAAGCTCCTGGCTCCTGGCTTCAGAAAAGTGCAGCTCTGGCTGTTGTGGCCATCTTGGGAGTGAACCAGCAGATGAAAGACCTTGTGCTCTCTCTCTCTGCTTCTACCCCTCTGTAACTCTGCCTTTCCAATAAATAAATAAATAAATCTAAAAATTAAAATTAAAAAAATGTATCAAAGACCTAAATTTAATAGCTAAGACTATTAAGTTGCTGGAAAAAATGTATGGGAAACACTACAAGACATTCCTGTGGGGGGACAACTTCTTAGACAAAACCCCTAAAGCACAGGCAACAAAAACTAAACTAAACAAATGGGATTGTATCAACTAAGAAGCTTTTGAATGCAAAGAAAACAATAGAGTGAAGAGAGATCCAACAGAATAGGAAAAATCATTGCAAGCTATCTGACAAAGGATTAATATCCCAAATGTATCAGCAGCTTAAAAAACTCAACAACAACAAAACAACAAACTCAGTTAAGAAATGGGCAAAGAACCTCATTATATCATTTTAAAAAGAAGAAATAAATATGGCCAACAAATATATGGAAAAAAAAAAAAAACACTCAACATCACTAGCCATCAGGGAAATGCAAATCAAAACCACAATGAGAGATCATCACCTCCCTCCTTCAGAATCCCAAAAATCCAAAAGACAGGGAGTAACAAATGCAGATGAGGATGAGGAGAAAGGGAAACAATTATATACCCTTGATGGGAATGTACATTAGTACAGCCACTGTGGGAAAGAGTATAGAGATATCTTAGAAAACTGTAAGCAAGGGGCAGCACTGTGGCATAGCGGGTAAAGACATCTGCAGTGCCAGCATCCCATATGGGTGCCAATTCAAGTCCTGGCTGCTCCACTTCCAATCCAGCTTTCTGCTATGGCCTGGGTAAGCAGTAGAAGATGGCCCAAGTCCTTGGGCCCCTGCATTCATGGGGGGAACTGGGAAGAAGCTCCTGGCTCCTGGATTCAGATCAGCGCAGCTCCAGCCATTGTGGCCATCTGGGGAGTGAACACAGAAGAAAGACTTCTCTCTCTCTTTCCCTCTCTCTCTCTCTCTGCCTCTGCTTCTCTGTAACTCTGCCTTTAAAATAAATAAATAATTTTTTAAAGTTATATTATAGTTTTACAGATCTGTGGTTACTTTAAAATTTACTGTGTATGGGTGAAATCGTCATCTTTCCATGTGATCGTTTATAGCCCCTGTCTATATTCCTGCTAAACTAAGGTCTTTTTCTTTATATTTCCTAAATATTTTATTTTGTGGAATATTAAGCTCTTGACTGTAATGTAAATTTTAAAATATGTAATCTCAAAAACTAATAAAAGAAAGAAAAGGAGAAGGAGGGAGAGTGAGGGGGGAAAAGGAGGGAGGGAGAAAGGGAATATCATTATATTCTTAGAATTGTATCTATGAACCATATGAATCTGTTAGACACTTTTAAAAAACTAAAAACAAATTTAAAAACAGTATAAAGAGGTCACAAAGAAAGACTATTTGTAATATATACACATAAAGATGTCCTATCTAGATAATAGGAAAACTCCAAAAATCACTTAAGAAAAATTGTTTTTATTTTCCTTAAAAGGAAAATGGGAAAAAATTTATAGGAAAGGAACCAGAATGAGCAGTGTACTTCTGGAAGGATGTTCAGCATCATTAACAATTACTGAAAGGCAGATTCAAAAGCATAAGATACTATCTCACACAAATTGAGTACATCAAGACATCGGGTACACTGCTGGTGAGCATGTAAATGGTACAAGCATGCTGTAGTACAATTTGACAATATCTACTAGAGCTGAATACTCAGATAAGGTACAACTGAGAAGTTTCAATCCAGGTATCTACCAGAGAGAAATAGTGAATATCTACATAAGGAAGCAAATACAGAAATATTCTTCAAAGCATTGTATGAAAGACAACTGGAAAACAAATAATCATTAATGAGAGAAAGGATAAATACATTTGAAATATTCACACAATCAAACACTAGTGCTTGGAAAAAATTAGGCAAAATATACAAATATATGAGTACTTAAAATTGTATTCTAGCTACACCATCCCCAATATAATCTTATTTATCTCACATATTTAAAATAAATTGAGAAAACAACATCCTCTTAACCTACTCCTATCACCCTATACCACCCCTTTTTACTCCTCTCTGCCACAACACTCCCTGAAAATTTTCTATCTGAGCATTTTCAATTTCTCTCTTTGCTCACAAACATAATCAGACTTTTCCCCCCATGATCCAACTTACATTTTTCTCATTGAGATTGCTAAATGCCACGGGTATTTAGGAATTAATTGCTGGGTTCTCAGTACTCATCTTAGACACTCTATCAGCATGATTTGGCACAGCTAACCATACCCTCCTCCCTGACACTCTCCTCATCTGGCTTCACAGATTTCAAACTATAAAAATATGCAAGAAGTATGAACACAATATTCAGGAAACCACACATACACAAGCTATGCTGGGAGCTTCAACAATTATGTTCCGTTTCTTTAAAAAGAACTGACGCAAACAAGTCAATGTGCTATACAGTCTATAAATGCTGAGTGATGGCTGAGTATTCAGAGTGCTATATTCTATAACATTCTGAATGCTTGAATTACTTCATACTTTTTATCTGAGATGCAGGGATTCAGAGAGAAAGCAAGAGTTCCCATTTGCTAGTTCAATTCTCAAATGCCCACAGTAGCTGGCACCAAGCCAGCGCTGGTCCAGCACTGAAGCCTGGAGCTGGAAATATAATCCAGGTCTCCCACATGGGAGGCAGTCATCACTGCTCCCCACCCCCACCCCAGCCATCCCTACTAACAGGAGCTGGAATCAGGAGTTGGAGCTGGGACTAAAATCCAGGCACTCAGATGTGGGACGTGGGCCTCCTATCTGGAGTCTCAACTGGTAGGCCAAACATTCCTTCTTATACTGCTCATGTTTAGAGGGTTTAATGAACACATAAGAATAGTCAGCATTTCCTTCTCCTCAAACATTTAAAAATATTTTGACTAACACTCAATGAGTATACATATTTACGGGGTACAATATAATATGAAAATATATATTATTACACTGATCAAATCAGGGTGATTCCCATTTCTGTCTCCTTATCCTACTTTACGTTTGGAGCCCTCAAGTTCCTCTCTTCTCCTCTGAGGTAGATGAATATCTGTCCTCTTTCTTTATAGCTTCTATATTTTCATTCTTTGTTGAAAATTTTTCTTTAGTGTTAGGTTATACAAAGAGTCCCTTAGATTTTCTTCAATTGTTTAGGTTCTATATTTAAATCTTTATAAATTATTAATATTGTATGCATTTTTCAGATTAATATAAATTTTATGTGCAGCATTTATTAAACAAATATTTTTTCAAGTGGTTTATAATGTTGCCTTTTTCATATGTTAATCATTTCTAAGCACTATTGTGTTTTAAGATCTACATCATGAATTGTCAAACTGCAGTCAAAGAATAAATCTCATCACATACACTTATTTATGTATGTGTTTGACTGCCTTAAAGGCAGAGTTAAGGAGTCAAGACAGCCACACAGCCCACAAACCTGAAAATAATTGCTATCTTCCTTTTTCTGGAAAATGTTTACTAAGCCCTGATCTATATGTCAGTTTCTAGCCATAGATTGTTCATTTGACATTCTAGCATCTTAATTTCAGCTAACAGAAAATCTTCACTTTCTTTCTTGGCCATTTTTGACCATTTATTCTTTTATATACAGTTTCAAATATTTTTAGGCAGTTAAACAAACTAAAAACTCCTTTGGGATTCAAATTGGGATTGTATTAAATGGTGTTTATGTGATATCACTTTGTCATCCAAGATCACAATACATTTAAGTCTGGTTTAAAGGCCTTTCATAGCATTTTATTCTTGTCTTAATACATCTACTACCTTTATTATAAAATTTACTCTGCAGTATTTTTTTCTTTTTATTTATTTATTTGAGAAGGAGAGAGAAAGAGAAAGGGATTCTATCCCAGTCAAAGCCAGAAGCTGTAAACCCAATCCATGTATCCCACGTGGGTGGCAAGAACCCAATTATTTGACTTATCACCACTACCTTCTAGGAACTGCATTAGCAGGAAGCTGGAATTAGAAGCCAGAGCAGGCCGGCGCCGTGGCTCAATAGGCTAACCCTTTGCCTGCGGCGCCGGCACAACGAGTTCTAGTCCCGGTCGGGGCACCAGATTCTGTCCTGGTTGCCCCTCTTCCAGGCCAGCTCTCTGCTGTGGCCAGGGAGTGCAGTGGAGGATGGCCCAAGTCCTTGGGCCCTGTACCCCATGGGAGACCAGGAGAAGCACCTGGCTCCTGGCTTCAGATCAGCGCAATGCACCAGCTGCGGCGGTCATTAGAGGGTGAACCAACGGCAAAAGGAAGACCTTTCTCTCTGTCTCTCTCTCTCTCACTGTCCACTCTGCCCATCAAAAAAAAAAAAAAAAAAAAAAAGCCAGAGCAGAGAATCAAATGCAGGTATGCTGATGTGGGATGGGCCTGTTAACCAGGCCTTGTTAACTGTTAGACTAAATCCCTATGGTATTTTCTAGTTTTTAATTATGATCTAGTCTTCCAGGAAAGTGTTGCTTGACAGTGCTTACATACTGATTACAAGCCTTATCTGGCCACAGGTTATTTCCAATATCTTACTCCTACTACCCTTGCTCATTCTATTACAACCACACCAACCTTATTGCTGTTCATTCAACCAAACATATTCCTGCCTCAGGGTCTTTACACATGCTATTCATATAGCCAATTCTTCCCACCAGATATTTATTTACATGACTTTCTCCTTTACTTAAATCAAGTATCTGCTCATATGATACCATCTGACAGCAGTAATCACTGACCAGCCATTAATGCAGCACCTTGCTTTACTCTACTAAATCTTTAAGCTGCTTCAATTTCTTCATAAAATTCATGGTGCCTCATATAAACATATAATAGTATACATGTTTATTTATCATCTCCCCCAAAAGAATCTAAGTTGCAGGAGCATGAAATGTTTCCTATATTGTTCACTATTATGTCCTCTAGTTCTAAAATACCTGGTTCTAGGAGGTGTTCAATGTGAAAGGAATAAATGCAATGAATACTGTACATAATTCTAATAAGAACACCATCAGAGAATGCTGGTTGGGCAGGATGTCTCTACGGTGCTACAGCGACCAGACCTTGTAGGTGGACAACTGGGCAGATGCCAGAATTCCTGAGGAGCATTCATTCTCCCGTCCCAGTTCTCTCTGGCAGCTGTGAGATCAATACTCTCACTCCGGATCTCTCCCATGCTTTTCTAATTCCCATCCAGCAGAAAAGAGAACAGACTTCTGAAACTCTCTGAGAACCCAGGCTGGTCACCAGCTGGGTCAATAGTAAACCTCGGATCTCTGCACACAGGCCTACACACATGGCTCAGGTCTGGTTTGAGAACAGTGGAAGCACTAAAGGCCAGCTATCACAGATATAAATCCCACACCACAAGTCCATCTAAATAAACATAAAATATAGATCAAAGCATTACGAGTGAAAACACAAACACACACACACAGTTTCAGGACAAGACCTCTAGCTCTCCCTAACCCAACCATCAAGTTCCTCCTCCCAGAAATTCTGGCTCTGCTGTTTTAGGTGGCTGGGAAATGGAGTTCTTTCTATTAGATATAAAATAAAACAATTTACAAAACAGATCAGTCACTAAACATTCAGGGACATAAACCATACCTCTCTAAATGGTATAAGCTTAAATGCTTTTGAAAATTGGAAACAAAGATTCAGTAACAGTTCAATAGACTCATAGTTTACTTAAGTGTTAAGAGATCGAAAGAACAAATTTAAATCAACCATTGCATATTCTCACCTGGAAGCAGGAAAGGAGTTCATATCTAACAGCATGACTGCTTTCTTGGTCCAGCTAGACTTTCCCAAGTGTCCTGTAAGAGTTCACTTTAAAAATATTCCTCAACTATTGAATATTACATCTGGCTAGGGGAAATGACTTACATACTTTATTTATTATAAGTTATTTGGAAGGCGGTTGCTGTTTGCTCGGCGTATGCCCCAGTGTCATTCCGAAGAGCCTAATCACCACACAAGGCGGTTGGAAAAAGCAACCACTCTCATCCCACAATTATAAGCTAGAATAGTTCTAACTCCTACAGTGGTTTATTTTCTATGGCTCACAAGAATAAGAGACAAGGAACTACAATGATTCAGAGACTTATTCCTGGTAGATAACCATTCAACCATTGGTGCCTTCTACTTTCCAAAATCTTTTCACATCAGCCTTTAGCCACACTAAGGTTACCCCGTGTACAACACTTTAGATCAAAAAGGCAGAATTGCCTTTAAAGAGTTTTATGGTCACCTTACTAAGAACAGATTACATTATTAACTTCAGGTTGAGCTCAGGTTACTGAAGTCTACATGTTTATAAGGCATCTAATTATAAGAACTAGAGTATCAGTGAGCTAGAGTTTTAAGAATCAGTAGATAATACCATTGGTTGAACTCTTTATTTAACTCAGAATTATCCTTGGGTGTTTAAATCCAGCTGAAAATTGATCCCTGTTAAAAATAAGAGTGGAAATAAGAGAGGGAAGAGATATACAATTTGCACACACTCCCTCGGACTTACCCCTAACAGTAAAGCTAAAAACTTACCATGGGACTCCAAATCCCACTAAGTTGGAAGGTACCAATGCCATCTTACTAGTTGAAGTGATAAGTTTAAGTTCATAACTGATCATAAAAATAGGATTAAGTGTCAAAGGGATCACATAAATAAGACCAGTGTCTGCTAATAACAATTGATAGAATTAAAAAGGAGAGAATGGTCCAATATGGGAAGCAGGATACACGGTATTCTCAAATGACAAATAGAATTTGTCTAGAATGACAAATGCCCTAAATAGCACTCTGGCCTCAGAATCAGTCCTTAAGGTATTCTGATCTGGCTAAAAAGTCCATGAGAGTTTCTCAGGCATGAAAAGCCAAGACACTGTGGCAAAAAATGACCTAAATGAAAGATCTCTGTGAGTGAGATCCTGGTGCAAAGAAAAGGCCATTAAAGAAGGAGGTACCTTTCTCTGAAGGGGGGAGAGAACTTCCACTTTGATTATGGCCTTGTCTAAGTAACATCAGAGTTTGTGAACTCAAGAGGCTTCCATAGCTTTGGCAGCTCATGACAAGAGCCTCAGGTGACGTCCTAATTAAGAGTGTCAATTGTTAAATAGACAACAGGAGTCACTGTGCACCTGTTCCCCATGTAGGATAGGACCTCTGTCCTTAATGTGTTGTACTATGAGAATTAACAGTAAAACTAGTCTTCCAACAGTACTTTATACTTTGTGTGTCTGTGTGGGTGCAAATTGCAGAAATCTTTACTTGGTATAGAGTTGATCTTTTGTATATAAGGATAATTAAAAATGAATCTTAATGAAGAATTGTGGTGGAATGAGAAGCCCATGCCAAGGTGGCCACTGGCAAGCGAGCGTCAGTTACTCAGGAATGGCTTTGAAACCCACCTGGCAACGGAGCCTGCCTGGCAACAGGCTGTGATTGGTTGGTGCAAAGACCACCCCTTGACCAGATTGGCTGGTCTTGACTATATAAGATGTGGTTCCAACTGTAATAAACGAGTCTGCGGGCTGCTCGCCTCAAGCCTGCTTTCACCCGACTTCTGGGGTCTGTGTGGTGACTCCTCGCCTCTTGCCCCCACCACACTGCTCCTCTCAGAAACTAATCCACTGCAACATTGTTGAGAAATCAACGGCAACAAAGAATGGGATGGGAGAGGGATTAGGAGATGGCATGGTTTATGGGTGGGAAAGTGGTTATGGGGGGAAGAACCACTATAATCCAAAAGTTGGACTTTCAAAATTTATATTTATTAAATAAAAGTTTTCTATAAAAAAAACAAGTAGAATTCTGGGATACAAAACATGAATTAAGTTTATATAAACTGGAACCCAAACTCTTTTCCAAGGTAAGCATAAATCATCTACTATTTTTTAAAGAAAACATTGCAAAATTAAATGAAAAACTGAGTGTCCTAAAGAGATGACATAATTCTGACGCAATTTTAAAATGTGATTAACTAAATAAATTTGGAGGATCCACCTCCAAACTAGACTCACTGAAAAGAATTTAAGGATTCAAGTGATTATACGTTCATCCATGTCCCTTAAAGTTCTCTAAAGCCAGATTACAATTTGCATACATAAAATAAATAGCTGTATTGTTCATTGTTTTTCCTCCAAAGAGATTGAAGCGATTTATACAAATTAAAACACAGTTATCTTTTATTGAACACAGACAATCCAGAAGACACACTGAATGAATTTGGAGCATGTTGTTAATTTACTTTAGTAATCCAAAAAGTCATTCTAACTGTAATCCCCGCTTATGAGCAGTTTCGCTTTCTGCAGTCAGCTGGCATCATCACAGCTCAATGATCCTTCAGATGTGTGCTGATGCCGCATCACCTGGCCTGCAACCACCACCTCGCTACATCCCACCACACTGGCATCGTATCATCTCACATCCTCACAGGAAAATAAGTGTGCACAATATGATATTTTAAGAGAGAGAAGACACATTCACTTAAATTTTATTATACTTTATTGTTACAACTGTTCTTTTATTATTATATTTACTATCTTGCTATGCCTAAATTATAAACTGAACTTTATCACAGGTATACATATAGATAGGAAATATAAACAGAGTATATCTGTTTGTGCTCTCTACAATTTCAGGCATCACTGTGGGTAGGGGAGAGGTCTTCAAACATATACCCTAAAAAAAGTCTAAGTGAGTGTTAATTCACTCAACAACTCTTATTTACCCTTTCATTCATGGCTGCAAACTTTTTTTTTAAGACTAAGGAGAGAGAAGAAAGTCTTAATAATTTTAAAAAGCAGGAAAGAAAACAGAGAAGAGGTTGACTCACTTGCACAAGGTCATCCAGCAACCACTGGAAAAGCCAAGGCCAGAGATCCCTCTCTGTGCTCTAGAGATCTGTGTACTAAGCAGAAAGTAGAGTCTGCCTTACAGCCTACATGGGGGCTACACAGCCAAGATAATACTCTTAATGATAGCAAAAGAAGGAAGGAGCATATCGGGTTATCCTTAGAAAAGGCTAAAGGCAGCCTGCTGACAGCTCTAGTTGAAAATCCTTCTTGCTCGTTCTCCAAAACAAGTTAAGTGATCCAAGAAAATTCAACTTCTTACTTGTATTTCTGGTGAGGGACTTCAGGGAGACAATTGGTAAAAATCAAGCAATGAGAAATATGTATGACTCACACTGTACACTTACTCGTCAAAAGACTCAATCTACCACCCATCCACTGCTATCATCTTCATGTTGGTTAGTGGGCCAAAAAGGAATGCAAGTTAACCATACTTTTATAGCCTCGCCTGGATAAGATGGCTTAAGGCTTTGGTCCAACAAGACCATGCATGCTCTCTCTCAAGACTAATAGTCATGGAAGTTTCAATGAGCCACCCTTCCCCACGGGTGGAACTGCTATAGACCACAATGAACTTGAGAGAGTCTGGTTTTTTAATAACCCTTCCTTGTAACACAAGAACCCTCTCCCTGAATACCCTATGTGCAACATATTACTGAACTAAAAATCTCACTACAACCACACATTTAAAAAGTTACCTTACGAGAAAAAAAAAAAGACTATACACTACAATGAGATTTTATTAACCTCTCACCACAGAATTACTTATCCTAAATCAATATTACAAAAACTCTCATTGCCATAATTTGGTAAGATCCGACAGCTACCCAACCCTAAAATTATAATAATGTCAATATACATTTCAAAAACTTGAGTTCAGGAGCAAATGTAAATATTATTTATAAGAATGTCACTGGTAAATATCTGAGAGCGTGAGACAAAGCACAGTTAACATTATCCTGGTAAAGGAAATGGGTGAGTAGTTGGCAATGGAAAAAATAATGTTAATTTCAACACTGAGTTTTTTATAAAACTTTGCAGAACTCTAGTTCTGCCTGAAATGTTGACTCTACATAAAATAAATAAATAATGTGGGTAAATGTAGAGAAGCACAATTATGTTGACAGGAAGGAAAAATGTTGATAGAATTTTTGTGAAATAAACATTCATGACAAAAGATACAGCCTTTTCAGATGCAAAATACTCTACCAACTTTGTTCACCTAAAAACAAAGAACCTAAGTGCCCCTCTTAGAGAAGAATACAAAGTTAGGGATTTTCCCCAGCATTTTGTATTGTAGTATATTCTATATTTTATAGTTAATATTTCATAACAGTGCTGTTAAAAGTAGCCATTTCAAGGGTCAGCACTTGTGGCACAGCAGGTTAAGCCATCAGCTGGGATGCCCACAGCCCATTTCAAGTACCTGGGATCCAGGCCCATTTCTGCTTCCAATCCAACTTCCTGCAAATGTCCTAGAGGCAGCATATGGTGTCCCAAGTACTGGATTTCATGCCATCCACATGGGAGTCCTGGATGGCATTCCTAGCTCCTGACTTGAGGTTGATCCAACCCCTGCTGTTGCAGGCATCTGGAGAGCGAACCAACAGATGGAAAATTCTCTCTCTCTCTTTCTCTCTCTCTCCCTCCCTCTATCCTTCTCTCCCTTCCTCCCTCTCTGTCTTCCTCAGCCTTTCAAATAAAAAATGCATCTTAAAAAAAAAAAAACATAGCCATTTAATTTATCACCTTCTAAAAGTATTTCCTTTTTGTTTTTACCTGTAACATCCCTGATGTGTGTGTATCTGCTTAACATTTCTAGTGACAGGGAACCTCTTACCATTTTAGGTATTCTAAAAGCAGAAGCATAAAAAGCATTGGTTTCCTTCTAAGTCATGAGAGAGGTCAGGTCTCAGAAGAAAACAGCCCTAGCATGCATTCAGCAAGTCAGGCCACATCTGAAGGATCATTTTTAAACCATTTTAAATGTGAAAGGTCATTGGACATTGTGACTATGTTCAGAGAGTGATGGAACAGTGAGGAATCTGGAAGCCCATGTCTATCCTATGTTTGCACCTACATAGCTTACAGTGTTGCCACACAGTACCAGAGTTCAACTGTCCATCCATATTCCATGCCCTGCTACCTTCTTTCCCTAACTGCTCTCAAACTACAATAAGGGTTACTTTAACACAAGCACTGTGGTCCTGCGATGCTTATCTGATAACTGAGATGCAGGTAATGACTAACAGGTAGGAGATACATACAGTATCGACATGCTAGACAAAGCAATGATTCACAATCCAAGAGAGACACAGAAGGATGGCACTAATTTCATCACACTATTCAATTTAAAATACATAAATGTTTATTTCTGGAATTTTTAATTTAATAGTTTCAGACCATGATTGACAACAGGTAAGTAAAACCACAGAAAAGGAAAGCAAACATACAGATAAGAGAGGGATTACCTACTTATCCCAGAGATACAAAGACCATAAGGAGGCAAAGCTATCTTTAAATATGTGAGACAAGTGATGTAGAAGTGGGTACAAGCATAATCTTATAAGAGGGAAGAATAACAATCAATAGGTAGAAGTTCAATCAAAACAAATTTCAGTTCAGCAAAGGGAGAGTCTAACAGCTAGTACTGTACAAGAGAACGGGCTGCCTCATTTCAGAGGAAGAGTCCTGTTCAGGCTGTCCTAAGGCAGTGCACAGGGAGCTGCACTGGAGTTCTTCCAAAGTCCTTTCACTTTTGGCTACTTCACTATTTTCCTACAAAATCTTTAGCAAATCAGCCAGTCTTTCTGACTCCCCATCGTATAACTGTGGTAATATAGTAGCATTACAATTTTATAGTGGTGTAAGAGAGAAAGACAATATCTTTCTTGTATAGATAATGATGAGTTACCTACCCTTGTGCCTGTAGTAGACACCGACTGGCCTGATTAAAATGTATAACTGTAGGATGGCATTATGAAGATCCTTATAATGTGCAAGCTTGCAGGATAAATCCCAGGGGAGCCTTTTGGGCCACATGGGAGGAGGAAGTGAGCATAGGAGTCACAAAAACCATAACCCAAAAGGAACTGCTCTGATCTCAAAGTGGAGGCACAGGTCACCCGTGCATCTAACTCCCAAAGAGCAGCTCAGCCACTGGAAAGTCTGGCTCCAACTCATGGTTGTGAAACCTTTTCCAGCTGCCAACATGTTTCAGTCACATGGAAACTGAGGTTGTCAGGCTCCCTTAAGATTCCATTCTTTAAAAATAAGGCTCTCATCCCTAGGGAGACTAATTAAAAACAAAAATCCACATTTCCAGCCATCTACCCTTTTGGTTTTAGAAATACTAATAAGAACCTAGACTCATAGATTAAAGGCTATTTCACAGATTAGTCAACCCCCCTCCACCCTTTGGCACCACCAGTCCAACCTCCCCTGGAAGAGTTTAACCAAATTGGGAGACACAGAAACACGTCTCAAGTGATTCACACTAAGAAAAGTAATCATTCCAAGGCCCGACACAGGGACTTGTAGTTCTGTTACTATACTAGGTATCTGTCACACCTCAGTATCTCAATCTATAAAAGAGAGAGAGAGAGAGAATTAATCTTCTCTGTTTTTCACCCCTACAAATCCAGTTAAATAAATGCTCAGAAAATGTAGAAAAAAAAGAGTTAATACAAAATGTCAGAATCAACAACATTCTGAGGCTTCAACCGGTTAAAACTCATAAGCAGCTCTGTGATTAAAGAACCAAAGAAAAAATAGTAAGAGACAAGAGAAAGGACTCATTTTATTATTTTCTGAACCTGACATAAGAAATTAGAAATTAACAGAAAAATGCCCTAACAGATCACTTAATGACATTGTTGGTAATGTGAATATAACCAAAGGGAAATTGATGATTAGAAGCAAAGTGAGTGCCCTGTAGCTTTTAAAAAGAAACCCAGCAGGAACTCATTTATCTAACACTGTAGGGGGCTGAGTTACTCAACATACTGAGAGTTCACCAACTCCTAGCTTTAAACAATAGTATTGAATTTCAAAAACAGTATTGGAAATAGAAATTAACCTCTTCAGGGTAATCGATATAATTCAGAACATCAGTTATAATACTATGCTATCAAGGTAGATGTCTACCTTGTTTCTACACTAAGTGAATACAAAGGGCTATGATTTTTTTAAAACTATCTTATGTACTTTCCATATTGCTTCTCTTCCCATAGATTCTCTTAATTTCAGACTAGCAATATGTTGGCTTTAGGTCTTGCCAGTATTCACACATTTGTCAGCATCCCTCCCCCCATCTTCTATTAAATTGTTTCTAATCAAATGCAGGCTATGATACTGAGTAAGTAAGTTTGTTAAGATTCTTTGTAAGGGCCAGTGTTGTGGCAAAACAGATAAAGACCCCGCCTGCGATGCCGGCATTCCATATGGGCACCGTTTCTAGCCCCAGTTGCACCACTTTCAATCCAGCTCCCTGCTAATGTGACTGGGAAAGCAGTGGAGTATGGCCCAAGTCCTTAAGCCCCTGCACCTGTGTGGGAGACCCAGAAGACGCTCTTGGTTTCTGGCTTTGGACTGGCCCAGCTCCAGCTGTTGGGACAATTTGGGAAGTGAACCAGTGGAAGATATCTTTCATTCTCCTTCTCTCTGTCTCTGTAACTCTGCCTTTCAAATAAATAAATAAATCTTTAAAAAAAATTCTGTGTAAAGTAAAAGTTGATGGGATATGATTAAAAACCTAGTAGCCTCTTCTATTATTGTTTTTGTGTTTACTTCATATCTTATGCACAGATCTTCTGTTACCTCTTAGAGTTGCTTAGAAATCTATTTCCACCTACTCAGGATTCCTATTCACATCTTGGAAAACAGAGATTTTAAGAAACATAATCTCTGCATACATGGAAAATCTATTTATTATAAAGCAAAAAATGTACTTTTACTCTCACCTACTATTTGCTGCTACAATGGTAGGTAAGAAGGACACAGAGCTAAGAGGTGGAGTGAGAGAAATAAATGAGAATATTGAAAACTACAGCACAGCAAACAGGGGTACTTGCTCAGGAAGTTGCATACAATATTGGAACACTAGAAAGATGGCTCCAATGCAGAGTTAAAAACAAGTCAGGAAAAACTCCCTGTTATAGAAAACCTATAAACTGACTGCTAAAAGACTAGTCAGATCTCAGACCCATCCAGAGAAGAAGGGACAGAGAAAACAGCATGTGCTAAGGCACTACAATAACAAAGAACAGGGTGTCTTCAGGGAACAGCAAACAATTTGGCACAGCTAGCCTATCACATATGTGTGGAGAAAAAGACAAAAATTATATGAGACCACTATTCTGGGTCAGAAGAGGACTAAACATGTCATAAGAGTTTCCTTTTTTTAATGTTTATTGATTTATTTTTTGAAAGGCAATCTGGAGACAGACTTCTCAAATGCCTGAAAAATCTGGGGCCAAAGTCAAGGGCATGGAACTCCGGCATGGTCTCCCACCCACCACATGGGAGACAGGTACCCAAGTATTTGATCCTCTGATGCCTCAGAGGGTACCCAATAACAAGAAGCTGGATCAGACACAGAGAAATCAGGACTTGAAACAGGCTCTCTGGCATGTGATGCAATTATCCCAAAAGCCACACCACCACAACACCCGCCCCAAGAGTGTGCGTTTTTTCGTGAGGACAACCTGAAACCATTGACAGATTGGAGCTCCAGGAATACAAGCATTTCTTTGGTTAAAAGAAACTACCCTGGTGTCATAGTCAGTTGAAGCTACCTTAACAAATTCCCACAGACTGGGTGGCTCATCAAAAACAGAAATTTACCTTTCACAGTCTGGAGGCTACAGTTGAAGAGACGAGAGTTTCAGCATAGGTAGGTTCTGGTGAGGGCCCTCCCTCTTCTGGTTACATATGGTCACTTCTTCAATCACCATGTGGCAGAAAAAGGGTTAGAGAGCTCTTTGGGGTTTCGTTTTATAAGAGCAATATTATAAGAGCAATTTAATCCCATTCAAGAGGGTTCCACCATGTGACCTAATTACATCCAAAAGGTCCTACCCACCTCTAAACACCATCTCACTGTGCATGCATATTTTGACATGTCAGTCTTGAGAGGATATGGATATTCAATCTGTAAACCCGCCCCCTCTCCACTCCCGCAAGGAGGAAGGGCTTTAAACAGAGCAAGAGGACACTATTTCCTAGTCAGGAATCATGAAAGTTAGGTTGAGATAATGAGAAAAGAAAGGAGCCAGGAGTTCAAGAGATGCTGCAGTTGATCTAGACTAGGCGAAACCAGGATTTAGCTGGGGTGGAGGGCTGGGTCAGGGAAAACAATAGCAGCTAAGAACATTTTATGGCAGATGGAAGATATCTTACAAATAAGTTACTAAAAAACTTGACCAAAGAAGATATAGAAGAAGATATTTAAAAATGGAAAAATCTTCCACATTCATGAATTGGAAAAATCAGTATCACCAAAATGTCCATACTACTGAAAGTGATTTACAGATTCAGTGTGATCCCAATCAAAATACCAATGACATTCTTTGCAGATCTAGAAAAAATGATGCTGAAATTCATATGGAAACACAGGAGACCCTGAATTGCTAAAGGAATCTCATACAACAAAAACAAAGTGCGAGGCATCACAATACCAGATATTAAGACAAACTACATGGCAGTTAGAATCTGTCGCTCCCCCTCTTCATGGAGGAACGACACCAAACCCTGCCTAGGCTTCATATCCGAGTCACGGCACCATTATGTCGCTCCCCGTCTTCGTGGAGGAACGACACAGGACCCTGCGCTGTTCTTTCGTCTGCTCGGCCCTCCCCGGGTTTGCTGCTGGTTCTTCCCGGGTTGGCTACTGTCCCTTCCACCTCCGTGGAAGGGCGGTTCCCCCTGCCACATTCCCTACTTCCGCAGGGGAGCGGCACACCGCCGGCCGGCTCTCTCGGGGGCTGCACAGGTGTTCCCCTTAGATGTTCCCCTTAGATGTTCCTGGTGCATGCCGTCTCTCTCCTCCTTTATAGTCCTCCTCCGCCAATCCTAACTCGGCTGCCCACACGCCGAGCACGCTGCTCTCCTCCAATCAGGAGCAAGTCCTACAGTTTATTGGCTGAACTGGAGGCAGCTGTGTAGAAGCTGTTTTCTTCTCTCCCAGCGCCATATTGTGGGAGAGCAGATGCATAGAATAAGTCTTAATTCCAGTAACTTAGTCTAGTCCGAGTTGCTCCCCACAGAATCAAAATAGATGTATAGACCAATGGGACAGAACAGAAATACCAGGAATCAATCCATGCATCTACAACCAATTTATTTTTTACAAAGGAGCTAAAATCAGTCCACTGAGCAGGGGCAGTCTCTTTAACAAATGGTGCTGGAGAAACTGGATGTTCATGTACAGAAGTATGAAATAAGAACCCTACCTTACTCTTTACACAAAAATCCACTCAAAATGAATAAAAGACCTAAATCTATGACCTAATACCATCAAATTACTAGAGAACATCAGGGAAACTCTGCAAGATATTGGCATAGGCAGACTTCTTGGAAAAGACCTCAGAAGCACCGGAAATCAAAGCCAAAATTGACAAACGGGATTATCATCAAGCTGAGAAGCTTCTGCATGGCAAAAGAAACATTCAGCAAACTGAAGAGGCAACCAAAAAAATGGGAAAAAATATTTGCAAACTATGCAACTGATAAAGGGTTAATATCCAGAATCTATAGAAGGCTCAAGAAATTCAACAACAAAACAAACAATCCAGTTAAGCAATGGACAAAGAATTTGAATAGGCATTTTTCAAGAGAGGACATTCAAATGGCCAATGAACACTTGAAATGATGCCCAGGATCACTAGCCATCAGGGAAATGCAAATCAAAACCACAATGAGGTTTGACCTTACCCCAGTTAGAATGGCTCTCATACAGAAATCTACAAACAACGAATGCCGGTGAGGATGTAGGGGGAAAGGTACCTAATCCACTGTTGGTGGGAATGTAAACTGTTGTAGCCACTGTAGAAGACATCATGGAGATACCTCAGAAATCTGAATATAGACCTACCATAAGATCCAGCCATCCCACTCCTGAGAATTTATCCAAGCCAAAAGAAATCAGCATATGAAAGAGTTATCTGTACATCCATGTTCAATTCACAATAGCTAACATACGAAGTCAACTCAGATGTTGATCAATTTAAGACTGAATAAAGAAATTATGGTATATATACACTATTAAATACTACTCAGCTGGCAAAAGAAAAAAAATTAAATCTATCTTTTGCCACAAAATGGATGCAACTGGAAACCATCATACTTAGTGAAATAAGCCAATCCCAAAAAGACAGATATCATGTGTTTTCCTTGATCAAAAGTAACTAATAGAATACTTAAAATGTAATATATTGGAGTGAAATGGACATTTTGAGATTCAATGATTGTTTATAACCCTTATCTCTTCTGTTGAGGAACAGTGTTTTTTTTTTTCTTCATACTATTTGTTGAACTCTTTTACTTATTATGTGCTTAAACTTAAGTAAACTGAAAGTAGATCTCTATAAAAATTACTAAGAGTGGGAATGGGAGATAGAGGAGGAAGAAGGGTTGGAACATAGGTGGGAAGGAGGAAAGTATCACTACATTCCTAAATCTGTATGTATGAAATACACGAAACTTGTATAACTTAAATGAAACTTTAAAAAAAGAGAAAAAAAAAACTTGACCAGTGGAAATCTACCTACAGAACTGGGAAAATAATATGCCATTTGATTAGAGTACACAAAGTATTTTACTAGCAATATAGAAGAGAAATCCTTGTAAAACACAGAAGGTAAATGGATAGCTTCTTGTAATATTTGTATTCTAAGATTATAAATATTAAAATAGAATACTTATATTCCCCAAAGCTGAAGGACAGTTATTTCTAATTCCATAAACTTTTAGAGGAGATGACTTAAGCCAGTCTCCTGAAACCTTCTCAACATTCTACCACATGATCATCAAATCTTTCCCTACCCCTATGCATGGGGGAGCAGCCTCCCAACCAGCAAAGCAACTAATTTCTGTTCTCCACAGCCCTAACTAACTTAAAATTCTCTTAATGACATTTTGAGGTTTGATGGTTATTTATAGCTCTCATCTTTACTGTTGAGGAACTATGTTTTTTTCTTCTATTTGTTGAATTCTTTACATGTTGTAAGGTTAATCTTATGAGTATAAAATAAACTGAAAGTAGATTGTTGTAAAAATTTAAAAAAGGATAAGAAAGGAAGGAGGAGGAAGAGTGGGGGTATAAGTGGGAGGGAAGGCAGGGTAGAATGTGACTATGTTCTTAAGTCTGTATATAAGAAGTATATGAAATTTATTCACCTTTAAAAATTTAAAATAAACAAAGGGAAATGGGGAAAAAAAAGTCAATGGAATGTCTTTACTTCAAGATAAAATTGCTTCCTGAAATCTCTACCACGCGTTTCTATAAATTCTGTACCCTGGAGTTTCACATCTAAAATTGGTTTTATTATCTACGGGGTAATTCAAAAAGCACTTTTAAAAAATAAAAACAAAACAAGTAATGAAATTTCTTTTCCTTGAAAATCAGTGATCAGATCTCTCTGTTCCTACATTGAGTCACTGTTTAGCCATCATGCAGATGGCCCACACGTAGGTATCTCTCCAGAAACGGTTACTGGCTTTGAGTTGAAGATCCAAGATGTCTTCCAGTTAAATTATTTATTTTTAACTGACTTATTGTCAAGAAATGGTATTAATTTTGCTGGCCAATAATGATTTATCACCTTTGTCATGTAAAATTTGGTAAGCACCACTGGATAGACTTACTCTTTTAGAAAGCCGACTTCCCATTCTTACGCATCCTCAATACTAAATTGTAAGCTGGTGCAGCGGCTCACTAGGCTAGTCCTCTGCCCGAGGCGCCGGCACCCTGAGTTCTAGTCCTGGTTGGGGTGCTGGTTCTGTCCTGGTTGCTCCTCTTCCAGTCCAGCTCTCTGCTGTGGCCCGGGAAGGCAGTGGAGGATGGCCCAAGTGCTTAGGCCCTGCACCCTCATGGGAGACCAGGAGGAAGTACCTGGCTCCTGGCTTTGGATCGGCACAGTGCGCTGGCCGTAGCAGCCATTTGTGTGGGTGAACCAATTGAAGGAAGACCTTTCTCTCTGTCTCTCTCTATGTCTAACTCTGCCTGTCAAAAAAAAAAAAAAAAAGTAAATTGTAGCTATTGGTGTCAAAAAAAAAAAAAAAGAGAAAAACTGAAGATAATCAGCATTTTGCTGTAAGCACCAAGACCTTTTAGTTTAAAACATCAACTGCTCATGAAATTTCTGATACCTAACCCAGTAAGCTAGGAATCTATAGAAGGAAGCTAATACTTTCCATGGGCTACTTAAAACTCAGTCAGTTCAAGATGGAGCTTTATAAATTTCACATTCAGGGTCTGCAATAATCCAGTGGTTCCAGACAAATGAGAAAAAAAATATATAGGATATATAGGTTAGCAAAAGAAGAGATAGTACTGGTTTTACTTGTAGAATGTGATTGCCAACCTAGAAAACTTGAGAAAATCAACAAGGAAAGGATTGGAATGAATAAGAGGTTGATGAGATGGTGCTAAATAGACTAAAATATACTAATCTTCACTCTTCCTGTTAAAAAATGAGAAAACTTAAAAGAGAAGCTTTGCAGTTCAACAGGACCTACTGAGTTCACTTGCATCTCTCTCAACACAGGAAATGAATATGAAGGCAAAAGTCTGTGTTACAACAAAAACAACAAAGTTGGACATTAGCGATTATCAGACAAAAAAGACTGACTGCTGATACAAGTTTTTTGTGGATGTGTAATGAAAATATAAACAAAAAGCAGAGGAAGCTAAAACCCAGACACGTGGAGGACAAATGGAAGAGGAAGTGAACATCTCCAGGGCTCATCAGCAGGTTAAGAACGTGGGTGTAAGAATTAGGAATGAAAACAGCAGGATTAACCAGAACAGCTGTACCAATGGCAGCACCCTCTCCAAATAAAACATATCTTTCTAACCTCTACCCCAGAGACAATCCAGGCAAAGCAGCTAGTTCCTCATAGGTCATTCAAATTGCCTAAGAAGACAGGCATGTGAGTGCTGATGTCCAAGAATAAAGACTAAGTCATTTGCACATCTATAGGTACTCCCTCCTATCTAAGGAAAGACTTCTTGTTCACTCACCATAAAGCAAAATCTCACCCACATGCACAGATCTATAACTTTTTACCTAAGAAAAACACCTAGTGAAGAAAGAGACATACGAGGGAACTTCAAAAGTTTGTGGAAAATGGAATTAAAAGATAGGCTTAGGGCACAGCTTTAAGACAGCTGCATCCCATATGGGAGTGTCTGGGTTCAATACCCAGCTCTGAATCTGGATTCCAGGTTCCTGCTGATACATTCCCTAGGAAGCAGTGGTGATGGCACAATTGGGTTCCTGCCACCCATGTGAGAGAGCTGGAGGCCATTGTAGGCATTTGCAGATGGAAACTGGTTCTCTTTCCCTCTCTCTGCCTTTCTCTGCCTCTCAAATAAAGTAATTTAAATTAAATTTAAAAATAAAGGAAGTAAAAAAATATAGCTGGAGAAATGATGAAGACAACAATGCAAAAATATTGAATTATAATGCTTCATAGTATTGAATATGTAATGTTTAACATTTAAGATTGATAAATCAGAAGATAGACATTGATGTGTATATGTGTGTTAGACCAGTTTCATTCCTTAGTAACTCAAAACTTTTAGACATATGCGCCACATTTTGATAGTTCTTCCAATTAGTAATCCTAGTTTCTCAAGGTAAACTGTAAAGAAAACTGTGTTTCCCATTCTCTATCATAGCCAAAATAAAAAATGTGTCTCAGGCTCTACCAATCAATCTTAACATAGAGTGGACCACATGAGGGAATGGATGGGGATTCGGGAGCTCATTTTGCTAGCAAAAGTTTGAAACATATTTTTTGGTCAGAGGTGGCAGCAACTAACCTAGTCATATCAGCATCCACACAACTTCAAGTAGCAAATTAACGTTTTAAGCCAACAAAGCAAAAGGCAAAAGCACAACCATATGCTGACTCAAGCCTTAGAGAAATACAGTATCACACACTTTGCGTTTTGGTCCAGTGTGGCCTGTCTGCTCTGTTTCAGAAGTGGTTAGTAAATGATTTCTTTCCAACTTTGATGCATTTTGCCCTGAATTCCATAAGTTAACAGGCTTAATGCTTCCTGACTCCAGTTACAAAGTCTTCTTTGCTCACAATACAAAGCTGTAAAGGTTGTAAGTGGTCTGCCCAACCTATTTTTTGAACAAACATTATTATTTTCAGTAAGCATTTTGAAGAAATGTATACACTGTATTACATCAGAAATATCTATACAATGAATTGCTTAGATATATAGAAGTAACCATCCAAAGGACAAAACGGAAATGGTTAAAAGCAGCTGTGTTTAGGCATTTGGAACAGAGGAAATTTTGCATTATAAGCACCACTGTACTATATGTTTTCATTGTCATGTTAATGTAGTACTTTAATTTTTTTAAATATCATCCATTGCCACACTCAAAAAATAAAAAAGGAAACTAAAGGAAAAACCATAATAGTAATACTAGCACAATATCATAAAAATATACAAAATATTAAAAAACAAACTTATGAATTAGAACAGTTACATAAGAGCCCATATAACTTAATTAAAGATATAAAAGAAAATATAAATAAGTACAGGCTGGGTGTCTGGTGCCACAGCTTAAAAAAAAAAATAAACAAATAAAGGAACAAACCAAGTTCCTGGAAGACAAAGCAGTAAAAGCATGTGATAGGGAGTGTGTGTTTGGAAAAGCTGACTATCCATAACTGATAGGGGTAACCCAGTTTGGGAATAAATAAATTAGAGAAGCAATTTCCTTATTTACAAAAAAGAAATGGGTAGAGGCCATATTATTCGGTATGCAGATGTTTATAAATGTTGTCTTAATTTGCAAATGTTATATTACAAAATAAAATGCTCCTCTTTCCTCGTTTTATGATCCTTGTCATGAATCTCACATTTTATTACATTAATATCCCTACTCTCTTTTTTAAAAGATTTATTTATTTGAAAGTCAGAGTTGCAGTCAGAGAAAGAGAAACGCAGTAAGAGTTCTTCCAGGCACTGCTTCACTCCCCAGATGGCCACAATGACCAGGGCTGGGATAGGCTGAAGCCAGGAGCCAGGAGGTTCTCTCAGGTTTCCCACGAGGGTGCAGGGGCCCAAGCAGGGAGCTGGCTCAGAAGGGCAGCAATCAGGGCTCTAACCAGCACAGAGGCAGCTTAACTTACTGCACCATTGTGCCAGTATCTAATAGCCCTACTTTCAAGAAAAACATTTTGCATGTGTGTATATATAATATTTACATATGAAGTGAATATGGCAAAATATTAAAATTTTTAAATCTATTTGTGCTCACTGAACTCTTTTTATATTATTCTGTATTATTTAAATATTTTACATAAAAAGGAAAAGGGAAAGTCTTTATACACCACAGTTTCAATAAATTTTTAAGTTAACTTGTCACAGTTAGAGACTGCAAAATCAGGGTATCATCATAGAAGCAGCAAGAAAAGCCTTACCAATTACAGTGGAAATGCTACAATTTTGCAAATATAACTTCCAATTTGATGGTACCAATTTGATGGCCATCAAAGACGAGAACAGAAAGTCAACAAATTTAGATTTCTTATGTTACCTCTAAAATGGTAAACTAGGAACACAATGTACCTATGATCTTTTCCATCATAAAAAAGAGTAACAAATTTCTTTCTTTCCATTGCTACTCATAACAACAAAAGCAAAACTGCTTAAGCAAAAGAAAGATCTTGAATTAAACATATAATTTAAGTATATAAAAGGATGCTTCAAAATCATAACATGTTAGAAATAGAAAAATATAATTATATAATTTAATAAAATAAAATTTAAAAAAATAATGCCAAATAAAAGGAAATCTGTATTACAAAGCATAACTGTATTTACAAACATCATATATGTTATGTATATATAAATATTTATATTTGTATATATATGTGCAAACATACACATACATACACTTTTTTAAAGAAGATTCTATTTATTTATCTATTAATTTGTTTGAAAGTCAGAGTTAGAAAGAGACAGAGATCTTCCAGCCACTGGTTGGTTCACTCCCCAGATGGCTGCAATGGCCAGCACTGGGCCAAGCTGAAGCCAGGAGCCAGGAGTTTCTTCTGGGTCTCCCATGAGTGGCAGGGGCCCAAACACTTCAGCCATCTTCAGCTGCTTTTCCCAGGCCATTAGCAGGGAGCTGGATCAGAAATGGAGCAGCCAGAACATGAACCAGCATCCATAGAGGATGCCAGCGTTGCATACAATGGCTTAACCCACTACACCACAATGTCAGCCCCCACACACATTTTTTAAATGCACCAAACAGATGGACAAATGTGAAAGAAAATTTCTAATATGTCTTATGTCACAAGTCAAAATTTAGAAGCATTTCATCAATAAAATTCTGAAGTGATCATTTGCAAAGCACTTATGATAATATCAGGGGTCAAGAATGTAAGGTCTGATACTGAACCACAGCTCTAATCCTGCATAGCTGAATGACGTAGACAAGTTTCTAACATTCCCTGGACTCACTTTCCTTCTCTCTAAAACAAGATTGATAATTCATAGCATATAGGACAACCGAAAGAATTAAACTAGAACACATGAGTACATGATTCTGACAAAAGGCCTGGCTTGGAATAGACATGAAGTAAAAGGATTACCCCTCCACATAAATATATTTTTATTGCCTGTATCCTTTATATGTTCAAGCTATATTTAAATCTCATCATAAATCACACATATTTTTTAAGATATTTATAAGTTCTACTCAATCTTTGCTTGGAAGTTGTGTAGGATAATAAAAAAGTAAACGTTCTGGAGTCTGGCAGTCTGGGCAGAAGCCAACTCTGCCCTTTACTACATGCAAGTTATTATACCTCCTCCAACCTCAATTTCATTGCCCATAAAATATTGAGGGGCAGCATTTGGTACAGAAGTTAAGATACCGCTTGGGATGCCTGCATCCCATATTGGACTGACTGGGTTCAAGTCCTGGCTTCACTTTCAATTACAAGCTTCAGCTAACGTGTACCCAGCAGTAATCTGAAATAGCAGTGATGGTTCAAGTCCTTGAGTACCTGTCACTCATATCCAAAACTCAGCCTGATTTTTACAGCTCCTGCCTTTGGTCTGGCCCAGCCCTATCTGCTGCAGGCATTTGAAGAGTCAACCAGTGGACGAGATATCTAGCTAGCTAGCTATCTTCTCTCTCTCTCTCTCCCCTACCACCCAGCTTGGTCCTTCTCCCTCTCTTTCAATAAACAATTAATTTAAGAAGTAAAATAATGCTGATTTCTAATGATAATGATAACTGATGCAAACATGAAAGCAGATATGCATAACACATGAAGGTTTTCTTGTTGTTTATTACCATTTGCTAAGAACTATGCCACGTCATGTTATATAAAATATATTACCTAAAAATTTCATACCGAAACTAAACCAAGTGGCAGGAGTGAAAATTGTAGTATATATTTTCCTAAAGGAATTGTTAGTTACTCCTTTAATTTGTTTCCCTAGAAAACTAAATGACTTAGAAGAGAGGATTCGGAATGTTCTCACCACAAAGAAACAATAAATGTTAGAGGTGATGAATATGCTAAGCATTCTGATTTGACCATTGCACATCGTAACACATATTGAAATATCATAGTGTACCCCATAAATGGGTACAATTATGTGTCAATTAAAGTAAAATTAGCTTTAAAAAGGAGAGAAAGAAAAGAAAAACTGGTTGCCACATGTTATTTTTTAAATTCAACAAATATTTACTGGTCATTTTCTATATACTAGATAATTTTCCAGACTCCTGGGAATATAATAATGGATAAAATATGTGAGGAATCTTCAAAAAGCTCACACAAAACACATATTATCTTTAATTCTACTTGCCATGAACTTGTTGAAATACCCTTGTCCAAAACTCCCTGTTTATATGGGACTTGAAGAAATCAGTGAAGGGCAATGCAGGCAATAAATGTACCAGTCACATCTACGAGCTTAGCACTGATCCAGTTAGCACAAGTAACTGATTCAGATTATGACAAAGAAAAATCCCACAGGAGGGAAGCCTTGGCAAATGAGATCATTCCCATACGATCTCCCTGTGGCACCTTCCTATTCTGGAATAGAACCGCAAGCTGTTCTCATCAGAAGGGGGATACTGTTCAACTTGCTTTCTCTGAAGAGTAAAACTACATCCATAATAATTCCCAACAAAAAAATGACATTTATTTTTCTTATTCCTAATGAAAACATTTAATTTTATACCAGAAAATAAATCTAGGGAATTTATTTCTTAAATGGGTTTTTATGCTAGAAACTTACTATAAGCATGAAATACACACAAATTGAAAAACTTATAATAACTTTACCTACAGTCCACCCTCAGTAATAAACAGTGAAATTACTAATAGTTTATCTTTAAAATATTATTTGATACACTGTAATTATACAGACATATTTATAAGATACAGTGTGCAATGATCCCATCAGGGTAACTGATGTATCATGTGCTTGTGTTAGAAACACTCTTTTCCTTTAGTGTTTTGAAATATTTAATGAGTGTTTGTCAATCAGTGCTCTCCTGATGTGCTAATAGGACATTTAAGTTATTCCCCCTGTGCCCATTAACTACCTCTGCAGCCCTTCCTCCCCTACATCCTTACCAGGCTCTGATAACAATTTTGAAATAGTTATTTATTTGTTTATTTATTTATTTTAAAGAGCTACAGGGGCCGGTGCTGTGGCGCAGCGGGTTAACACCCCGGCCTGAAGTGCTGGCATCCCATATGGGTGCCAATTTGAGACTCAGCTGCTCCACTTCCAATCCAACTCTTTGCTGTGGCCTGTTAAAGCAGTAGAAGACGGCCCAAGTCTTTCGGTTCCTGCACCCAGGTGGAAGACCCGGAAGAAGCTCCTGGCTCCTGGCTCCTGGCTCCTGGCTCCTGGCTTCAGATCAGCACAGCTCCCTCTGTTGTGGCCATCTGGGGAGAAAACCAGTGGATGGAAGACCTCTCTCTCTCTCTCTGCCTCGCCTTCTCTCTCTGCGTAACTCTGACTTTCAAGTAAATAAATAAATCTTTTAAAAAAAAAAAAAAAAGTGTTATTAACCATGAAACTTGGCCCAAGAGAGGCCTCTAGTGGTTACTGGTAGTCACTAGTTCTCCTTCACACCCGCAACCCCAACTCATTGGGACTGTCCTTATTCTCATTCTCACTCTGTCTCTCTCCTCTCCCTCTCTTCATCCCTCCCTCCACCTCTCTACCTCTTTCCCATACATACATGCACACACAGAAACACACACACAGACACATACATACAGTCTCAGTCAAAATAGCTAGTACTCAATCACCTAAATATTCAAATAAGTCCAAAAATATGTATGTAACTGGTTAATCATTAGGGATACTCTATCACCAAATTCTTCAACTTCCCCCACAAAACCAATTTAAAGTCACATGGTACAAAATACAGATTGCAAGCATTATCTCACTACTACTAGCAATCTTATTAAGAAATAAAATTTATGGTAGCCTATGTCAATCGTATAAAAAATAAAGGCTATAACATTAGAGTTAAATTACTAATTCAATCTAAAGATCCTCAAAACATGTTTCCCACCATTGAGAAATATGGAGGCTCTTCAAAAACTTTCTGGAATATGCATATTATGAAAGAAATGCATGGATTTTAATTTTTGGCACCAAAATAAACGTACCTTTTAATTATAGTTTTTCCCTCATACTTAAGGTCAAACACAAAGACTAAGAAAGAAAACTTGGTGATTTTTATATATAAACAACTACCCATGCCATATTTAACTCCTTTGCAGTTCTACTCCTACAATGTCCCTTTCTTTTTTTTTTTTTTTTTTTTGCTGAGACCTCTCTGTCCACACAGTCTCCTCATCCCCATTCCACCAGCCTCAAAACCTGTCTTGCCTTTATTTAGTGCCCTCAATGAAGTGTTGCAGCAAGAATGAGAACAGCAGGGGTAAAGGGATAGGAGAAGAGAATGCTAAACCTAGGGACGTTGAGCCACTGAGCCCTGCCTCCCAACTGTGGTCACCCTGCCACGTAACAGAAGAGCTCCTCACGGCTTCTGTCCCACACTGTAATGTCTCCGAGGTCTTGCCCCCACATACTCAGAAATGCCAACGAACCCTTGCTGTCTATCTTTTGGCACAAATTCAACTTCTGCTAAGTAATTTGTGCTTCAAGAAGAAGGGAGGGAGTAAGAGAAAGAGCTGGAAAAGGACTGAGGTTGTGGCACAGTGAGTTCAGCTGCCACCTGCAATTCCAGCATCCACACCTGGGTGCCAGTTTGAGTCCCAGCTGCTCCACTTCCATTGCAGCTTCCTGCTAATGCACCTGGGAAAGCACAGAAAATGGCTCAAGTATTTGGGCCCCTGCCACCCACACTGGAGACCAGGATGGATTTTTGGACTCCTGCTTTGGCTTCGTCTAGCTCCAGCCATTGTGGCTGTTTGGGGAGTGAACCAGTCGATGGAAGGTTGATCTCGGACATCACTCTCTCTCTCTCCCACTCTGTCTGTAACTCTGCCATTCAAATAAATAAATCTTTAAAAATATAATTTTTTTTAAAAAAAAAGGAGAAAGAGATGGACAGAAGAGCAAGCAGAACAGCAGATAGGGCAGTCTTTTTATATATCATTTCCAAATTTTATTAAAAGTTAAAAAAAGATTCCACAAGAACCTCAAAAACGTCAGGACATTGTTTTGGGCAAGAGGAAAAGTGAAGCTGTGACACAGTATCTTGTACCACAGCATGTCAGAACAGAGAAAAGCTCTAATATAAAACAGGTCATAGCTGCTATGAGGATCTCTAAAGTCAGTGTGTTAGCCCTGGAACCAGGAGGAAGACCAAAGGAAACTGGCCCAGGCTGAGCCCTTCCAGCTCAAAATCCATAACAATAACCCACCTGCAAAGCATACCAGGAAATGGCAAAAGGCTCTGAAAAGCTTAAATTGATACAGTAAGGTTTAAGCAGTGAAACATATCCTGTTAATTTCTTGATAGACTTTCTCTGGCTAATGTGTCTGTCTCAGTTATAAAGTTTAGTCATCTGGATCCCATGTACAGCTAGATGATAATGCAACAGCAAGGAGTAAAATGAAATAAAAATTAAATTTAAAAAGACTTAAAATCAGAAAACTTAAGAAGAGAAATTTATCAAAGAAGTAAAAAGCCATATATTTCAACAAATGTAAACTTCTTATTATGGTATAACAATCCATGTTCACCCGGGCTGAATTATTTTTAAAAAATGAAATTATATGCATTATGTTTTCCTTGACAAAATACTAGCAAAAAGATTTTGCAATATTAGTATCCAAAAGATTAAACAGTTTTAAAGCTGCTACATGAAATAATAACACTCATTCATGCATAAAATGTAATTACCCATAAAAATTCCATCTTTAGAAATTACAGTTAGCTGGTTTTCTATAGAGTCAATTTCACTTTGACTTTCAGAGAAGATAAATTGGTCCTATCCTAATGAGTGTTCAAATGAATAATTTTTGTAAACCATAATTAAAAATGTGTAACTGTTAAGAAAAATAAAGCACAAGGCTAAAATTTAAGACTTAAATAATTTTTTTCACACACATAACTTTTATTTAATAAATATAAATTTCAAAATACAACTTTCAGATTATAGCAGTTTTTTCCCCCATAACCACCCTCCAAACCGCAAACCATCCTATCTCCTACTCCCTCTCCCATCCCATTCTTCATTAAGATTCATTTTTAATTATATTTATATACAGAAGATCAACTTATTTAACGATTGACACTCTTATTTAGGACGTCAGTAATTACCCAAGGCTCTTGTCATGAGCTGCCAAGGCTATGGAAGCCTCTTGAGTTCACAAACTCTCACCTTACTTAGACAAGTCCAGAAAGTTCTCTCCTCCCTTCAGAGAAGGGTACCTCCTTCTTTGATGGCCTGTTCTTTCCGCTGGGATCTCACTCACAGAGGTCTTTCATTTAGGTCATTTTTTGCCACAGTGTCTTGGCTTTCCATGCCTGAGAAACTCTCATGGACTTTTTAGCCAGATCCAAATGCCTTAAGAGCTGCTTCTGAGGCCAGAGTGCTATTTAGGGCATTTGCTACTCTATGAGTCTGCTGTGTATCCCGCTTCCCATGTTGGACCGTTCTCTCCTTTTTAATTCTATCAATTATTATTAGCAGACACTGGTCTTATTTATGTAATCCCTTTGACACTTAATCCTATTTTTATGATCAATTATGAACTTAAACTGATCCTTTAACAAGTAAGATGACATTGGTACCTGCCAGCTTAGTGGGATTTGGAGTCCCATGGCACATTTCTAGCTTTACCATTAGGGGTAAGTCTGAGTGAGCATGATGGACACTGAATTTAAACAAGTGCTTTTCTGCATTATCCAGAGTTATTAGATTTTTTTTCCTGTTTGATGATATTGGGAATGTTTTCATCTACTTGGTGAACATTATCTCTGCTAACATGTTCATATAAAAATGTTTGTAATTTTCCTTTCTTAGAATATCTTAAATAAATTTAATGTAATTCTTGCCTTTTAACAGGAATCTGCACATTCCCCATCTGATTCCACTCTCTGAGAATTTATATAAGCATCATGTTTTAATGGATTGAACCAAAGCCATATGTGACTGCAGTTTTCCTGGCATGCAGGTTAATAACCATGGATTTAATTTCTTTAGTAGATAGTGGTATTTGGATTTTCTAATTCCCCTTTTATCAATTTTGAATTTCTATTTTTTCCAGAAATTTATTCATTTTACTTAAAACTCATTTGCACAATTGTTTCTTATTATCTTAATCCTGCTTGTAGAATGTACTGTGATGTCCTCTCTCTCTTTTTTTTTTTTTTAATTTATTTGACAGGTAGAGTTATAGACAGTGAGAGAGAGAGACAGAGAGAAAGGTCTTCCTTCCTTTGGTTCACTCCCCAAATGGCCACTATGGCTGCTGCTGTGCCGATCCGAAGCCAGGAGCCTGCAGCTTCTTCCTGGTCTCCCATGGGGTGCAGGGCCCAAGCACTTGGGCCATCCTCCACTGCCCTCCCAGGCCACAGCAGAGAGCTGGACTGGAAGGGGAGCAATGGGACTAGAACCCCAGTGCCCATATGGGATGCCGGCACCACAGGCGGAGGATTAACCAAGTGAGCCACGGCACCGGCCCCATGATGTCCTCTTATATCTAACATTTGTCAGTTGTGTTTGCCTTACTTTTTTATCAGTCTTGTTAAAAGTTAACAATTCTATTATTTTCTTCAAAGATCTAAATTTTACTGTCTTAAAATCCCCTATTATACAGTTTTTGTTTCACAGATATCCACTCTTTATTATTCATCTCTTCTTCTTTTAAATTTGAGGGAGAGAAAGCTACAATCCCCTTGTTCCCTCCCCAATCCCTACAATGGCCAGAACCTGGCCAGACTGAAACCAGAAGACAGAAAGTCAATCCAGGCATCCCTTGTAGGTGACAGAGACCCAATTACTTGAGCCATATCCACTGTCTCCCTTGGTCTGCATTAACAGGAACCTGGAGTCAGGAGCCAGAGCATTCTAATGTGGGACATGGCATCTTAAATGCCACGGTGAATTCCAACTGCTCTACTTCATTTCTTCTGTCTCTAGGTTTGCTTTTCTCACTGAAGATAGAAACTCAGAGCATGAATTTTTTAATTCTTACTTCTGTTTCCTAAACATATGTATTTATGGCTACAAAATTTTCTCTCAGTGTGGCTTAAACTAAATTCTGAAGCTTTTGATTTGTTCTATCTTCATAATCGTTTTATAGCTTTTGTTGCTGTTTATTTCATCGTCTATGGTTACTTAAAGCAAAGTATTTGATTTGTTGAAAGTTGAAGCTTTTCTAGAGGCCTTTATCTTCTTAATCTCTTTTTATTAAGGTTTTTTATTTTTTATTTTTTTTGAAGGCAGAGTAAGAGAGAAGCAGGGGGAAGGAGATAGATGTTTCAACAACTGGTTTATTCCCCAAATGCCTGTAAAAGCCAGGGCTGGGCCAGACTAAAGCCAGGAGTCAAGAATTCCATCAGGGTCTCCACATGGTGGTAGGAACCCAAGAACTTGGGCCTTCATCTGTTGCCCTCCCTGGTGTAGTAGCAGGAAGCCAGTTTGAAAAAGGGGTACTGGGACTCCAACCGATCCTCCAGTATGTAACACAAGCATCCCAAGCAGCTAAATGTGCCGTTTAACCTGCCATACCACAATGCCTGCTGCTTAATTGACTTCAGACTGCCTTCCACTGTTTTCAAGTGGCATCCTCTAACTAATGTCAAGTGTTTGAAATTATTCATCTATGTATTTATTTATTTATTTATTTGAGAGGCAGAGAGAGAGAGAGAGAAAGAGAGAGAGAGACTATAGAGAGACAAAGGGGAGAGAACATGCTCCCATCACAACTTCACTTCCAAAATGCCCACTATGGCCAAAGCTGGATCAGGCCAGACAGAACACTCCCAGGGTCACATCAGCAGGAAGCTACAGCCAGGAGCTAGAGCCAGGGATTGAACCCAGGTACTCTGGTAAAGGATGTAGGCATCCGAACCAGTGTCTTAACCAGTAAGCCAAACCTCCACAACATGGAACTTTTTAAGGTTATATGTATGAGCCAGCATCTGGGCAGTTTTGACAAATGTTACATATTGAACTGAAAAGAATGATTTCTTGCAGTTTAATCCTGAATTAGCACAAGCTTAATAACTGTTTTTGCTGAAATCATCCACACATTTACCAAGATTGTGCATGCTTGATTAATCTTTTAAGAGGGCTGTCTTAGTCTCCCACTGGGATGGTGAATGTCTACATTTCTTTTGAGTTTTATATTTTGTTGTGCTTTTTTGCTTTGTATATTTTGAAGCTCTGTTATTAAAACACCAAACAGTTTTAAGACTATGATATCCTCATGGTAGATTGATCCCTTTTGTGAGATGAAATGTTCTTCTATAAACTGGGTACAGGCTGATATAAAAATTATAACGGTTGGTTCTTGCTGTACTCAAATGCAAGGTGAAAGATTCCCACAACACACAGCTTCACTCTAATTTTAGCCAAATGATGTTTTTTTCAGCCCATTGTTACAAAGCACTAAGTTATCTCATGCTTCAAGGCTAAATTGTTGGGCTCCCCTTTCATCACTGCCATGGGAATGCTTTACTTCCTATATGGACTGCTTGTGCAAGCAGCTAGAACACAGCAACCCAATGAGACACATTTAATCTGTCCACCTGCAGATCTTCTCAAGGACTGAGCAACGATCTTGGGACAAGCTCTGAACCTGACTGGCCAGTTTTGGCTTTTGTCACAGCTACCCAAAAGATCTGCTGCTCCTCCCACATTTTCTTTGAAACCACCTCACTTTGCAGCTTCAAAACCCCAGAGAGAGGGCAACGCTGCGGCATAGTAGGGCACCAGTTCATGTCTCGGCTGCTCTTCTTCCAATCCAGCTCTCTGCTATGGCCTGGAAAAGCAGTGGAAGATGGCCCAAGTCCTTGGGGCCCTGCACCCACGTGGGAGACCCGGAAGAGACTCCTGGCTCCTGGCTTCAGATCAGCCCAGCTCCGGCCACTGCAGGTTTTTGGAGAGTGAACCAGTGGATAGAAGATATTTCTCTCTGTCTCTCCTTCTCTCTCTCTCTGTGACTCTGCTCCTCAAATAAATAAATAAAATTATAAAAAAAAAAAAAACATATTATCCTCAAAGCAGGACAGTAGTTTTTAAGATGTCAACCTGCCACTCTCTAAGCTATGGACAGATCTCACTTTCTCTCTCATTTACCCTAAAACCTTGTCATCGTTATTTTGTTTCAGCACAAGGGACTGGGATTGAGCTTTCAGTAATGCTTCTTCATATCTAGTAATGATTCTTACCTGAAGCTCTGTGTCAAATTAGTAGAAATACACCAGCTTTTGTTTCTCTTTATTTTCAAATTCTTGATATCTTTAAAATATGTCTCAAGGCTGCATGTGGTAGTAGTTATTTTTTTTAGTGGTTTCTCAGAATCTTAGACTCTTACCGGGATTATTTCATCCATTTGTATTTAATTTGTCAGATTTGGGGGCTTACATCTATCATCTTATTTTCTATTTTCTGTTGAACCAACTGTATCTTGTACATATTTGAACTAAGTAAATATTTTTATTAATTTACATTTCCCAACTTCTTAGATGTGCTAGAAATTATTACATGCATCATTGATTATAACCTAGTGAAAATGTTACAGTTCACTAATAATCCTACAATAATATTTTTTAACTCTACACTAGCTCCCCTCCTAGGTTTTGTAATTTTATTGTCTTCTATTTCAGTTTGCTCGCTCTCTCTCTCCTTCTCTCTCTCTCTCTCTCTTCCTCTAGCTCCCTATATTTATACAGTATCTAAACTTCACAGAAAATTGTCAGTACTATTTTAGACAATCACTACTGAGTTATATCTGTTGATCACTTCATTTACATATTCCTATCTAGGCCCTTCTACCTACAGGAACTCCCTTGAAGTATTTGTTTTGGGAAAAAGTCTGCTGCTGATAAATACTCTCAATTTCTGTTTCCCTAAACTGTTGTTATTTCATCTTAAATGGATGTGACTATTTGGGTACACTTGTAAAATTCTAGGTTAGCAAACAATTTAAGTTGTCATTCCATGTATACACAGGTATGTTTGCCTTTGAACACAGTTATCTCAGTGGTTAGGAAAGTTTCTTTCATATGTAGGTTAATATTCTACAACTTTCTTGAAAATATTATTTAGATATTGTTTCTAGCCCATTTTCTCTCTCTTCTTCTAGAATTCAAATTGTTTATAAGACAATCGCTTGACCAGATCTCAAATGCATTTTATGATCTTTTCTGATTTAGTCTATTTTTTATTCTGTCTGCACTTCAGTTTGGACATTTTCTATTGAATTCCCTTGTAATTCATTAACATTATCATCTACTGAGTTTCAACATGATATAAATCCAGCCATTGTGTTCCTATTGTCCGACAGGCTTCTTCATTGGTTCCATCAAGTTTATTTAATACATACACACATACACACACACACACACACATCAATTTCCTAGAGTAATTCTCTACCCTCCTATGTGTTTTGTTCCTTTTTTGTTCTAAGTTTCTAAACCTTATAAAGTCATTGTCTGCTAACTCCTAAATCCGGATCACCTACATTTCTGCCTTATTTTGTTTCTCCTGGTTAGTGATCAAATACTCCTGTCTCTTCAAACACTTAGTCATTTTTGATTGGCTGCTGGTTCACAGCAGTTCCAGATGATGACAGCACTGACTCCCTGTTCTGATGGGCAGATAGAGCAGAAGGTGAACTACGTGAAGCCACAAGGAACTAAGAAAAGTGGAGATGGTGTTGCAGGTTTGGAAAGAACCTCATCTACTTCCAGTTTACTTCTCATCGTAAGACCTGACTCTCCACAGCTTTTCAGTTGTGAGGACAATTGGTTTGGGTCACTTTGGCATTCAATGACAGCTTTGTTTTTCATTTTTCTTCTGCTTACTTTCCATCATACAGCTTTGGAGTTTCACAAATGCCTTGAGAGAGAAATCAACTGTATTTAAGACCCTTCAAATTTTCATTTCATTAAATTGTCATTACCACTCTAAAACATGGGTTTCATAAGCTTGGATTCTCAGCTAGTGGAGACTGTACAGCAAGCAGGTGTCACTAGGTAAAAAGCAGATGAAGTGTCAATTTACCACTCATTTCAGGGCTTTTAACTCTAAGCTACTCCACTAGCATATGCTCTCATGCCCAGTGTAGGTCTCTATTAAGCAGCTCAAAAAAATTTCTATGCTGCTTTTTTTTTTTTTTTTTGACAGGCAGAGTAGACAGAGAGAGACAGAGAAAAAGGTCTTCCTTTTCCATTGGTTCAACCCCCAATGGCCACTACGGCCGGTGCACCATGCTGATCCAAAGCCAGGAACCAGGTACTTCTCCTGGTCTCCCATGCGGGTGCAGGGCCCAAGCACTTGGCCCATCCTCCACTGCACTCCTGGGCCACAGCAGAGAGCTGGACTGGAAGAGGGGCAACCGGGACAGAATCCGGCGCCCGGACCGGGACTAGAACCCGGTGTGCCGGCGCCGCAAGGTGGAGGATTAGCCTAGTGAGCCGCGGCGCCGGTCCTTCTATGCTGCTTTTTAGAGGCTTCCAGTATAGCTCTTTAATATCAGATTCAGAATTGAGTGGAAAAACGAGCAGTGATTATTAGGTCCATTCAAGTCTCTAATTTTGTAGCTCCTCTGAGCAACATTCAAAAATCCTGTGGCTTTTTCCATCCCTGAACAACATTTTTGAGGGTTTTTTTTTTTCGTTTGTTTTTTGCTTAAGTAAAAATTATGAATTCTTTAATTGTCCCAGAGTCATTTACTGTGTATCAGTATGCCAATGTATAAGTTCAATATGTCATCTTTACCTTTAATAGGCTTTTCCTGATTAAGCATTTCAAAAGATGTGCTTTGGTATTCATCACATAGTGTAAAAAACTAAGGGATATAATTTGTCTTATGATAAAACACAACCAACTGAAATAGATTATCAACATAAATTCTGATTAGTGTAGAATTCATAAAGATGAAAAAAGATTAACTATTCTGAAAAAAAATCCCTCATTTTTAATATGAATATTTGGCAGTAGGGTCCTCTTCTTTAAGACCATCTATAAATCCTAGGGAAGAAGAGTAAGTATCAAATTTTTCCTGGTTTGATAGATGAAAGGAAAGCAGGAGATATACCACGATCACTAATGAAGAGAAACACAAATAGACCCAAAGTAATCAAGAAATGACAAGCTGGCTTTCACTGTCACAACTGGAGGCATCATTAACTAGAAAAAATAACATGATGAAAGCATCCAATACAAAACCCAGATAATGATATAACAAGTCAGAGTGTTGATGCTTCCTTTCTCACTCAGTAGAGGCCTCTAGACTCATCTTTCATCTCCCCCAGTAGGAGAAAGGCCTGAGAATGCTGGATCTATATCCCAGGATCATAAAAAAATGCAACAAATGGATTTAATAAAGGAGATTTGGGCAAAAGCAAATTCATATAAGCATTACTAATTTCCACTTTCTTCTTCCTCCATCTCTTCTCTCTTGGCTTTCATGGTTAACAACCTGAGTTATTACTATGTTTTACCATAAACTTCTTTTTGAACATAGACAGTGCATAAATATGTAAATAAAGTTCTAAAGCACTTGAACTGACCAAACATCAGTACTTTGCACTGTGCTGTGACAAAATATCCTATCTCCACGCAGAAGGGGTACATGGCGTAGACAAGGAGTCAGCTCCAGGTTAAACATTTTTTGGAACATTTGGCTATTACAAAGGAAACCTACTGACTTACTTGGTTAGAAATTACCTGCAAAAAGCATTATTTTCATGCATTTATAAATAATTAAATATAAATTTAAAATAAATAATTAAATATAGTATAAAGGCTTAAGATATTATTGAAACCATTGGTAACCATGTCTAGTGTTTACATGGTGTTCAGTCCACAAGAAAATTCACTAAAACCTTAAATTTTCCACCAAATTATATTACAACTTTCACCTAAAAACATTTTTTGCCACAATTTTAGAACTGTGGTATCTAAAGATTACTTGAACTTAACTAATTTAAGAAGCCATCTGTAAACACTATGAAAAGAATCAGAGCTTTTTTTTTTTTTTTTTGGACAGGCAGAGTTAGACAGTGAGTGAGAGAGAGAGAGAGAGACAGAGAGAAAGGTCTTCCTTTGCCATTGGTTCATCCCCCAAGTGGCCGCTACGGCCGGCACATTGCGGCCAGCACTGCACCAATCCGAAGCCAGGAACCAGTTGCTTCCTCCTGATCTCCCATGCGAGTGCAGAGCCCAAGGACTTGGGCCATCCTCCACTGCACTCCTGGGCCACAGCAGAGAGCTGGACTGGAAGAGGAGCAACCAGGACAGAACCCGGCACTCCTATTGGGACTAGAACCCAGAGTGCCCGTGCCGCAGGCGGAGGATTAGCCTAGTGAGCTGCGGTGCCGGCCAAGAATCAGAGCTTTAAAAAAACAATAAATATAAAGTACCTAAATCTTAGGACCTCTTTGATAACAGTAATTCTAGAAAAAGAGCATTTAATCATTAACTAGACTTTAGCAGATAAGACCACCACAAAAACCTAACTTAACCTTCCCTATGTGTCAGCATGGGAATAGATGCTCTTTACAATGCTCTGGACATTCACAGGAAAGATATTGGTTACAGACAAGTAGACAAGAACTAAACTATATTCTCAAGAGGGGATATGAGAATACTATTAAAATGAGAACAAGATCAATCTTATCAAACTAAAGATCAAGAACCCCCTAGAAACTGTAAATCATAGCAGCCAGAATCCTACAACACTCACACTCTGATGTACAATTTTGAGGCTTTATAAGGAGAGTTATTTTTCTAAAGAGAATCTACCACATCACTTTTGGAAAGACAAATGAAAATTGAGCTAAACCACTTACCTGACTAAATTAAACCTCGCTTGCTGAACCATAAGCAATAAGCAGCTAAAAACACGGACACCTTTAATAGCCCTGATATGCTCCCTCACGGGCACCACTCCATTAATCAACCCAAAGTTCCATGAAGGACACAGATTTGTAATATTTTAAATAGAAAATTACAGTAGGAAAAGCAAATTCTAAAATGATTCGCTTCTTTGAGCATTAAGGCAATTATACAGCACACATTCCTTTTATACTGCAAACTTTAAAAAGTTTCCACAGCAATGGAAACTATTCCTGCAGCAAAACATTTTTTTGCAAAGGTCCAACAAATATGGCCCAAGGTCTTAGGAAATGGAATTCTAACATTATGTTCATACCTTACAAACTGTATCCACATCCCAGGGTATAATGGTTCTCAGATCAATGATTTCACAAGACACCCCAAGTTTTTCTTGTGCCATGGCAGCCACCTCCCGGATCACATGAACCTGAAACAAGAAAAAAAATATACAGAGAATGATTACAGATTTAGGCCTGAATGAGGTGAAGCCAGACATCATTAATATAAATAGCGTTTAGAGTCAGATATTGATCTGCACAGAGAATTCATAAATTTGTTTTAGATAGGCTGAATCCTTTGTCCCCCAAAATAAATAAGTATAGAAGTCCTTTAAACAGCTGGGTATATGTTCTTAGAGAGAGGGAGAGAAGTGCTAGAGATAGCGATTCCAAAGACAGCACACAGAGGTAAATAAAGTCACAGAAATAGATAGAGTTTCTACCAAAAGCATGTCAAAGGAGAAGTAAAGGACAAAAATCAAGAAATCAAATAGGATGAGTCATACATAGGACTTCTTTGTATTAGTACCACAGAATTTCTTTAAATATTTATTTATATTATTTGAAAGGCAGAGTTGCAAAGAGATGGATATAAGGAGAGAGATCTTCCATCTACTGGCTTACTCCCCAAATAGCCGCGACAGTCAGGATGGGCCAGGCTAAAGCTAGGAGCCTAGAACTCTCTCTAAGTCTCCCAGTGGGTAGAAGAGGCCCAAGCACGTGGGCCATCTTCCACTGCTTTCTCAGGCACATTAACAGGGAGCTGAATCAGAAGCAGAGCAGCCAGGACTCGAATCAGCATTTATGTGGGGTGCCAGTATCACAGGAAGCAGCTTAATCCTCTGCACCACAACAGTAGCCCACTACCTCACAATTTTTGCTTTGTAAATTTAAAATTAATTTTTTAAAAACTATGAAACTCCATAAACCACCATCATGTAAGGCAACTGGAAAAGATGCTCACTAAAAAAGAAAAAAATTTTTTTTTTATTTTTTTTAACTTTTATTTAATGAATATAAATTTCCAAAGTGCAGCTTATGGATTACAATGGCTTCCCCTCCATAACGTCCCTCCCACCCACCATGCTCCCCTTGCCCACGCCCTCTCACCTTCCATTCACATCAAGATTCATTTTCAATTCTCTTTATATACAGAAGATCAGTTTAGCATACATTAAGTAAAGATTTCAACAGTTTGCTCCCACACAGAAACATAAAGTGAAAAATACTGTTTGAGTACTAGTTATAGCATTAAATCTCAATGTGCAGCACACTAAGGACAAAGATCCTACATGAGGAGTAAGTGCACAGTGACTCCTGTTGTTGACTTAACAAATTGACACTCTTGTTTATGGCCTCAGTAATCACCTGAGGCTCTTGTCATGAGCAGCCAAGGCTATGGAAGCCTTTTGAGTTCACCGACTCTGATCATATTTAGACAAGGTCATAGTCAAAGTGGAAGTTCTCTCCTCCCTTCAGAGAAAGCTACCTCCTTCTTTGATGACCTGTTCTTTCCACTGGGACTTCACTCGCGGAGATCTTTTATTGAGTTGTTGTTGTTGTTGTTCTTTTTTGCCAGAGTGTCTTGGCTTTCCATGCCTGAAATACTCTCATGGGCTTTTCAGCCAGATCCACATGCCTTAAGGGCTGATTCTGAGGCCAGAGTGCTGTTTAGGACATCTGCCATTCTATGGGTCTGCTGTGTATCTCACTTCCCATGTTGGATCATTCTCTCCCTTTTCGATTCTATCAGCTAGTATTTGCAGACACTATTCTTGTTTGTGTGATCCCTTTGGTTCTTAGTCCTATCATTAGGATCAATTGTGAACAGAAATTGATCACTGGGACTAGTGAGATGGCATTGGTACATGCCACCTTGATGGGATTAAATTGGAATCCCCTGGCATGTTTCTAACTCTACCGTTTGAGGTAAATCAGCTTGAGCATGTCCCGAATTGCACATTTCTTCCCTCTCTTATTCCCACTCTTATTTTTAACAGTGATCACTTTTCAGTTAAGTTTCAGCACTTAAGAAGAATTGTGTATTGATTACAGTATTCAACCAAAAGTATTAAGTAGAACAAACAAAAAAATACTAAGAGGGATAACATATTAAGTTGCTCATCAACAGTCAGGGTGAGGGCTGATCAAGTCACTGTTTCTCATAGTGTTCATTTCACTTTAACAGGTTTCCTTTTTGGTGCTCAGTTAGTTGTCACCTATCAGGGAGAACAAGTGGTATTTGTCCCTTTGGAATTGGCTTATTTCACTCAGCATAATGTTTTCCAAATTCCTAACAGGGATCACTTTTCAGTTAAAATTTAAACACCTAAGAATTATTGTGTGTTAATTACAGAGTTCAACCAATGGTACTAGAACAAAAAAAAAAAAATACTAAAATGGATAAAGTATTACATTGTACATCAACAGTCAGGACAAGAGCTGATCAAGTCACTGTTTCTCATAGTGTCCAGAACAGTTAAAAAGATACAAAGGAAACAAGGGGAAAACATATACCAGAATACAAAGAAGAAAGGTTTTTATAGAGATAGTAATCAGTGTCCAATTCCACAGCTACATGGGAAAGAACTAGATTTAACAATTAGAAGATCACTGGTGTTAACAGGAAGTTTCAGTAAATTAATGGGAACAAAACTCATAAGCTACAAGAACATAAGGATTTATGAAATTAAATATAGATCATACAAAATAGTTTTTCAAGCTGGTAATAAAAGAAAGAAAGGGGGTAATAGTGTTTAAGGGGAGAGGTATTTTATAGATAATGAAGTGATAACATCATTTTACTAAAAGCAACATGGAAAAGAAAAACTGAAGATTCAAGAGGGAAAACTTGTGTCATAGTCCTGCAGAAGGTAAAATATAATAAAATCTGAAACAGATATGGAGATGTAGAGACAAAAACCAGACATCTCTTCTTCTTTTTTTTTCCTTGTTTTTTAAATTATTATTCATTGAGAGACAGAGACAAGACAAGAGAGTGCACAGACTGGTACTCCCTAGCTGCCTGTAACATCACTGGGTTGGGGGCTAAAATTGGGAATCGAGACTCAGTCTAGGTCTCCATGTGGGTGGCAAGGACCTAATTACTTGAGCCATCTCCTGCACCTCCCTGCCGGAGCACGAGCAGGAAGCTGGAATCTGCAGTGCAGCTAAATTTGAACCCAGGCACTCCAGTTCCAGTAGGGGTGAAGGCTTCTTAACTGTAAGACCAAATTAACACATGAGCAGTTTTTTCATCCTGTAGTTAAAATGGTCTGTTTACTACTCAAATATATGTAGTGACTATATTTGGAAAAAATACCTTAGAAAGGGTAAGTTTAAAGGAAAAAATTATAATATTTGTTGATCATGATACCTCAGATGCTTATTTACTGCTTACTTGTAAACTATTGGATAAAATGTTCTATTTTGTTACTACAGGCTTGGTTTTGTTCTGGTTTCTTTTTGTTAATTTTGAATATTAAAAATAGTTTCTATTTTTGTCCCAGAAAACATTTAAGGTAGACAAACTTCATGTATTTCATAAATACAACTTTAGGAATACAGTGATTCTTCCCAATGTACCCATTCTCTTTTCTACTCCACAAAAGTTCTTCCTCCTCCTTCTCCTATTCCCATTCTTATTTTTTACTAAAATCTATTTTTCAATTAACTTTATACACAGAAGATTAAACTAAGTGAAGAGTTCAGAAAATAGAATAAAAAAAACTGTTTCTCAACAGTATTTTATTTCTCTTTTTAATTCCTCTATGACCCACTGTTCATCCAGGAGCATGTTGTTCAGTCTCCAAGTTTTTGCATATGTTCTGCATATTCTTGAGTTATTGATTTCCACTTCATTTGATTGTAGTCAGAGAAGATGCAGGGTACGATTTTGATTTTTTGTGAAATGCTGAGACTTGCTTTATGGCCTAGCGTGTGGTCAATACTAGAAAAACTTCCATGTGCTAGTGAGAAGAATGCGTATTCCGCAGCTGTACAATGGAAAGTTCAGTAGATAACTGTTAGGTCCATTTGGTTTATAGTGTCGATTAACTCTGTTGTTTCCTTGCTGATTTTCTGTCTGGTTGTTCTGTCCATTGCTGAGAGTGCAGTATTGAAGTCCCCCATTACTAATATAATTGAATTTATGACAACTTTTATATTCATTAACATCTTTTAAATAGCCAAGTGCCTTGTAATTAGGTGCATATACATTTATTATAGTCACATCTTCCTGTTTAACTGATCCCTTAATCATTGTATAGTGCCCTTCTTTGTCTCTTTTAACAGTTTTTGTGTTAAAGTCTACTTTGATATTAGGATGGCTACACCAGCTCTTTTTTGCTTTCTATTGGCATGGAATATCTATTTCCATCCTTTCACTTCCAGTCTGCATGTATTGTTGTTGGTGAGATGTGTTTCCTGTAGGCAGCAAATAGATGGGTTTTCCTTTTCAGTCTGTTCAGCCAACCTGTGTTTATTAACTGGAGACTTGATGACATTTATATTCAGGGTGACTGTTATTAAGTAACGACTTTTTATTAATCATCCTATTTTTTACTTTGGGTTTCCTTTGTACTTTTACTGGGAGATTTCTTGCTTTCACCTTTTTTTGTAGTGATGTCCCTGTTTCTGTGTTTTTGTGTGTAGCACATCCATCATTTCCAACATTTCAATTTGATTTCTCTTTTAAGTCTCAATTTCATGGGAAAAATGTTCATTCATGTCAAGCTTGGATTTCTTTAATTTGTGAATTTGCATCTGCTTACTTCTCAGTAATCCTATGGTCAATTCTTTGAATTCCATTTTGAGCATTTCTTTTTCCTTTTCACATTCTAGTATTGAAGTATTATGTTCCTTTGAAGGCAGCAAATTGTCTTCCTTATTCTTATTTATTCAATTGCTGCATTTACTATTAGACATTTGGAAAGATACTTGTTGGCTTTATTTTCCTTGCAATGGCTTTTATCTTTGTTCTATGCCTCTGTGGATTAGCGGACTGTCTGCTCTTTCAGTAAATACTCCAAGACGTGTGGTAGACGTGGCCAGGGAGCTCTAGTCGGTGCTCCAGGGACAGGGGAGTGTCCAAGGTGATACACAAATTGGGCTTGGTAAATCTCCTATTTTTTTTTTTTCAGAGGGGAGGTTTAATCTGTTCTGTTCGTATAGTCTCATACTCACCTTCTCTCCTCAAGGAGACCAATGCCCAGTCACTAGCCCCAGTGGGTATAATATTTGTTCACACTGCCACAAGAACAACACAAAAGATCTGTGCTATCTTGAGTGAGCACCAATCCCACAGCAATGATCCTCACCTGGGAATCAGTGATCCCCAAGCGTGTGGAGCTGCCCACAGTGACTACCCAAAGACCCAGCAACACCCTGTACCCTCACATGCAGCCACAGTGTTTTTACAGTCCCAGCACACAAGACTTCCACAGTCATGAGCAGCCCCCTGTCAGTTCTCCCAGCCAGACACAGGCATCTCCTCTCTTCTGGTTGCTAGGCACGCAGACATGAACTGGTGCAGCTGTTATATATGTACAAAATGGCACCGGCCCCCTCAGCTAGTTACAAGATGTCAGTACCTGGTGGTCAGGAAGAGAGAAACATGCCCCCCTTTTTTTTCCCTCTAGGTTGGCAGGTATACTGTCCCCTACAGGATTCCAAGCCAGACTCTCACCAGGCTTTTCCTTATCATCAGTGGCTTGGGCTGCTGCTGTCTGGTCTCACCTCACTCTCCAAAGCTGGTGCTGACACTCTCAGCTGCTGAAGTCCTGAGTTGTGTGTGTCCACACCATCCATGTGATCCACGGTGTCCCTCTAATTTGCCTGGAGTTTCATCTGCCATTTTCTCCCTAACTCCTTCCTGAGATTGTATTCTCTCCACGCTCTTTTTAACTGTTTTCCCTTAGATTACTGCAGGAGGCTGCCTCCCTAGTCTGCCATCTTAGTGTCTCTTCCAGACATCTCTCCTTCAAAGACAAAGAGAAGAAGGAAAAGATGTGCTATAGAAGTGCTAAATGTGAAGAAAGAGTAAGTATGGGAGTTAGGACTAACAAACTCTTTGTAAAGAGAAGCAAGGTCACGTGCTGAGGGCCACAGGAATGATGAAAAAGTGGGCTGAGCAGCAGCATTTGGCTCAGTGGCTAAAAGCTCATTTGAGATGATTGAACCCCATATGGGAGTGCCAGTGTTCAAACCCCAGTTCTGCTCCTGATTCCAACTTCCTGCTAAGGAACATTCTAAGAGGATGCAGGTGATGGCTCAAGTACCTGAGTCCTGCCCATCCATGTGGGAGACCCACACTGACTTCCTGACTCATGGCTTCAGCCTAGCTAAGCTCTGGCTTTTGTAGTAATCTGGGAACTGAATCAGAGGATAGGAGATATTCTCTCTCTTTCTCTCTCTCTCTCTCTTTCATCTTTGCACATTATCAGTTGGATGTGGCTAGCAAAGAAGCACAGTTACCCCACTGCACATGAGGTACTGTGAAGGCCATAGTTCTCCAAACCAAAAATAACTGAAAAGAGAGTAGGAACTTATATCATTTTTTCTAAAATAAGTAAATATTTCCTTTATATAGAAAAAGAAAAGCTAACATTAAAAAAAAAAAACTGTAAGAGACAAAGTCTATGATTGGAGAAAAAGGGTCCTATACTTAAAAGTCTAGAAGTGAAGACATGTGACAACAAGCCAAGGAAAAAACTGAAGGGGCTCAGCAAAGGGGACCTGTGGAAAAAAAGGGTACAGAATCCAGAAGACTGTTGATAGGTCCACACGACCTGCAAAGTCATCACAAGAGATGGCAAGAAATGGTATGAAAAATAAGATCACGAGTCAAGTGCAGAAGCAGTAATGGAGATACACTGTAAGTACTTCAAAACAATGAATATTTTAATGAATACATTGCTTTCAAGGACTATAATGTTTTAATTAATATACTTTTATAAACTCTCAATATATTTTTAGTGATTTCAACATCTGCTTACATATTTTTATGTGATCAAATAGGCCCCTTACCCTCATTCAGATATCAATATCACAAACTTTTAATTATCAGTTGAGTAAGTTCTGGGAATCTAACATACAATATGGTGGCTATATGTAACGTACTTGAAATTTGCTAAGAGAGCAGATTTTATTTGTTCTCTCTAAATACACATACATACTAAATGGTAAACCATGTGTAGAGATGAGTGTGTTTATTTGATTGTGGCATTCATTTCACAATGTACAATATATACATATCAAATTATCACATTGTGCAAATTGAAAATATACCTTTATTTTTAAAATATATTTTTATTTATCAATTATATCTCATTGAAGTTAGAGGGACAAAAAGAAATCAGCACCAAACAAACTTAACTTGAGATATAAAGGAAATACCATTTTTTCTTCTATATCAATATTTAAAATGAGAGCTTCCAAACATGACATTAGCTTTAACAGTTGGAATCAATATTACTGACCTGAGTGCCCCAGGCAACCAGGGTGACATCACTCCCTTCCTGAATGACTTCAGCCTGGGACAGTGGGATGTTGTAGGGTTCTACAGGAACTTGTTCCACTAAACACATAATGGGGTAGGGGGAGGGGATGAAAGGTTAATTATTATTTTTCATGTGACATTTTGCAAGGAATATAAGAACCTCATTGCAAAAAAGCATTATTTTACTTATTCTTTCCCCAAATTTCTTAAGTTAACTAAAACAAATAGCATGTATCATATGGTTTCACAATGTTACTACATAGATGATCAGTGCAATAATAGTGGATTAAGTATATCAGGAATACTGGAACCATAAAAATATTTAATTAAAAACTAAGGAAATCTTTTAAAAAGGGCTTTAGTCAATGGCATGGATTTATTAACTTAATATTTATTATATCATACATATCATATTATATCATAAGATATTAATAGTATGGAAAACTGAATATGTGATAATATGGGAACTCAATACAATCTCTGTACTTTTCCTGTAAATCTAGAAAGTTATTTTTAAAAGTAAAAAACCATTAATATACCTGCTAAAACTTAGCTTACTGTATTAAGTTCTAAGACCAGTTTTCTATTGAGCAGCAAATTTATATGGGTTTAAAAATCAGGGAAAAGTGCATAATAGGAACAAATGTTTAAGTCTATCTTATTTTTGTACCTTTCATCTACAAACACTTTATCAACCATAGCAGCTAACAGCAGCTTCATTTTCAAAGCTAAATAGTATAGACCTCAGAAAGATTATCTGAATCAGTTCCATTGAGCCAAAAAGAAGAGAAAGGGGCCAGCGCCATGGCTCACTTGGTTAATCCTCTGCCTGTGGTGCCGGCATCCCATATGGGCGCCGGGTTCTAGTCCCAACTACTCCTCTTCCAGTCCAGCTCTCTGCTGTGGCCTGGGAGGGCAGTGGAGGATGGCCCAAGTGCTTGGGCGCCTGCAACCGCGTGGGAGACCAGGAAGAAGCACCTGGCTCCTGGCTTCGGATTAGCACAGCAGCAGCCGTAGCGGCCATTTGGGGGGTGAACCAACGGAAGGAAGGCCTTTCTCTCTGTCTCTCTCTCTCACTGTCTAACTCTACCTGTCAAATTAAAAAAAAAAAAAAGAGGAAAAAGGAAAAAGCCACTAGTATTGCAGAGAAAAACCATTTCATGATTTCTATTCCCAACCAAGTACATGCAATATGGAGTTGACTGAATGTGTGAGGAAATTATTGAGTGAGTTTTAAAAAGGAAATCAGTAGAAAGCTGCTGAGATTGGCCAGTTATGCTGGGAACCCTTCTTGAGTTCATATTATAATATAGAAGTGCAGGAAAATTGTTATTCCCTTTTGTTCATTTTCTGTTTGGCCCTTTTTTACATCGTTATATACACTTTTTCTTTAATTCCAACAGTGGACAAGAATAAATAAAAATAAAAGCCTCCCTCTGCTCAACAGTTAGCTCTTCCAGCTCCACCACCCAGAAGTTCTCAGGTGTCTGGACAGGTCCCATGTGTTTGTGGCATCCAAACTTCTGAATTTTCTTCCTCTTCCTAATGAATCCTCCACCATCTGAGGCAGGGCCCAAGACAAGGTCCATTACTACTCACTTCCCCAGATTTCCTTGTAGCTAAGGCATAAAACTGGCTTTGCCAACCAAATGCACTAACAGCAGACACTGAATTGGAAGGTGAAGACAGAAAAGACCGCAGCTATCCAGGATCCATTCAAGTTGCAGACACAGCACACAGATTCAAATCTGGGTTACTCTTTCTATGCTATTTTTAAATATTTGTTTTTATTTATCTGAAAGGCAGAGAGACAGATAGAAAGAAAGATCATCACTCTGCCATTCATTGCCAAAATGGTGGAAACAGCCAGGAATAAGCCAGGCTGAAGCCAGGAGCTTGAAACCCCATCTGAGTCTCCCACATGGTGGCAAGAACCCAAGTACTTGGGCTGCCATCACTGCCTTCCTAGGAACATTACCTTGGAGGTGGATCAGAAGCACAAAAGACACAATTCCAACCAGCACTCTGTCTCTACCTCTCTGTAACTCTGTCTTTCAAATAAATAAAATAAATCTTTAAAAACAAAAAAGAACTCTCAGTCACTATCTTTTCAGATATTTACAATATGCAAGTATATATAGATTTATTCTTTTTGTTTTTCTTGGTTGCAAGATGGCAGAATAGCAACAGGACAGTCCTACTCATGCATGGTAAAATTCATACTTTAAAAGAGGAGAAAGTACACTCATAAGATAAAGCCATGGGAAATAGCCAGCAGGAGACTCAGCTAAAAGAATAGAGATGATCCAGGCCTGCCCTGAAAGAGTAAATATGCAATGAAAAACAACAAATGCTTGGACCCAGGGAGGAGAACATCAGCCCCGGCAGATCAGGTAAGATCAGGTAATACCTCTTAGTATTCACTGAAAGTGTAGACACGCCACTAAGCCACAGAGACACAGACCAACCATAAAAGCCACCAGACAATAAAAAAAAAAAAAATACACAAATGCCAAAAAAACAAAGGAAAAAATTTAAGAAATAAGGATAAGAACGATATTATGAGCCCCCCAAAGGAACATTACAACATTCCAATATTAGAAGATAAAAACGAAGAGATTGAAGAAATGCCAGGAACAGAATTCAGAAAACTAATCATTAGATTAGGCATAAGAAATCAGAAGCAAATCCATGAACAACAACAACAAAAACTATACATGATATGAACAAAAATTTTTCCATGACACTAAGATATTTTAAAAAATTCAGAATGAAATACTAGAAATGAAGAACTCAACAGAACAAATAAAAAATACAGAATAGGCGAAGCAGAAGAAAAAATATCCAACTAGATGACAAATCTCGGAAATTTTATAGTCAGAACAAAAACAAGAAGAAATTAGAAACCTAAAAAACCTTATTGGATACCTATGATATATTTTCAAATGACCCAACATATGGGTCTTAGGAGTTCCTGAAGGCATAGAAAGAGAAAATGGATTAGAAGGCATTTTTAGTGAAATAATAATGGAAACTTCCCAATTTGGAGAAAGAATGGGACATCCAAGTACAGGAAGTACATAGAACTCCAAATAGACATGACCAGAAAGGATCTTCACCACGACACCTTGTAGTAAAATTCTCCACAGTAAAATATAAAGAAAAGATTCTAAAATGTGCATGAAAGAAATGCCAGATTACTTTCAGCAAAACCCCAATTAGACTCACAGTGGATGTCTCATCAGAAACTACAAGCTAGGAGAGAATGGCAACATATATTCCAAGTTTTAAGAGAAAAAAACTGTCAACACAGAATACCGTTTCCTGCAAAGCTCATTTATGAATGCAGGCGCATAAAGACATTGCATAACAAACAGAAATTGAAAAGAATTTATTACTACCCACCCAGCCCTACAAAAGATGCTCAAGGATGTGCTACACACAAAAACACAGAAACAGGGACATCACTACAAAAAAAGGTGAAAGCAAGAAATCTCCCAGTAAAAGTACAAAGGAGACCCAAAGTAAAAATAGGATGATTAATGAAAATACGGCAGGGAAAAGTTGTTACTTAACAACAGTCGCCCTGAACATAAATGGCCACAACTCTCCAGTTAAAAACACAGACTGGCTGAACGGATTAAAAAAGAAAGCCCATCTATTTTACCTACAAGAAACATATCTCACCAACAACAATACATGTAGACTGAAAGTGAAAGCATGGAAATAGATATTCCATGCCAATAGAAAGCAAAAAAGAGCTGGTGTAGCCATCCTAATATCAGACAGAATAGACTTTAACACAAAAACTGTTAAAAGAGACAAAGAAGGGCACTATACAATGATTAAGGGATCAGTTAAACAGGAAGATGTGACTATTACAAACGTATATGCACCTAATTACAGGGCACCTGGCTATTTAAAGAAATCTTACTAGATTTAAAGGGAGACATAGACTCAAATATAACAGTAATGGGGGATTTCAATACCCCGTTCTCAGCTATGGACAGATCAACCAACAGAAAATCAGCAAGGAAACAACAGAGTTAATCAATGCTATAAACCAAATGGACCTAACAGATATCTACAGAGCTTTCTATCCTACAGTTGCAGAATACACATTCTTCTCACCAGTGCCTGGAACTTTCTTTAGGATTGACCATGCCATAAAGCAAGCAAACAAAATCAAAATCAGACCACACATCTTCTCTGACCACATGGAATGAAGCTGGTAATCAACAACTATGGAATCCACAGAACATATGCAAACACATGGAGACTGAACAACATGCTCCTGAATGAACAGTGGGTCAATGAAGAAATCAAGAGAAATAAAAAAATTTTCTGGAAAAAGTCAAGATGACAATACAAAATATAAAAACTTATGGGGGCAGTAGAAGATACTCCAAGTCCTTTGGCCCCTACACCAGGCTGGGATACCCAGAAGGAGCTCCTGGCTCTTGGCTTCAGACCAGCACAGGTCAAACCATTGTAGTCATATGGAGAGTGAACCAGCAGATAGAAGACTTCTCTCTCTCTCTTTCTCTGCCTCTGCCTCTCGGTAACTCTACTTCTTTGAATAAATAAATAAAACTTTATAAAAAAAGGAAAATTTCTGGAAAGGCCAGTGCTGTGGCACAGTAGGCTAATCCTCCATCAGTAGTTCCAGCATCCAATATGGGTGCCAGTTCTAAACCTGGCTGCTCTTCTTCCCATCCAGTTCTCTGTTGGGAAAGCAATGGAAGATTGCCCAAGTCCTTGGGCCCCTGCACTCATGTGGGAGGCCTGGAAGAATCTCCTGACTCTTGGCTTCGGAACAACTCAGTTCCAGTTGTTGCAGCCAATAGAGGAGTGAACTAGTGTATGGAAGACCTTTCTTTCTATGTCTACTTCTCACTGTTTATAACTATACCTCTCAAATAAATAAATAAAAGTCTGAAAAAAGAAACTTATGGGATCCAGCAAAAGCAGTGTTAAAAGGAAAGTTTATAGCAATTGGTGCCTATATTCAGAAATTGGGAAGGTACCACATAAATGAGCTATCAATGCATCTCAAGGATGTAGAAAAAAAAAAGCAAACCAAACCCAAAACACGCAGGAGAAAAGAAATAATTAAAAATAAAGAAGAAATTAACAAAACTGAAAACAATAAAACAATACAAAAGATCAGCAAAACAAAGACAGAGCTTTTTAAAAAAATAAATAAAACTGACACTCCATTGGCCCAACTAACCAAAAAAAAAAAAAAAAGGAGGGGGAGAAAACCCAAATTAATAAAACTAGAGATGAAAAAGAAAATGTAAAAACAGACATAAATGTAACCACAGAAATAAAAAGATTCATGAGAAATTACTACAAAGGGTTGTATGCCAAAAAAAAAAAAAAAAAAAAAAAAAAAAACAGGAAGCCTAGAAGACATGCATAGATTCCTGGACACATACAACCTACCTAAAATGAGTCATGAAGACAGAAAACCTAAACAAACCAATAACCAAGACAGAACTTGAATCAGTAAAAAAGACCTTCCCAACAAAGAAAGGCCTAGGAACAGCTGGCTTCACTGCTAAATTCTACCAAACATTTAAAGGTGAACTAACACCAATTCTTCTCAAGCTATTCAAAACAATCAAAAGGGAGGGAATCCTCCCAAATTCTTTCTATGAAGCCAGCATCATCTTAATTCCTAAACCAGAAAAAAATACAACAGAGAAAGAGAACTACAGAACAATTTCCCTAATGAGCATAGACTCAAAAACCCTCAACAAAATACTAGCCAATCAAATCCAAAAACACATCAGAAAGATCATTCACCTGGACCAAGTAGGATTTATCCCTGCTATTCAGGCATGTTTCAAAAATCATGAATCAATCAATCATCACAATAACAAAATCAAGAAAAAAAAACACTTGACAAAATATAACACCTTTTCATGATGAAAAATTTAAGCAAATTGGGAATAGAAGGAACATGTCTTAACACATTAAGGCAATTTATGACAAACCAATGACCAGTGTCTTACTGAACAGGGAAAAGTTGGAAGCATTGCACTGAGATCCGGAACCAGAGAAGAATGCCCACTTTCACCACTGCTTTTCAATATAGTCCTGGAAGTTTTCACCAGAGCCATTAGATAAGAAAAAGAAATCAAAGGAATACAAATTGGGAAGGACGAAGTCAAAATATCCCTATTTGCAGATGACATGTAGGGGATCTAAAAGATTCTACTATGAGACTTATGGAACTTTTAGTTTGGAAATATAGCAGGATATTAAATCAACACACAAACTTCAACAGCCTTTGTATACACAGACAATGACACAGTTGAAAAAGAGCTATTACGCATGAAAAAGAGATCAATGGGATACAATTGGGAAGGAGGATGCCAAAGATCTCTATGATGAGAATTACAAAACATTAAAGAAAAAATAGAAGATAAAAAAATGGAAAAATCTTCCATATTCATGGATTGGGAGAACCAATATCATCAAAATGTCAATACTACCAAAAGCAATTTGCAGATTCAATGTGACACCAATCAAAATACCAAAAACATTTTTGTCAGATATAGAAAAAATGATGCTGACATTCATATGGAAACACAGGAGACCCCAAATAGCTAAAGCAATCTTATACAACAAAAACAAAGCTAGAGGAATCACAATACCAGATTTCAAGACATACTACAGGATTGCTATAAGCAAAAGAGCCTGGTACTGGCGCAAAAACAGATGGCTAGACCAATGGAACAGAATAGAAACATCAGAAATCAATCCAGGCATCTACAACCAACTTATATTTGACAAAGGAGCTAAAATCAATCTCTGGAGCAAGGACAGTCTCTTCAACAAATGGTGCTGGGAAAACTGCATTGCCATATGCAGAAGCATGAAACAAGACCCCTATTTTACCTTTCATTAAAATCTACTCAAAATGGACTAATGACCTAAATTTATGACCCAATACCATAAAATATTAGAAAACACTGGGGAAACCCTACAAGACATCAGCATGGGGAAAAAGGTACCCTAATCCAGTGTTGATATTAATGTCAATTGGTAAAGCCACTATGGAAGACGGTATGGAGATACTTCAGAAATCTGAATATAAACCTACCATATAACCCAGCCATCCTACTCCTGGGAATCTACCTAAGGGAAATGAAATCAACTTATGAAAGAGCTATCTGTACCTCCATGTTTATCACAGTTCAATTCACAATAGCAAAGACATGTAATCAACCCAAGTGCTCATCAACTGAAGACTAGATAAAGAAATCATGGGATATATACACCATGGAATACCACACAGTGGTTAAAAAAAAAAAAAAGAAATCCAATCATTTGCTACAAAATGGATGAAACTGGAAAATATCATACTCAGTAAACTAAGTCAATCCCAAATGATAAATTCTATATGTTCTCCCTGACCTGTGATAACTAATAGAGCTCCTAAAAGGCAACCTGTAGAAATGATATTAACACTTGGAGAAGTAAGGACTTTGAACAGTCCTTCTCTTGACTGTTAAGAAACAGTTTTTTTTATTTTTGTTTTTCTTTTTTTTTCCTTCACCACATTTTTCTTATCTTTTTTCTTTCATACTAATCACTGAACCCCTTACATAACAGAGTAAACTATATGTGTATAAAGTTAATTGAAAATAGGTCTTAGTAAAAAATAAGAGTGAGAATAAGAAAAGGAAGAGGAAGGGGGTGGGAGTGTGGGTGGGAGGGCAGGCACAGTGGGAAGAATTACTAAAATCATAAAGTTGTATTCATGAAATGTATGAAGTTTGTAACTGTAAAGCAGTATAGTTCTACATACATTCCTATGGTACAGTTTAAAACTTGCTATGGGACTCCAAATTCCCTTAAGCTGGCTGTAAAAATAGCAGCTCAAGTGTTAATAGAGATTATATGGATAGGATTAAGTGGGAAAGTGATCATATAAATAGGACTAAGTGTTTTATAATAATAATAAACAGAATTTTGTTCCAACATGGGAAGCAGTCCATACAACAGACTCAGAATGACAATCACTTTAAATAGCACCCTGACCTCAGAATCAGCCCTTAGGGCTTTCTGGTCTGCCTGAAAAGCCCAGGCGAGCACTTCAGGCATGGAAAGCCAAGACACTGTGACCAAAAATGTCCTACATAAAGTACCTCTGTGGAAAGTAGCCACCAAAGAAGGGCATACTTTAATCTGAAGGGAGGAGAGGAGAACTTCCACTTTGCTTATGGTCTTGTCGAGTTAGTGGGTTCAAAAGGTTTCCATAGCCTAGGCAGCTAACGTCAAGAGCCTCGAGTCATCAATGACTTCATACATAAGAGTGTTAATTGTTAAATAAACAAGAGTCACTGTGCACTAACTTCCCATGCAGGAACTCTGTCCTGAAAGAGTTGTATCATGATACTTAATAGTAAAACTTGTTCTCAAGAATCACTGCCTTTTACTGTATTAAGTGTTGGATATTCTTACGTCTCAGAAGTTATATTTATGTCTAAGAGCTTGAAAAAGATGTATCATTTTTAGGTCCTTCCTTAAGGATAATTAAGTGTCTAAAAGGAAAGAAGTGGAAGAAAGGAAAAGAAAAGAGGGAGGGGGTAGAAAAGTGAAATCACCTTCAAGATGCAGTAACTTTGAACAGCCCATGTCTGGACCGCTGAGGAACAGTTTGTTGTTGTTATTGTTTTTTCTTTCTTTTTCTTTCTTTTCCTTTCTCATACAAAGCATTGAACTCTTTACCTAGAATAGAGTTAATCCTCTGTATATAAACTTAAATGAAAATAGATCTTAGTGAAAAATAAGACAAGGAACAGGAAAGGGAAGTGGAAGAGGGGTTGGAGAGTGGGTGGGAGGGCTGGTACAGTGGGAAGAATTATTATTTCCAAATGCTGTATTTATGAAAAGCATGCAAATAAATGTTTTAAAAGTAAATTGAAAGTACAGCATCACAAAAATTAAAAGGAAAACAAGAAAAGAATGAGAAGGGAGGGAAGGAGGAGGATATGGTAGGAAATATCATTTTGTACTACGTTCATAAATCTGTACATAAAATCTGTTCCCTTTAAATAAATATTTTTAAAAATTAGGCTTGAAACCAGTACACCTTCCATCTTGCTTGCAAGTCAGTGGCCACCACTCAAGAATATTGCACTTCCCTCCTTGTAAATCAGTTGCCCACATGACTCTAAGGGCTGGCACACAAAAGGAATGGGTTGGCATCTTGGCTTACTTTCTTTTTAAAGTTGTCAGTGAGTGACTAAATGCTTCATTGTCTTAAATAAATTACCCAGAATAATAAAGTCTAATTATCTTTGTAATTAATTGAGGAACAACATAACAAATAAATCTTTATTATCTCCTTTTAAAGTATCATGTAGAGAATTAGATTCAGAGAGAGGCTTAAGAAAACTAAAACCCTCTTCTTAGATTTGCAAATATTTAATCTGAAAGCAGGATTTTTATATGTCACTTATTTAAACGTGGCAAACAAGTCACCTGGAGAGCAAGTTCTAAGTCACAGGTCCTTTTACTTATATCAACTTAAACAACACTTATTTCAAGAGGAGACTACTACAGATTAGCATTCTTGCAGTGCTATCCTGTGGCTATGTACTTTGTGAAAGACAGCAAACAACAGGAAGTAGAACACAGATCCATACACAGTCACATTATAAGTTCCTATTTTCAATGGAGGAGGACAAACTGAAGCCAAATTATTTCCTCACATGCTGATTATATTCAAATCTTAGCACTACTGAGCACTCCACAGAGAAATCCTGTAATACCAGGTACATATGGAAGGAATGTACAACTCAGAAAAAAGTTGAGAAATCTTTGCAAAGCAAAAACTAAAAAGATACAATTAGCATACGTGACAGGTTTTTAAAATGTATATTGAAAATTCTCACATACATACTTTCTTATTCTACACATGCACTCACATTCCTATGCCTTCACTTAGAGATTCATGCCACAAATTAGCTTGTGCTTGGCCCCATATCATTTCCCATCCTCCTCTGTTTTTCTCCCAATTTTTTTCTAAGAAGTCCTCTTACACACATTTTGGAAAGGTATAAGGTATACAAATAATATATACATTATGTATAATAAACATTTACTCATTTAATAGTCACTGTACCCAATATATGCAAGCATCATGCAGGATGCTGGAAACTGAAATTGAAAAAGATGGCCCTGCCTTTGAGAAGCATACACCCAACTGGAAGTAACAAATAGAGAAAAAGATTATTAGCCACTTAAAAAACTGTGATATAGCAATGGAAACAAACTGCTTTAGGAATACAAAGGAAACCAACAAGCTGGCTAGGGATGGAGGAAGATTCACCAAGGAGGGTACATTGAGTCCTTAAAGAGACATTGGACACAAGAGAAAATGAAGAGGACATGTTCTGTATAAAGAAAAAGTGTGCTCAAGGAAACGGAGGAGTAAAATTGTCTTCTTGCATATAAGACCTGTAAAAGCACAGACTTCCCTGATGTTTCAGGTAGGAGTGAATAATGAAACCTATAAATTATATTTCTAACTCCCTAGGAAGGACATTCCAATTCCCTGGGATTTCACATATGAATAACTCATGAAAAAAAGGCATCTGCAAGAAAATAGCAACTTACTCTTAATGATTCAAGTTCCCCTGTGAAGCACACCATTACCATTACAGAGATAATAGGGTCATTGCTCTGCTCTGGCACTAATCTGCACTGATGCTAGTTTCCCCACAAATAGGAACATGGGTAGGGATTTAATTCATGCTGCATTACACATGAAATAGTAAGAAATCATAAATGTGCTCTCTTTAAAGGAAGGAGAGTATATATTTCTACAAAATGGTAGCTCACACTGCCTTGTTACTAAGGTATATTCAGTCCCCAAATCTGAGCAAGCCTATCTCGATGGTCAGGATTTATAGTCTAAAGGGAGAGAAGAGGGAGAGGGGGAGAGAAGAGGCAAAAGAAGCAAATCCACTCTTTTAAAAGCCCAGTTCCAAGCCTGTGTCTTCATCTAGCTAATTTAGTGCTCTCTGACAGTTTCATATCCTGTCTGTGCCCCAGTAATTGTAGACACATCATAGAACAGAATGAGGACACATTAAGTTAATCACTAAAGATCCTTTTGTGTTGTTGCAATTTAAAAAAATTCAGTGATGCAGTCATTCAGGCTGTAAAGAAAGTTTCTATTCAAGGAAGAGTGGTTCTTATCCCTTTATCATTTGCTGAACAAAACTATTATTGAACTGCAAAGCAATATCTCTATGATATAACCATTAGTTTTCTTAATACATAATCTACTTTCAGGTTTTTCATAATTTTCACTTCTATACCTTAATCTTAACAATGATGGAAAAGAAAAGATGTAGAGACAAGAAAATTCATTGCAATTTCTTCTGATAGCCACTTTTTTTTTTTTTTTATGTTTTGACAGGCAGAGTGGACAGTGAGAGAGAGAGACAGAGAGAAAGGTCTTCCTTTGCCATTGGTTCACCCTCCAATGACCGCCGCGGCCGGCACGCTGCGGCCGGCGCACCGCGCTGATCCGATGGCAGGAGCCAGGAGCCAGGTGCTTTTCCTGGTCTCCCATGGGGTGCAGGGCCCAAGCACCTGGGCCATCCTCCACTGCACTCCCTGGCCACAGCAGAGAGCTGGCCTGGAAGAGGGGCAACAGGGACAGAATCCGGCGCCCCAACTGGGACTAGAACCTGGTGTGCCGGCGCCGCTAGGCGGAGGATTAGCCTAGTGAGCCGCGGCGCCGGCCTTGATAGCCACTTTTAAATTATTCCCCAAACACAGTTGTACCCAATCTTCTCCTCCCCTCGTCACCTTAAATTAAAAAATCTAAAAATTTAAATTAAATTAAAAAACTAAGAATCTCACTATTAACAGTCTGCAACAAAAAGACCATATCAACACATTATTAACAATATAGTGTTTGTTTTTCTCTCTCCAATTAGTGCAAAACAAAAATCTAGAAAAATTGTCCATACTTTCAAGAAAGGCACCATGGAATCAGAAAATAAAATTGTTTCAACAAGTAAAATAATTGAATGCCAAACTTTGACACTACTTAGCCCATAATGAGTATGTAGCCCATGTACTGACAACATAAATTGATAAAGGGAATCTCAAAGGAGGTCTCCAGGGAACAACAGTGGGTGAGATAATATAGGCCTTCAAGTCATAAGCATGACAAACTTTACTATTAGAGCAAAAGAAAGGAATATTGAGAAAGGAGAGAGATCCAACTAGAGAAAAACATTAAAAAGTAGGTCTTTCAGAGTAAATATAACGAGATGCACAAAGGCAAGAAGCTGGCATTCTAAGCAGTATGTCACCATACATGAACTACTAGAAAGGTCAAAACAAGTGGAGCACAACATTATGGGACAACCTTTGTTTAATGAGATCTAGTAATCACACATGTTCGTGGGGTGCACTGTGACATTTCAATACCTAAATGATCAAATCAGGTAATCTGTATATATGTCGCCTTAGACACACATCATTTCTTTGTGCTGGGAATATCTGAATTCTCGTTTTGATATTGTTAGTTAAATACTAACACTCATTCTTATCCTACCATGCCATAGAACTTTAGAAGTTATTCAGCCAATCCAACTGCTCCCTGGTACACACTGACAACGTCGTCTCTCGATCTCCACATCATTCCCAGGCTCTGATGACCATTATTCTAATCTTTACTTCTTGGAAATCAATTTTTTCCTGTCATATGTAAGTGAAAATACAAAGTATTGGCCTTTTGGTGCCTGACCTCTTTTCCATAACATAGTGTTTTCCAGTGCCAACAATGTTTTACTGCAAATGAGAAAATGTCTGTATTTATATGGGTGAATGATACATGCCACAATTTTTATCCATTCATCCATCAGCAGACACATATACTGAGTCTGTTTCTTGGCTACTGTGAACAGAGCTGTAATAAACATGCAAGTGTAGATGTCTCCTCAACCCACTAACTTAAGTTCCTTTGGATATATGCCCAATAGTAGGATTGCTAGATTATAGGATAATTATACTTTAAGTATTTGTAGCAACCACCATAACTTTTTCCCCAATTGCTATACCAACTGATATTTTTGCAACAATTGCTATACCAATTGAATTTGGTGTATTTTGCAATTGCTATACCAATTGAATGATTGAGGGTACACCTTTCTCATTTGCCTTGCTGGCATTTGTTTTTTTTTTTTTTTTTTTTTTTTTTTTTTTTTTTTTTTGACAGGCAGAGTGGACAGTGAGAGAGAGAGACAGAGAGAAAGGTCTTCCTTTGCCGTTGGTTCACCCTCCAATGGCCGCCGCGGCCGGCGCGCTGCGGCCGGCGCACCGCGCTGATCCGATGGCAAGAGCCAGGAGTCAGGTGCTTTTTCCTGGTCTCCCATGGGGTGCAGGGCCCAAGCACCTGGGCCATCCTCCACTGCACTCCCTGGCCACAGCAGAGGGCTGGCCTGGAAGAGGGGCAACCGGGACAGAATCCGGCGCCCCGACCGGGACTAGAACCCGGTGTGCCGGCGCCGCTAGGCGGAGGATTAGCCTAGTGAGCCGCGGCGCCGGCCGGCATTTGTTATTTTTTGTTTTGTTAATACCCATTATAACTAGGGTTAGATGATATTTCATTGCAATTTTAATTTTGACTTCCCTGATGACTAGTAATGTATAGCAGTTTTTCATATATTTGGTCATTTGTATATCCTATTTTGAAAAATGTCTATTCAGGTCTTTGCCCATTTTAAATCAAACTATTTGGGGTTTTTACTGCTGGGCTGACTGAGTTCCTTATATATTCCTCAAATTAACCCATTGAACAGTTTGCAAATAATATCTCCCATTTTGTGGGTTGTCCTTTGCTATATGGAAGCTCTTTAGTTTGATGTAATCCATTTGTCTATTTTTGAGTTTATGGCCTATACTTCTGGGATCACATCCAAAATCTCTTTGCCCAGAATAATGCTTCAGGAATAATTTCTTTTATATTTTCTTTAGAAGTTTCATAGGTTCAGATCCTACATTTAAGTCTTTGATCATGTATATAGTGAAAGGTAAGAGTGTACTTTCATTTCTTTGCATTTTAATATACAGTTTTGCAGCACAAGAGTTTCCTTCATCCAATGTACATTCTTGCTGTTCTTTTTAAAAATCAGTTGGCAGAATTATTTCTGAGCTCTCTAATTCTGTGAGTGGTCTATATGTTTGTTCTTATGCCCATACCATAGTGTTCTGATTACTATAGCTTGGCAGTAGGTTTTGAAATTAGGTATTGTAATGCTGCCAGCTTTGTTCTTTTTAACTCAGGATTGCTTTGGCTATTTGGAATCTATGGTTCCATACAATTTTTACTACTGGTTTTTCTATTTCTGAAAAATGCCATTAGCACAATGACAGAAATTGCACTGAATATGCAGATTTCTTTGAATAATAAGAGCATTTAAATTATTAATTCTTCCAGCCCATGAATATGAAACACCTTTCCATTTTTCAGTGTTCTCTTCCATTTATTTCATGCTTTGTAGTTTTCATTATAGAGATCATTTGTTTCCTTGATTAAATTTATTCCTAGGTATTTTTAAGAGATTGTGGATGGGACAGTTTTCTTGGTTTCTTTATCAGCAAAAATTTCACTATTGGTGTATAAAACAGCTAATGACTTTTGTCTGTTGATTTTCTGTCACACAACTACTGAATTTGTTCACCAATTCTAACTGGTAGAGCCTTTAGGCTTTTTGATGGAGCCTTTAGGTATTTCTCCATACAAAATCATAACATCTGAAAACAGATGTTTGACCATCTCCTTTCCTTTTCTTTATATTGCTGTGGCTGTGACTTCCAATACTGCATTAAAGTGATAGTGGTGAAAATAGACATCCTTGTCTTGTTTCTGATTTTGTAGGAAATAATTTCAGCTTTTCCCATTAAGAATAACATAGGCTGTGGATCTGTTATATATGACCCTTCTGAGATTGAGGTGCATTTCTTCCATAACTAAATTTTTGAAGGTTTTGTCATTACAGGTTGTTGAATTTTATTGAATGCCTTTTGTATCTATTGACATGACTGTATGGTGTTCATCCTTCATTCAGTTGCTACAAAATATTGTGTCTGGCAATTTATGTATGCTGAATAATCTTTGCACCACTTAATCATTGTTTTCAATTATTTGGTGTGCTGATAGATTTGATTTAGTGTTTCATTGATAAGTAACATTGGTCTGTAGTTTTCTCTTCTTATTCCACATTCTTCTCCAGTTTTAGTTTCAGGTGTAATGCTGATCCAGTAAAAGGAGTTTGGAAGGGTTCCCTCCCTTTCAATACTTTAGAACGGTCTGAGAAGAACTGGTGTTAGTTCTTCTATAAAAGTTTGACAGAATTCAGCAGTGAAACCATGTGGTCCTGGGCTTTCCTTTGGAAAGAAATTTTTTTTATTACTAATTCAATCTTGTAACTGTTATTGGTCTGTGCAGATTTCCTAAGTCCTCATGATTTAATTTTGGTAGGTGTTCAGGAATCTATCCACTTCTTCTGTTTTCCAACTTGTTAATGTACAGTTGTAAAAGGAGTCTTTAATTATCCTTTGAATTTCTGTGTTATCAGTTTTAATGTTTACTTTTCATCTGAACACCAAAAAGGAAACCTGTTGAAGTGAAATGGACACTATGGGAAATGGTGACTTGATCAGCATAGCCCTGACTGTTAATGAACAACTTAATACATTATCCCTCTTAGTAGTTTTTTTTGTCTGTTCTCCTTAATATGACTGGTTTAATTCTGTAATTAATACACAGTTATTCTTAAGTGTTGGAAATTAACTGAAATGTGATCCCTGTTAAACATAAGAGTGGGAATAAGAGAGGGAAGAGATGTATAATTTGGGACATGCTCAAGCTGACTTGCCCCAAATGGTAGAGTTAGAAACATACCAGGGGATTCTGATTCAATCCCATCAAGGTGGCATGTACCAATGCCATCTCACTAGTCCAAGTGATCAATTTCAGTTCACAATTGATCATAATGAAAGGACTAAGAGTCAAAGGGATCACATAAACAAGTCTAGTACCTGCTAACACTAACCGATAGAATAAATAAAGGGGAGAGTGATCCAACATGGGAAGTAAGATACTCAGCAGACTCATAGAATGGCAGATGTCCTAAATAGCACTCTGGCCTCAGAATCAGCCCTAAAGGCATTTGGATCTGGCTGAAAAGCCCATGAGAGTATTTCAGGCATGGAAAGCCAAGACACTCTGGCAAAAGATCTCTGTGAGTGAGATCCCAGTGGAAAGAACAGGTCTTCAAAGAGGGAGGTGCCTTTCTCTGAAGGGAGGAGAGAACCTCCACTTTGACTATGACCTTGTCTAAACAAGATAAGAGTCGGAGAACTCAGAGGGCTTCCATAGCCTTGAAAACTCATGACTGGAGCATTGGGAGATCACTGATGCCATAAACAGGAGTGTCAATTGGTAAAGTCAACAACAGGAGTCACTGTGCACTTACTCCTCATGTAGGATCTCTGTCCTTAATGTGCTGTGCATTGAGATTTAATGCTATAACGAGTACTCAAACAATATATTTCACTTTGTGTTTCTATGGGGGTGCAAACTGTTGAAATCTTTACTTAATGCATACTAAACTGATCTTCTGTAAAAAAAAAATAAAAAAAAGAAAAGAAATTATCAATTCCCAACTTGACTCTCACTGGGATTAAACATGACAATAGGTCTGATCTGATTTCATCATCATTTAAAACAAATCATCTATTATTTTTCACTTTATGTTTCTGTGTGGGAGCAAACTGTTGAAATCCTTACTTAATGTATACTAAGCTGATCTTCTGTATATTAAGATAATTGAAAATGAATCATGATGTGAATGGAAGGGGAGAGGGAGTGGGAAAGGGGAGGGTTGTGGGTTGGAAGGACGGTATGGGGGGGAAGCCATTGTAATCCATAAGTCGTACTTTGGAAATTTATATTCATTAAATAAAAGTTAAAAAAATAATAATAATAAAAAAATGAGGTCTTTTCTCTTTTTCTTGGTTTGTATAGCTAAGATTTGTCAATTTTGTTTAGCCTTTCAAAGAACCAATCTTTTATTTCATTGATTCTCTGCATATATTTTTCTCTTTATTTTGTTCATTTTTGCTCTGATCTTATCTTTCTATTAACTTTGGGTTTTGTCTCTTCTTGATTTTCTAGTTGCTTGAGTTGTGTCACTAGGGTGTTTATTTAAAATATTTCTTTTTATTATGTAGGCACCTACTGCTATAAAATTACTTCTGGGTATTGCTTTTGCTATATCCCATAAGTTTCAGTATTTTGCAATTTCATTTGTTGCAATTTTTTTTCAATTTCTCTCTTGATTTTTTCATTGGTCAATTAATTTGAATGTTGTTTCTTTTCCAAGTCTTTGTACAATTTCTAAACTTCCTGTTAAGTTTGAATTCTAGTTTTATTTCATGTTGTCAGAGAAGATACATTCTATGATTTGATATTTTTGAATTTGTTAGGATTTGTTGTGTGGCCTAACATAGTTTATCCTGGAGAATGTTCCATGTGCTGATGAGAAGAATGTATACTCTGTAGCTGTCACATGAAACATTTTGTAAATGTTTGTTACATCCATTTGGTATATAGAATAATATGTATATGTATTAGAATCTATCTCTTCTTTTAGGGCTAATAGTTTTTGCTTTATACAACTGAGTGTTTCAACACTGGGGGCATATATATTTACAACTGTTATTTCTTCTTGTTGAACTGATCGCTTTATCATTATATAATGGCCTTCTTTGTCTGCTTTCATAGTTTTGTAATTAAAGTCTATTTTGTCAGACACAGTAGAGCTACTATTGCTTGCTTTTAGTTTTCAGTCTCCAACCTTTCACTTTCAGTTTGTGTTTTCACTAGTAAAGTGGGTTTCCTGCAGGCAATATATAGTTGGGCTGTATTGTTTCTGTTTCCATTCAATCTATATCCTTTAACTGAAGAATTTAATTTGTTAATCCAAAGTTATTAATAAATGCATACATAATCTTGTCACTACAGTAATTTTTCTAGATGTTTTACATACCCTTTGTTTCTTCCTCTCTTTTTTGTGGTTTGATGGCTTTCTGCATGGATAGGGTTAGATTCTCTTCTCTTTGTTTGCTTGTGTATCTGCCCTATGGTTGACTTGTCTACTTTTGCATGTTTTCATTATGACAGTTATCATCTTTTCACTTCTAATGCAAAATTCCCTTAAGTTTTTATACAGTCAGGCTAGTGGTGATGAATTTCTTCAGTTTTCTTATTGCATGAAAAGTCTACTTCTCCTTCATTTCTGAAATATAGTTTTTTGGATATAATATTCTTTGCTTGGCAATTTTTTTTCTTTCATAAACTTTTTGATAGATCATAATAGATCATCCCTTTCTCTCCTACTCTAGCATTTCTATGAAGAAATCTGCCTACAAGTGACGTGACACTTTTCTTTTATTTATAGAATTCTCTTTATCTTTTACATTTGTTAGTCTGACTACAAAACACCTTGGTGAAGATCTTTTATAATCAAATCTCCTAGGTATCCTTTCAGCTTTCAGGACCTGGATGCCTGTAACTTTCCCATTACTTGGAGAAATTTAGGAACTATTTGCTAAATAGGTTTTCTATGATTTTTCTCTTTACTTCTCCTTAAACAGTAATCAAAGAAAAAATCAACTTTGGTTCCCACAGATAAAGGAATATTATTCAGCAATAAAAAAGAAAGAGTTTTCAGGGGCAGTATTTAGCCTACCAGTTAAAACACCAGTTACGACACTTGTTTTCCACACTGGAGTACCACGGTTTGACACCTGGCTACAGCTCCTGACTCCAGTATCTGGCTAATGCAGATCCTGGGAGGGAACACAGGACTTTCATGTTTAGTTAAATCTATAACAAATACTAACAACACATCTCAAGGGCCTAGAAAAAAAGAACAAATCAAATCCCATATCAGTAGAAGCAAAGAAATAATAAAAATTAGGAAAAAAATAAACAAAATAGAAATTTGAAAATAATACATAAGATCATGGAATAAAGAACTACTATCTAGAAAAAAATAAACAAAAGTAATAAGCCATTAGCCAGACCAACTAAGAAAAAAGAGAGAGGACTCAGTCATATTTATAATAGGTACAAAAAATTAAATATCTTGATATTAATTTAGCTGAGGATATCAAAGATCTCTGCAATGAAAATTACAAAACAAAAATGAAAGAAACAGCAGACAAAAAAATGGGAAAATCATCCATGTTCATGGATCAGAAAAATTAATATCAAAACATCTATAATATCCAATTTACAGGGTCAGTGCAATCCCAATCAAAATTCCAAGGACATTCTTCCAAGAACTAGAAAAAAAATCCCAGATTCATAAGGCAATACAAAAGACCCCAAATAGCCAAAGCCATCTTAAACAATAAAAACAAAGTTGGAAGCATCACAATAATAAATCTCAAGACACACTACAGGGCTATTATAATCAAGACAGGCTGGTATTGGCATAAAAATAGATACGGAGACCAATTGAACAGAATAGAAACTAACTCACACATCTACAGCCAACTAATCTTTCACAAATGAGCTACAATTGTTCCCCAGAGAAAACTACATCTCTTTAACAAACGGTGCTGGAAGATTTGATTTCCATACCCTTTTCAAAAATCAACTCAAAATGCATCAAGGATCTAAACTTAAGACCTGAAACTGTCAAAGTACTAGAGAAAAACATAGGGAAAACATTGCCAGACATTGGCCTAAGCAAAAACCTTTTAAGTAAGATTCTACAGGCAATAAAATAGAAAATAGACAAATGGGATTATCTCAAGCAAACAAGGTTCTGCACAGCAAAGGAAACAATGAACAAAGACACAACCAATAGAATGGGAACAAACTTTTGCAAACTATGCATCTGATAAAGGGTTAACATTCAGATTATACAAGGAGCTTAAGAAATGCAACAATAAAAGAGTAATATAGTTAAGAAATGGGCAAAGGGTATGAATAGACATTTTTCAAAGGAAGAAATACAAATGGCCAACAGACCCATAAGAAAATGCTCAGGGTCACTAATCATCAGGAAAATGTAAGTAAAAATCACAGTGAAGTATCACCTCACTTCAGTTAGAATACTTATAATCCAAAAATTTTTAAATAACAGATGCTGGCAAGGTTGTGGAGAAAAGGGTACCTACCCTGATCTACTGATGATGGGAATGTAAATTAGTACAACCATAATGAAATACACTCTGGTGGTTCTTCATAAAACTAAAATATGGATCCATACTATGATCCAGCTATCCCATTTCTAGAAATATATCCAAAGGAAGTGAAATCAGCATATGAAAGAGATACCTGCACTCTCACATTTATAGCAGTCCAGTTTATAACAGCAAAGATATGGAATCAACCTAAATGCCAATCAACTGATGACAGGATAAACAAAATGTGGTATCAATACATGATGTACTATTTATTTCTCAGCCATACAGAACAAAATTTTGACATTTGCAACAAAATGGCTGGAACTAGACATAGACATAAAAGACAAATAATACATTTTCTATTAGATGTGGAGGTTAATACATAGTATAAAAATTCTGTATCTGGCCGGCGCCGTGGCTCACTAGGCTAATCCTCCGCCTAGCGGCACCGGCACACCAGGTTCTAGTCCCGGTCGGGGCGCCGGATTCTGTCCCGGTTGCCCCTCTTCCAGGCCAGATCTCTGCTGTGGCCAGGGAGTGCAGTGGAGGATGGCCCAAGTGCTTGGGCCCTGCACCCCATGGGAGACCAGGAGAAGTACCTGGCTCCTGCCATCGGATCAACGCGGTGTGCCGGCCGCAGTGCGCCAGCCGTGGCGGCCATTGGAGGGTGAACCAACGGCAAAGGAAGACCTTTCTCTCTGTCTCTCTCACTGTCCACTCTGCCTGTCAAAAAAAAAAAAAAAATTCTGTGTCTGTCATATTTTTTAGTATATAACTATTTATAAATATCATCTTCACTGAATTATATCATCGGTATGACTTTATACCCTTCTTTCCTTACTTTATGATCATTGTCATGAATCTTACATTATGTGATATTAATATTTCCAAGAAAACATAATATATATGTTTATGTAATTAATATTTACATAAGAAGTAACAAGTTATAAAATCTTAAAATAAATTTTAAAAATTTCTAGGATGGAGCAGGTGTGGCATAGTGCCTTAAGGAATCACCTGCAAAGCTGACATTCAATATGGGCACCAGTTTGTGTCCAGCTGCTCCACTTCTGATCCAGCTCCCTGCTGATGGCCTGGGAAAAGCAGCAGATGGTCCAAGTCTTTGGGCCCCTACTACCCATGCAGGAGACTTGGAGGAAGCTCCTAGCTCCTGGCTTCAGTCTGGCCCAGTGCTGGCATTGCAGCCATCTGGGAAATGAACCAGGATTGGAAAATCTCTCTTGGTCTCTCTCTCTTTCTCTAGCTGTCCTTCTCCAACTCTAACTTTCAGAATAAACCAATAAATCTTTATTAAAAAATGCTTCTGGGTCACTAAGGAAAAAATAATATCATATTGTATTCCATAGATATGGCTAATTTCTGTCAATAAAATATTTTAATAAGTAAAAAATTGTTTTTTAAAATATAAAATGAGAAATGAATTAAGAAATAGAAATTTTAGACTTTTTATAATAAAGAAAATAAACATCATTTTCTTTTTCCACATACACAAATAAATACAAACAGGGATACTACGTCAATATTGTTTAAGTTACCCAAAATTTAAAAACAATTCAATGTCCCATAAGAAGAAAAGAGATCATGATATGCCCCAAAAATTATAAACTAAAATTATTTTTAAAAAATTATAAACTAAAAATAAGTCTATGTGAACAGAAAAATACTCAAAATATTGGTATGAAAAGCAAGTTATAGAATATTTACAACATGCTTTTATTTTTATTATTTGTCTATAGTCACCCTCTACCCAGAACATCCTTACAGTCAACGAACATTGGGTCAAAAATATTCCCAAACACATACTTTTTTTCTTTTTGTCATTCAGTACTGAACATGGAGATGACATTATATTCAGCCCTGTAACACAGAGATGGTTGAAACTAAATGAGATGAGGTGCTTGAATTATATGTAAATACATTAATTAAGCATATGAGTAATTAGGTACCCACAATGGGGGAAAGGGACCACAGATATTGAGGGAAAACTATATATGCATACAGTCCATACATTCACCTATTTGTACAAATGCATAGAAAAGAACTTGCAAAATAAGTTACAAAAAATGTTCATATAGTCTACTATGTTTTATACACAAACTCTGCTTACATACAAGCGAATGCTGTTTGTGTATTCATATATGTTTAAATGTAAATGTGCAGAAAAGGGACAGAGGGAGTAGGAAGTGAGGGAACAGAGGAAAGGAAAATGTACTATTTTTATTCTATATAGCTGCGTGATGCTTGAACTTTTTATAAAAAGAATATATGACTCATCTTGTCAAATTTTATTCCAAAACATAAATAAATCACCCTATCACATAGCTTATGCTTAGTCATTGAGAATACAAACATCCTAAGGCCAGTTATCAAAAATAAGTATTCGTTTAATATTCTAATTTAGGCTAAAAACTGAGTAATAAAAAGAATATGTGAGGGGCAGGCATTTAGCACAATGGTTAAGATGACTCCTGGGGTGGGAGAGAGGGGAGGGAGCTGGCACTGTAGTATAGCAGGTAAAGCGCCACCTGCAGTGCCAACATCCCATATGGATGCTGGTTTGAGTCCCCGCTACTCTACTTAGTCTACTTACCCTACATCGTCTCTCTGCTATGGCCTGGGAAAGCAGTAGAAGATGGCCCAAGTCCTTGGGCTCCTGCACCCATATGGGAGACCTGGAAAAAGCTCAGGTCTCCACCTCCGGATTAGTCCAGCTCTGGCTGTTGCAGCCATTTGGGGAGTGAACCAGCAGATGGAAGACCTCTCTCTCTCTCTCTCTGCCTTTGCCTCTCTGTAACTTTGCCTTTCAAATAAATAAGTCTTTAAAAAAAAAAAAAGCCTCATGTGATAGCTACATCCCATATTGCAGGGCCTGATTAGAGTCCTGGCTCCACCTCAATCTATCTTCTACTAATGCTCACCATGGGAGGTGTACTTAGACAAGTACTTAGTTCAAGTACTTAGATCCTTGCCACCTATGAGGGAAACCAAGATGGAATTCAGAACTCCTGGCTTCAGCTTGGCCCAGCACCAGTAGTTGCAGCCATTTGTTTTTCTTGTTGTTGTTGTTGTTGTTGTTGTTGTTGTTTTGACAGGCAGAGTGGAAGTGAGAGAGAGACAGAGAGAAAGGTCTTCCTTTGCCGTTGGTTCACCCTCCAATGGCCACCGTGGCCAGCGCGCTGCAGCCAGCGCACCGCGCTGATCGATGGCAGGAGCCAGGTACTTATCCTGGTCTCCCATGGGGTGCAGGGCCCAAGCACTTGGGCCATCCTCCACTGCACTCCCTGGCCACAGCAGAGAGCTGGCCTGGAAGAGGGGCAACCGGGACAGAATCCGGCGCCCCGACCGGGACTAGAACCTGGTGTGCCGGTGCCGCTAGGCGGAGGATTAGCCTAGTGAGCCGCGGCGCTGGCCAGTTGCAGCCATTTGTGAAGTGAACCAGCAGATGGGAGATCTCTCTATCTCTCTGTTGCTACCTTTTTCTCTGCCACTCTGTCTTTCAACTAAATAAATCTTTCTTTAAAAGAATAAACAAACATGACTTGAAATCAAATAAATGAAACTGAAATGAGCTGATAGTAATAATGTACATTTAAAAGTACAAATAAAGATCTGGCAATACACCCAACAAAAGGAAGAGGAGATAGAGGATGGATTTATAAATTCCATTTCTCTTCTTTTGTACTTTTCCATATAAGCATTTACGAAAGAATGGAAAATAGACACAATCCTCCGCCTCTTCCTGTATCTACACCAGTTTGCAATGTGACTCTGCAGCTCTTCCCAGTACAGTCTATTTGCTATTTGCTTAAATTTGGGCTTTGTGACATGCTGTGGTCACAAAAGTGAAGGTGTGTACTTCCCAAAGTAGGCTTCAAGAGCCTTGCATACTTCCATTTACACTCTTGGGTCCTCTGCTTCAGCCATGTATGCAAGTTTTTAGCCAGGTGGAACAGTCCCTAACTGAAGCCACAGCTTCAGTTTTATGAGATGGCCCAACTATGATTGGCATATGCAACTCCACCTGACCTGAACTCACTACAGACCTATGAGGCAGATCAGAGGAGACCAGTGTTTCCCAGCTGTGCCCGGCCTAAATAGTCAACCTGCAGATGAGACACATAAAACAAGCTTTTAACTTAAGCTTCTAAGTTTTAGGAGTGTCCTGTTAAGCACCGATAGCTCAGAAAGTATGCACTATCTTTACAATGAGAGAAATAATTTTAAAAAAATAATAAAGTAGCCGGCGCCGTGGCTCAATAGGCTAATCCTCCACCTTGCGGCGCCGGCACACCGGGTTCTAGTCCCGGTTGGGGCGCCGGATTCTGTCCCGGTTGCCCCTCTTCCAGGCCAGCTCTCTGCTATGGCCAGGGAGTGCAGTGGAGGATGGCCCAGGTGCTTGGGCCCTGCACCCCATGGGAGACCAGGAAAAGCACCTGGCTCCTGGCTCCTGCCAGGATCAGCGCGGTGCGCCGGCTGCAGCGGCGGCCATTGGAGGGTGAACCAACGGCAAAGGAAGACCTTTCTCTCTCTGTCTCTCTCTCTCACTGTCCACTCTGCCTGTCAAAAAAAAAAAAAAAAAAAAATAAAGTAACAGGGTCAGTACTGTAGTACAGCAGGTTAAGCAATACTGGCATCCCATATGAGTGCTGGTTCGAGCCCTGGCTACTCCAATTCCCAACCCAGCTCCCTGTTAATGCACCTGGGAAAGCAACAGAAGATGGCCCAACTACTTGAGCACCCACTGCCCACAAAGCGGACCAGGATGGAGTTGAATTCCTGGCCCCTGGCTTCATCCTGGCCCAGCCCTGGTTGTTGCAGCCATTCAGTGAGTGACCAAGTGGATGGAAAATCTCAATCTCTCTCGATATCTCTATTTCTCACTCTCTCTCCCCCACCACCCCCAACTCTGCCTTTCAAATAAAGAAATCTTAAAAAAAAAAAAAGTAAGGCTTTGTTAACCACAAATTACAACCCTGTTTACAACAAATTATAAAATGATTTGATTTTCAGCAGGCATATTTAATTGAAAAACAACAAAATTAAATTAGCTCTAAAGGATAACATAACTACATCATATTAAACGATCCAGTTGACTTTTAACATGAACCCTAACATATCAGTGCCCTTACATAAGTAAGTAGTGAAATCAATACTTCAAACTCAAGCAGTCTGGCTCCAGAATCCACATTCCTTTTTTAAAAAATAAAGATTTTATTTATTTATTTGAAATAGAGAGTTACAGAGAAAGAGAGGAAGAGACAGAGAGAAAGGTCTTCCATCCACTGGTTCACTCCCCAAATGGCTGCAACAGCCAGAGCTATGCCAATCCGAAGCTAGGAGCCAGAATCTTCTTCCAGGTCTCCCACGTGGGTGCAGGGGCTGAAGCACTTGGGCCATCTTCCACTGCTTTTTCAGGTCATAGCAGGGAGTTGGATCGGAAGAAGAGCAGCTGGGACTAGAACCAGCACTTAAATGGGATGCTGGCGCTGCAGGGGGAGGCATAGCCTACTATGCCACATCACCAGCCCCAGTACCCACCTTCTTTACCACTTTATTAGATTTGTCCCAGGAGGAAAGAGGATGCCCACAGGAACAAGAGGAATTTCTGTTCCTCTCTGATAGGAAATTAAAACAATAATGCTTAAAAACTAAAGCAGTATAAGCATCAATTTACAAATATGATGACATGTTAGTAGAAGCTGTTGAAAGAGTTGAAAGAGGTTGCTTGTAAGGAAAGATGCATAGAGTTGGTGAGGACAATAAAAAGAACTGCTATTTTTTCCCTATTTAAAAATTACTTTCAAAAGTCTAACACATGAATGTTCTCTCAACCGATGGAGCCCACTCTTGTCAGTGAATACGCCTAGTACTAAACGTACTAGCCTGCACAAAAATAATCTGCTTAATGTAAAATACAAAGTAGTATTAATTCTTCTCTTCCACTGATATTTAGCAAAATTGTGTTTGTATACTTCTACCATCTAGAAACTAATTAAAACAATGTTCTCTTCAGAATATATGAATTCATATACAATTAGTGTATTTTGCTAAAAAACAAATAAACAAATAAATGTCCTTGGAGCAGGCAATTGGGGAAGAGATTAAAGTGACTACCTGGGACTGCTACCTCTCAAATTGGAATACCACGTTCAAGTCCTGGTTCCCCCACGTGTGATCCACTTTCCTCCCTAATTGCACCTTGGGAGGCAGCAGACAATGGTTTAAATAGTTGAGTGTCTGCACCCACATGAGAGACCCAGCATTAGGGAAGTGAATCAGTAGACAGACAATTGCTGGCTGGCTGGCTTTCTCTGCCCCTCTTCCTTTCAACTGTAAAATAAAAATAAATGTTCTAAATTTTTTAAAAATCCTCAATGTTATGACCTATTTTTGTCTGAAATGCTTTTAAAAATCCTGGAAAACAGTACAAAGATTTGGGACTTTTAGCCTGTCTTGTGTTCTTGTTAGAATCATTGTTAGAATATTTACTTTGATATCACAAATGTCAGGTTTCATTCAATTAAATAAAACCAAAAGTTCAAAAGAAATAAAAGATTATTTTTATGTGATGCCGATGTCTAATGTCATGTTGACTCATTCTCTTCTTTGAATCATAACTATCCAGCACATTTTGACAACGCCTAGATGTCCCTTTCTTATTCTACCTTGTCTAAATATCCCTTTACTATTTCTTTTTTTTTTTTTTTTTTTTTTTTTTTTTTTTAATTTTTGACAGGCAGAGTGGACAGTGAGAGAGAGAGAGAGAGACAGAGAGAAAGGTCTTCCTTTGCCGTTGGTTCACCCTCCAATGGCCGCCGCGGCCGGCGCGCTACGGCCGGCGCACCGCGCTGATCCGATGGCAGGAGCCAGGAGCCAGGAGCCAGGTGCTTTTCCTGGTCTCCCATGGGGTGCAGGGCCCAAGCACCTGGGCCATCCTCCACTGCACTCCCTGGCCACAGCAGAGGGCTGGCCTGGAAGAGGGGCAACCGGGACAGAATCCGGCGCCCCGACCGGGACTAGAACCCGGTGTGCCGGCGCCGCTAGGCGGAGGATTAGCCTAGTGAGCCGCGGCGCCGGCCCCCTCTACTATTTCTAAAAAGATTAATTAAACTTAAATGTCATAATTACAATAATCAGGAAATCCAAAAATATCTTTAGGTCACTTTTTCCTTCTACATCCAGAGGACAATAAATTTTTATGTATTTATTACATACTCAAAGTAAGTTGAAATGAAATTCAAAAATGCTGTATAAAGAATGGTTTACCTATTTTTATCTTCTTCTGTGTAGCTTATAAAGTCAATTGTTGAACTGAGAGAAATCAATCTGACATTTTGTAGAGTAAACATGTGGAAAGTCACCACAGGACACAGGTTTGAACAGAGAATGGTGTACAGGTACCAGGTCCCGAAATGAGGGTAGCAAGGAAGTCATGAACAGCCGTGACAGACATAACACTGTAGTACATTCACCATGCAACCCCAAACTCAAGAAGACTACAGTTCCCAGCTGCCTTTGCCTTGATCTGGGACCATAGGCTGAGGTTCCTTAATGACTGCTTGGTGCAGAGGCTGTGATCAAAAAAAAAACAGACAAGTCATTTTCATAACTTTCAAAGAAGTGAATTAATCCAATGCCAGAGGAGAAATTGATGTAGGATACATTCAAACCTCTGAATATACACTACATGGGGAAGTACAGTCTTAATTCATGGCTATGAATAGTATATTCAGTTTAAAAATATTTCTATTCAGTTTAAAAGTATCAATTTCTTTATATGAGAATTTTCTATAAAATATATAGCATATTTCTTGGCAGGAAACTGGGACACTGGAGGAAGTTATATTTCATGTATACCTTACATTCAATAATAATCATATTATGGTCATATTTTTTTTTAACTTTTATTTAATGAATATATGTTTCCAAAGTACGAATAGTGGATTACTATGGCTTCCCCCCCATACCGTCCTTCCAACCCACAACCCTCCCCTTTCCCACTCCCTCTCCCCTTCCATTCACATCAAGATTCATCCTCGATTATCTTAATATACAGAAGATCAGCTTAGTATACATTAAGTAAGGATTTCAACAGTTTGCTCCCACACAGAAACATAAAGTGAAAAATAATAGATGATTTTTTTTAATGATGATGAAATCAGATCAGACCTATTGTCATGTTTAATCCCAGTGAGAGTCAAGTTGGGAGTTGATAGTTTCTTTTCTTTTCTTTTCTTTTTTTTTTTTTTTTTTTTTTTTTTTTTTACAGAGGATCAGTTTAGTATGCATTAAGTAAAGATTTCAACAGTTTGCACCCCCATAGAAACACAAAGTGAAATATATTATTTGAGTACTCGTTATAGCATTAAATCTCAATGCACAGCACATTAAGGACAGAGATCCTACATGAGGAGTAAGTGCACAGTGACTCCTGTTGTTGACTTTACCAATTGACACTCCTGTCTATGGCATCAGTAATCTCCCTATGCTCCAGTCATGAGTTTCCAAGGCTATGGAAGCCCCTTGAGTTCTCCGACTCTTATCTTGTTTAGACAAGGTCATAGTCAAAGTGGAGGTTCTCTCCTCCCTTCAGAGAAAGGTACCTCCTTCTTTGAAGACCTGTTCTTTCCACTGAGATCTCACTCACAGAGATCTTTTGCCAGAGTGTCTTGGCTTTCCATGCCTGAAATACTCTCATGGGCTTTTCAGCCAGATCCGAATGCCTTTAGGGCTGATTCTGAGGCCAGAGTGCTATTTAGGACATCTGCCATTCTATGAGTCTGCTGAGTATTTTACTTCCCATGTTGGATCACTCTCCCCTTTATTTATTCTATTGGTTAGTGTTAGCAGGTACTAGACTTGCTTATGTGCTCCCTTTGACTCTTAGTCCTTTCATTATGATCAATTGTGAACTGAAATTGATCACTTGGACTAGTGAGATGGCATTGGTACATGCCACCTTGATGGGATTAAATTGGAGTCCCCTGGTATGTTTCTAACTCTACCATTTGGGGCAAGTCAGCTTGAGCATGTCCCAAATTATACATCTCTTTCCTCTCTTATTCCTACTCTTATGTTTAACAGGGATCACATTTCAGTTAAATTTCAACACTTAAGAATAACTGTGTATTAATTACAGAATTAAACCAGTCATATTAAGTAGAACAGACAAAAAAACTACTAAGAGGGATAATGTATTAAGTTGTTCATTAACAGTCAGGGCTATGCTGATCAAGTCACCGTTTCCCATAGTGTCCCTTTCACTTCAACAGGTTTCCTTTTTGGTGTTCAGTCAGTTGTCACCGATCAGGGAGAACATATGGTATTTGTCCCTTTGGGTCTGGCTTATTTCACTCAGCATGATGTGTTCCAGATTCCTCCATTTTGTTGCAAATGACTGGATTTCGTTGTTTCTTACTGCGGTAGAGTATTCTAAAGAGTACATATCCCATAATTTCTTTATCCAGTCTACCGTTGATGCCCATATTATGGTCATATTAGAGAGAGGGCAGCCTCCAGGAGCAAACCATCTTGGTTTAGAGATGGGTATTTAGTGCAATGTGTTAAGCCACTGCTTAAGATAACTGCATCCAACATCAGAGTGTCAATTTGAGTGTCCACTACTCTGCTTCCAATGTAGCTGCCTGCTAATGTGACTGGGAAGGCAGTGAATGATGGCTCAAGAATTTGGGTCTCTGTCACCCACATGGGAGACCAGGACAGAGTTCCTGGCTACTGACTTCAGGCTGACTCAGTCTTAGCCATTATGACCATTTGGGGAGTGAGCCAGTAAATGGAAGATCTCTATCTTCTCTGTCTCTCCCTTTCTGTGTCACACTTTCAAATAAATCAATAAATAATTTTTTAAAGATTTTTATTTATTATTTATTTGAAAGAGTTAGAGAGAGAGAGAGAGAGAGAGAGATCTTCCATCTACTGGTTAAGTCCCCAAATGGCTGCAACAGCCAGGGCCAGGCCAGAACAAAGCCAGGAGCCAGGAGCAGCTTCTTCCAGGTCTCTCACATGGGTGCAGAAGACCAAGCACTTGGGCCATCCTCCACTGCTCTCCCAGGCCATTAGCACGAGCTAGAGCAGAAGTAGAGCAGCAAGGACAAGAATCAGTGCCCATATGGCTTGCTAGCATTGTAGGATGAAGCTTTACCCATTATGCCACAATGCCAGCCCCAATAAATAACTTTGAAAACCTAACTGCATCGCTGATTCTTGTCAGTTTCTCAGACTCATTAAATTTCAGTTTCCTATCTGCAAAAAGGATATAATGTCACTTATGGACATCATGAAGACAAACACATAACAAATATGCCTGATACCTGGCTCTAAGGACAAACTCCAGTTTGAATCCCGGCTGTGTGACTTTGGTCAAATTATTTAAATTTCCTGATCTTAAGGTACTTCATCTATATGGGGAAACATCAAAAAGTACATGGGAAAATGGAATTAAAAGATAAAGTCAATTTTGGTACAAAAATTGATAACTATGCATTCTTTTTACATATAATTTCCATGAAAATTTTGAAGACCCCTCATAAAAACGTGATGATATGGAATTTGTCTGATAAGATGGTTGTGAAATCAAATGAAATAGGCAGCACTGTGTCTAGCACCTAAGTGTTCAAAAATGACTTGGGGTGGCATTTGGGGTAACAGTTAAAATGCTGCTTGGGACACTTGCAACACATATGAGAGGGCCTGGTTCTACTCCTGGCTCCAATTCCAACACATGCTTCCTGCTAATGCACAACCTGGGAGGCAGCAGGGGGTGGCCCCAGCGCTTGAATTCCTGTGATCCCACAGGAGACCCAGAGTGAGCTCCTGGCTTCCAGCTTCAATCTGGCCCAGTCCCAGCTATTGTGGGCATTCAGGGAGAGAACCAGAAGACAGGAACACTCTCTCTTTCTCTCTCTCTCTCTGCCTTTCAAATAATTCAATAAATAAATAATTTTTTTTAAAAATCCAACAAAAAGTGTTTAAAGACTAGGCAGATACACAACATGGATGACCTCACTTAATACTCTTTATGAAGTATGATTGTGAATAATAGGGTTCCTACTTAATGAGGACAAAAATAGCATCTATATTAAATTATGAGTAGCCATTGTGCTAAACTGGAGATATTGTTATCGTGAGAGAGAAATATTTTTCTCTAATCAACATCACATATAATATAAATTAAAATTACCTCCTACTAAAGACTAAAACTCAAAGTAGGTTAAATTTAAATGAGATTAAATGAAAGGATCTGAGAGAAACCGATCAATCCAAGGAAGGGTAATGAGTAATTCTTGGCTGCAGACTCACACTTCCCAGCAAACCACCATAGCAAGTACAGCTATGTCTACATAGAGAATCCTAGAAAAGTAGTCAGAATGGCTGGGCTGGGGCCACATGGCCATGACCTGAGATCACAGAGGTCAGATATGATTGCTGGCAGCCCTTCAGAACCACAAGGAGTGGGGTAAGAACAGTGACCCTGGGAGGAACACGCTCCACAAGGAAAAGAAAGAACCAAGAAACACTAAGATTAAAGACAAAGAGCATTGTACTACACTGTAAGACAAAGCCTTTAATTTACCTCCATAACTGAGTCATCCTTGAACTGAATTTAGTTGTGTAATATTATAGCTTGGGCATGGTTTGTATCTCCCAAGGGTCCACTGTGATTGGAGGCTTGGGGTCTAGGGTGGTAATACTGGGAGGGCTGTGTAACATGTAAAAGATGGGGCCTAGTGAGAAGTCCTGAGGTCACGAGAGGCACGCCTTTGAAAAGGATTTGGGGAATCCCAGTCTTTTCCGGTTCAAGAAGTAATCCTTGGCTTGCTCCTGCTTTGCTATCTGCACCATGAAGCATACAACCAAAATGGCAGCGCTCACTGAGTTTGCACGATGCCATTGGACTTTCAGCCTCCAAAACTAGGATCTAAATAAACCTCTTTTCTTCACAAGTAGCCTGTGTCAGATATTTCATCATAGTGATGAAAAACTGGCTAACATAAAAAATTATACAGAAATTGACTAAAATTATACATTGCAGACAAGTTCTTCTTAGAGTTGACAAGTTAGCTTTTTGGATGCCTAATAATTTAGCTTCCCCATGAGCTCTTTTTCTAGAACCTTTTCAGTACTTTACTTCAGAATTATGCTTAGAATGCTGCTCTGTACAATAGAAAATAACATCTCCGCAGGAGGAAAAAAGGCAACAATTGACGTGCCCCTAAAACACTGCCTTTTGCATTGATGTATCTCAGAAGGCACAATGTGGCAAAAATGTAACCGGAAATCATTTTCCCTTAGCAACATTTTAGAAAGTTAGAAAATGGAGTTAGAAATGCAGTTAGGGACCAGCACTGTGGTGCAGCGGGTTAAAGTCCTGGCCTGAAGCGCCAGCATCTCAAATGGGCACTGGTTCTAGTCTCAGCTGCTCCACTTCTGATCCAGCTCTCTGCTATAGCCTGGGATAGCAGTAGAAGACGGCCCAAACACTGGGGCCCCTGCACCCATGTGGGAGACCCGGAGGAAGCTCCAAGCTCCTGCCTTCGGATCAGCACAGCTCCAGCCATTGCGGCCATTTGGGAAGTAAACCAGTGGATGAAAGACCTCTACATCTGTCAACTCTGCTAACTCTTTAATTTTCATGCTACCTCAGTATATATTCAAAGTAAACACAAACATGTACATATATTATTGCAGGATATCTAATGTAACATTTCTACATTACTACCAGGAAATATTATTCTACACTTATTCTTGACATCTTCCCCCCCCCCTTTTTTTAACTTTTATTTAATGAATATAAATTTCCAAAGTACAGCTTATGGATTACAATGGCTTTCCCCCCATAACGTCCCTCCCACCCACAACCCTCCCCTTTCCCACTCCCTCTCCCCTTCCATTCACATCAAGATTCATTTTCGATTCTCTTTATATACAGAAGATCAGTTTAGCATACATTAAGTAAAGATTTCAACAGTTTGCTCCCACACAGAAACATAAAGTGAAAAATACTGTTTGAGTACTAGTTATAGCATTAAATCTCAATGTACAGCACACTAAGGACAAAGATCCTACATGAGGAGTAAGTGCACAGTGACTCCTGTTGTTGACTTAACAAATTGACACTCTTGTTTATGGCATCAGTAATCACCCTAGGCTCTTGTCATGAGTTGCCAAGGCTATGGAGGCCTTTTGAGTTCACTGACTCTGATCATATTTAGACAAGGCCATGGTCAAAGTGGAAGTTCTCTCCTCCCTTCAGAGAAAGATACCTCCTTCTTTGATGACCCGTTCTTTTCCTCTGTGTAAATTCACTTAGACATCAAATATTTCATATAACTATGAAATTTCTAACCCATTTCCTTCCACTTGCACGTACTCTCACCCTTGCTTAGGCAGACTGTTCAAACACCCTCCTAGACATTCTCATGCTACCCAATGTTTCCCCCACACTAAAGCTGACCCATACTGAGCCACTGAAGTCCAGAGAGGATTCAGAGTTAGAGTTTTTGAAATAACATAGAATTGGGCTGGTGCCGCAGCTCACTAGGCTATTCCTCCGCCTGTGGCGCCAGCACCATGGGGTTCTAGTCCCGGTTGGGGAGCAGGGTACTAGTCTCAGTTGCCCCTCTTCCAGTCCAGCTCTCTGCTGTGGCCCGGGAGGGCAGTGGAGGATGGCCCAAGTCCTTGGGCCCCTGCACCGACATGGGAGACCAGGAGGAAGCACCTGGCTCCTGGCTTCGGATCAGCGCAGCACTGGCCGTAACGGCCATTAGGAGAGTGAACCAATGGAAGGAAGACCTTTCTCTCTGTCTCTCTCTTTCTCACACTGTCTAACTCTGCCTGTCAAAAAATTAAAAAAAAAAAAAAGAAATAGCATAGAATCAACCATAGGGAATGTTCTTTTTTTCTCAATTACTTTTTATTTATATCATGTGAACAAATCTCATGTATTTAATATATACAAATTTAGGAGCCCTGTGATAGCTCCCATCCTACCCTCTCTCTTCCTTTCCTACTTATTCTTTCTTTTTTAATTTTTATAATGACATACTTTCAGTTTATTTTATAAGTATAAGTTTAACCCTACACTAAGTAAAAAATTCAACAAATAGTAAGAAGAAAAAAAAAAAAAAAAACACTGCTCCTCAACAATAGAGACAAAGGCTGATTATTGTTTATGGGGAAACTTCTAAAAACCCTCGGAAGTCTGAACTACATACTGGTCTTTCAAATCTCCCCCAAGCTCAAGCCTAAAACAAATTTCTCAAGTTCATTTTCCTAGCTGGAATCCTATAATATTAAATATTTCCCTGCCCAATCCTGATTTCAAAACTTGCAACAAGGTGAATACTATATTGCTTTTCCACATGTTAGTTACTCAGTCTCCTTTTATTAAATACTGGAAAAAAAAAAAAAAAAACCTCTGCATTGACTAGTTATAACACCTGGTTGGCATTATAATTGTAATACCCATAGCATATTTAAAAGATTAGAAATCATTTTCAGCAAAAAGGTACTCAGCATATATAATCAGTGTTTCTGTATTCACCTCAAGATTTTAAATTCTTATGATAATTATTTTTATCCCATAACAGGATGTAGATCATAACAGAATCATGAAAAAAAACTAGAGTCAATTTAAAATGGTTTTAAAATTAAGAGCAACTGGAACTCTGATACATTTCCAGTGGAGGTGTAAAATAACGCAACCACTTTGAAAAACTCTTCAGCAGATTCTTATAAAGTGAAATCTACATCCACCTTATAGTATGCCAATACCATTCCTAGATGTTTATTATCCAAACAAAATGAAAACACATGTCCACAAAAACACTTATACAGAAATGTTCCTTGCAAGCCTTGTACAAAATAGCCAAAATTCTGAAAGCAGTGATGGATATTTATTCAAGGGGATGGGAAAGTTGAAACAGAACGCCAGCTGCATGGGCCACAAAGTTGTGATATATTCATACAATGGAATGCTCCTTATTCAACAACACTATATACTTGCCACATATTTTCAGATGTTCTTTTCTCAATATCCAAGCAGCATTTATAGGCTAACTCATGGCAGGCTGGCTCCAGAAACATAACTGGAATTTATTAACACTATTTTCAAGACATTTGCTTGATGCAAAGAAAGGAGACAAGTTACTTTCCCTAATAGTAACTACTAGCATACTAAAAATAATAAGACTAACAAGAATAGTTGTCACTGACTAGAAAAAATAACAGTAAGCAATGAATATTCATACAATGTAATGTCAATGTACATTACTTAATAGTATTAGTAATAATAAGTTATGAATACTCACACATTGGGATGCCACTCAGCAAAGAGAAACTAATAAATTATTGATATAAGTAATAACATGAATAAATCAATAGCATTAGCTTAAACCAAAGAAAGGCAAACGTAAAAGAACATATAATGTGTTATCCCATTTATGTGACACCCAAAAGCACATACCATTAACCTAACAGCAATCAGAAAGTTGCTGAGTTTGGAATACAGAAAATGAATTAGCAGGGAAGAGATAGAAAGAAGCTTCTTGGGGTGATTAAAATATTTTATCTTATTTTACATAATGGACATGTTGATGTCTACAACTGTCAGCAGATCATCTAACTAAATGCCTACTAACTGTGTATTGTATTATATATAAATAATATCACAATATAAGTATGTGTTTTTAAACTTAGTTATTTCAGGAAAAGAGTGATTACCAAAGCTCTTTCTTGAATTCAAAATAAAATATATTTTTGCTGGGTCTTAGTCCACCCGAACAAGGATGGACTGGGTCCAAAGAAACGTAAGTGCGCCACTCGCCCGTTCCCCAGCCTCCCGATCCCGGAGACAATCAAACGCAGCGGGGAGTCAAGTCAAGCAAGCAAGAACTCTGTTTATTGCACATGTAGCAGAGCCTTTTAAAGCACAAGACTGCAGGATTACTGGGGCAGGGCATAAGGACCAACCAATTACTTAAAAGGTCATTTTACAGGGAGACTTTTTACAGGACCAGCCATATGTCTGTACACTCATCATCAGTTGTCACCTCCCCTGATGCTGTGTGGCCAATCAGCTTTGGGGGTAAACGACTTTGGGCACCGCCCACCTTACTTCCTTTGGGCACCATCTTTGAATTGCCATGAGTGCCTAATTTCCCTGCAGGCGCCATCTTTGAATTGCCTCCTGTGCCTAATTTCCCCACATATTTTAGACAGAAAAACTTCTTAGATAATTACAGTTTCCATTTCAGTTGAGAAATGAGCCAGAGGTGCACACTTATATCTAAGACTCTGAGCTCAAAGAAGAGCAACCAAATGGCTGAGTTGGCCTTAGTCATCCTGTGAAGACCTGATATCACATAATTGTTAACTTTGCCTCCTATCCTGTCAAAAGTTCCTGGTGGAGGTGAAGAACTTCATGGTCACTTCAGCTAAAAGGAACTTAGATGTTGTTATTTAACACAATGAGCTCATTCACTTTACTAATCAGCTTATTACGTAAGTAAACACAATCCCTTTATTCTTGCTACCACTTCCTATGGCTTGTTTCCACAATAAAAACATGAAATAGCTAGAAACACAAAATTCACACCTGAAGACAAGCTAAACAAAGAAGAAAATCAGACTTCTATTTTTCTTTATGAAAATATAAATTCAGTGTATGAAAAAATGTAAAGGTTTTCACAGCATAGAAAATAAAGTACATAAACCTATTCATAATATAAAAATAAGGAAACATTTACCTGCTGCCCTGTAAAGTATTTTAGGTTCAAAAAATATGCAAGGATTTTTATCCTCTATGCAGGACAAAAGAAGTCCCTTGGCCTGGAAAGGGCTTCTGGGTATAACCACCTGTGAAAATAATTTTTTAAAAGCCAGTTTTAGTAAAAGTGCACCCTATTAAATTCACATAAGAAAGACTAACATTTAAATAATCAATTACAAAAAAATTATCAATTACAATTAAAAACAGGAATTTGGCATTTATTTTAGCCTAATTATCATTTATTATAAAATTTACATGCCTTCAAAAAGATATTCCTTTTGTTTAATTCCTATTAACTAAGGTATTGGTCTTCTCTTAAAGAGCTAAGCTTACCCAGTATAAAAAAAATAAAAGTAATCTCAAAAGACCATTTATCAAAGCAAAAAAAAGCAAAATTGTCAACATCTACCTATACTCATATTTACATATAAATAATAAAATATCTTCTGCTAACCCTCTTCTACTACTTTCAAAGCGTATGCAACTTTCCGCTCCAATTTTAACATCCAAAATCTTCTTTTCCAGGAAAAACACATGGAGTGCATTTCATAAGTGGAAAAGTAGTCCTCTGAACTTTATAATCTAAGTACTATAATTTCCAGTTACAGCAGAGCAAAAAGAGAAGTATGGCTCCTCCTTACTCCCAGTTGACAGGAAACAGCCACAGAACCTTCTTGAGAACAAGGGTGATGATAAGGAAGATGATAATGGCAGCAGAAAGCACAGGTGTTAAGTTGGCCAGTTAGTCCACATGGATTAATCTCCTATTCATGGCAACCCCATGTGGGAGGTATTGGGATATTACTCATTTTAGAGACTGAGGTCTAAGTGGAGATTAAATAGCTCACCCAAGGTCACAACTGCCTGAGAAACCAGGGTTTCTCACAGAGCTCAGTGACACCAGGACACCAAAGTCCAAGCTCTTAATTCTATTCCATGTTGCCCTAAATCACAAAATTGTGTCTAAATTTTAGTGATTGTAAAATAATTGTATAAAGACAAGTATTACATAGGAAGTTATCATTAAAATAAATTTTATAATAATCTTATTTATTTTAATGTAAAATGTCACAAAAATACCCAAATAAGATTTCGTGAAACTAACCACATTTGCCTTTCAAAGTTATTTTTATTGAAGAATTTTTTGTTTAAAAAATAAAATGGCAGCACAGATCTCACTATTTTCTATAAAAAGACTTCTGCACATATTAACAGTTGTGCCACACACTGACTTCATCTGACGTTCCTGCTTTTTATTTTGTCTGCTTTCTTCATGTATTTATATTTACCCTTTTGTGTTTCATGTGTATGTTGATTTGGGGTGGGTAAAAAGAAAGAATGGGGGAAGGAGAGGAAAAAGAGAAGGTAAAGTTTGAGGAGAAGGTTTGAGGCTTGAGAGAAAATATCTGTTCTTCAAAACACAAAGTAATGTTGTAAACATTAAAAGTGAATCTAGGTTCAACTCAAACAGAAAAATAACAGTTGCCTCAAAAGCGGCTTCTGCCCCACCCTACCACTTCTAGCTTACATTTAAAGAATACGCAAACTTACTCAACTATGAAAACTCTTATAATTTTCATCTGGTAGAAAAATCAAATAATAAAACAGACACATGTTCACAGCCAATTCATGTTGTCATAAAATAAACAGACATCTCTGGGTTGGCCCATCTATTAGTTTCTACAGTGACTCCCTGGAAAGCTCTTACAGTAAATATTGGAATAGAAAAGATGATAACACAAACACAATTAAATAATAAAATATTCCACTTATTATCAAACAACCTAGCTATTGTGGAAGGCAGACAGTAAAAGGGAGATGTTTCAAAATTAATTGCTTGAGAAAGAAATCCATTACTGTAGAACGAAAAAAGTACATTTTGGGAACAGTCTTCTTTCAACGTTTTTGCAGTAGTTAAGCCTGGTATGCCAGCATCCCACATCAGAGTCCCTGGGTTGGAGTCTAGGCTCCTCCCCAGTTCCATCTTCCTGCTAATGCACTCTGGGCTGTAGTGGCAGTGGTTCAAGTACTTGGGTCCCTGCCACCCACTTGGCAGACCCAGATTGGGTTCTTGCTTCCTGGCTTCAGTCTGGTCCAGCCCCAGAAGGAGTGGACATTTGGGAAGTGAACTAGGAGATAAAAGATAACTCACTCTCTCTCTCTCTCTCTCTCTCTCTCTCTCTCTCTTTGATTCTGAAAGTAATAAACTAAGTAAACAAAAAGCAAGGGCTGGACTTAAAGTAAAAAGTCTAGCCCTCTGATTTAGAGGTAAATATGGTATGGTCTAAACTAGACTTACTAAAATAACCCTGGAATCAGTGAGAAAAATCCTTTAGAAAAAAGATTCAGCTTTGAAAAAGGAAGACAATAAATCAGTGTGCTCAGTCTTATCCTTTGACATCTACAAAGTTAATTAAAGCTAGCATCAAGCTTCAAGGCTGGTATCCTAGGGACCAGCGTTTTGACACAATAGGTTAAGCTGCCACTTGCAGACATCAAATATCACAGTGCTGCTTTGAGTCCCAGCTTCTGGCTCAGCTCCTGCTAATGCACCAGGGAAGACAATGGATGATGGCCCAAGTACTTGGGCCCTGACACCCATGGGGAGACCAAGACAGAGTTCCTGGCCCCTGGCTTCATCCTGGCCCAGACTTGGCTGTTGTGAACATTTGGGTAGTAAATCAGTGGATAGAAGACCTACCTTTCTCTTTCTCTTTCTTTCTTTCTCTCTCTCTCTCTCTCCAAATAAATAAATCAGGAAGGAAGGAAGGAAGGAAGGAAGGAAGGAAGGAAGGAAGGAAGGAAGGAAGGAAGGAAGGAAGGAAGGAAGGGAGGGAAAGAAAGAGAGAGAGAGAGAGAGAAAGAAAGCAAGCAAGCAAGCAAGCAAGCAAGCAAGAAAGAAAGAAATCTATACATCTCAGCACTGGATAACTTACTTTTAAGAAATGCTAACCTCTCTTTGTTAAACACAATTAAGCTCATACAAATTCCCAAAATCTTTTTTGTTTCCCTCAAGATCAGCATATTAGTTAATATGCACGGAATCAATTAAAATGGTAACATCATATGGAGATCAGATGAAATACATATATCAGGATACCTTGATTCCTGGGCAATGGGCAAAAAAAGCTTCAGGACTCTGAGAATGATAGAGAGCCCCATGACCAACACATCCCCACGGGGAGCGGATAGTGAGGCTTCCACAGTTAAAAAGATCCCCAGAGCGATAGCGATACTTGGCGGCTTCATTAACAATCTGCGGGGAAGAAAGAGAAAAGGGACAAATCACAACGAGCCCTTCCTCCCCACTCATTTTCTTAAACCATGCAGTTAGAGCTTCAAATCTATGCCCATACAAAATGATAACTGTCTTACACTCTCTCAAGTGTAATAAAATGTTAGTAAGATGGGAAGGGGTGGGAGGGTGGAGGCAACACAGCTACCTCATGGACTTAACATTCTTCACAATGTTAGTTCATAGTAAGATATGAAGCACTGGGGGACGGTGTTCAGCCTAGGAGGTAAGACGCAGGTTAAGATGTCTGTGTCCACACTGGAGCACAGCTAATGACTCCAACTCCCTGCCAGTGCAGATGCTGCGAGGTGGCAATGATGGCCCAAGTGACTGGGTTCCTACCACTAATGAGGAGGGCTGGAACTGGGATCTAGTCCTTCAGCACAGTCCAGTCCATTTGAGGGAATGCACCAGCGGATGGGAGCTCCCTATCTGGGCATTTGGGGAGGGAGCCAACAGATGGAAGATTCTCATTCTCTCTCTCTCTCTCTCTCTCTCTCTCTGGCTCTGCCTTTCAAGTAGATAGAAATAAATAAATAAATATTTAAAAAAATAGTCCACATCTTGTGAACTTGGAGCAGCAAGAAATAAACAAAAACACTGCTGGTTTGGTTCAGGCAGGCTGAGAGTTCTAGGGATGTAGATTCCACACATTTTTAAAAAGTAAAAAAAATTAAAAAGTATAAAGTAAAAAATAATAATTAAAATACTGGAGCACTCACCTGATCAAAGGCAGGGAAAATATAATCTGCAAACTGGATTTCCGCAATGGCTGTAGCACCAGTGACTGCGATTCCAATTCCAAATCCAACAATCCCTTGCTCACACAGTGGGGTATTAAAAACTCTGTCTTTTCCTAATAAAAATAAAGAAATGCCAAACTAGAGTAATGTAATGCACAATATATCTGAAATTTCATTAACGAAATCATGAGAGGGAGGAGAAGTATAGAACAGGTGATGGAAATAGGTAATAAATAGTATCATGGTTGATTTTAAAACTGTAAGCAATCAAAATGTTCCAATTAAAAGAAAGACTGTCACACTGGGAATAAAGAAAGCAAATTCCAACCACTTAAAACATAAGCTATAAAAGTAAAGAAAAAAGCTAAGTAAAAACAAGGGGAAAAACCTAACCCAAATAAAGGTGAAGTCACTGTATTGACAGCAGACAAAGCCAACTTCAAGCAGTTCCCAGATATAAAGAAGGAAATTCATAACTGGTCAACGGTTCTGTTCACAAGGACTTCATTCTTTTTTTTTAAATTTTATTTAATGAATATAAATTTCCAAAGTACAGCTTATGGACTACATTGGCTTCCCCCCACCCTCTGATGACTTCCCTCCCACCTGCAACCCTCCCCTTTCCCACTCTCTCTCCCCTTCCATTCATATCACGATTCATTTTCAATTTTCTTTATATACAGAAGATCAGTTTAGTATACATTAAGTAAAGATTTCAACAGTTTGCACCCACATAGAAACAGAAAGTGAAAAATACTGTTTGAGTACTCATTATAGCATTAAATCTCAATGTACAGCACATTAAGGACAGAGATCCTACATGAGGAGTAAGTGCACAGTGACTCCTGTTGTTGACTTTACAAATTGACACTCCTGTTTATGGCATCAGTAATCTCCCTATGCTCCAGTCATGAGTTTCCAAGGCTATGGAAGCCTTTTGAGTTCTCCGACTTTTATCTTATTTAGACAAGGTCATAGTCAAAGTGGAAGTTTTCTCCTCCCTTCAGAGAAAGGTACCTCCTTCTTTGAAGACCTGTTCTTTCCACTGGGATCTCACTCATAGAGATCTTTCATTTAGGTTTTTTTTGGGTGTTTTTTTTTTTCTTTTTTTTTTTCCAGAGTGTCTTGGCTTTCCATGCCTGAAATACTCTCATGGGCTTTTCAGCCAGATCCGAATGCCTTAAGGGCTGATTCTGAGGCCAGAGTGCTGTTTAGGACATCTGCCATTCTATGAGTCTGCTGTGTATCTCGCTTCCCATGTTGGATCACTCTCCCCTTTATTTACTCTACCGGTTAGAATTAGCAGGCACTAATCTTGTTTATGTGATCCCTTTGACTCTTAGTCCTTTCATTATGATCAATTGTGAACTGAAATTGATCACTGGGACTAGTGAGATGGCATTGGTACATGCCACCTTGATGGGATTGAATTGGAATCCCCTGGTATGTTTCTAACTCTACCGTTTGGGGCAAGTCAGCTTGAGCATGTCCCAAATTGTACATCTCTTCCCTCTCTTATTCCCACTCTTATATTTAACAGGGATCACATTTCAGTTAATTTTCAACACTTACGAATAACTGTGTGATAATTACAGAATTAAACCAGTAGTATTAAGTAGAACAGACAAAAAAAATACTAAGAGGGATAATGTATTAAGTTGTTCATTAACAGTCAGGGCTATGCTGATCAAGTCACCGTTTCTCATAGTGTCCATTTCAATTCAACAGGTTAAGGACTTCATTCTAGAAGTAAATTCATTCCTGGGGCTGGCGCTGTGGCATAGAGGGCAAAGCCGCTGCCTGCAGTGCTGGCGTCCCATATAGGTGCTGGTTCGAGTCCCGGCTGGTCCACTTCCAATCCAGCTCCCTGCTAGTGTGCCCAGTAAAGCAGCAGAAGATGGTCCAAGTCTGTGGGTCCCTCCTCCCATGTGGGAGACCAAGAAGAAGCTCCTGGCTCCTATCTTCAGAATGGCCCCGTTGCAGCCATTTGGGGAGTGAACCAGATCATCATATCTCTCTGTCTCTCTCTCTTTCTCTCTGCCTCTGCCTCTGCCTCTGCCTCTGCCTCTCTGTAACTCTGCCTTTCAAGTAAATAAATAAATCCTTAAAATAAAACTTAAACTCATCCAATAATGGGCTCCAAGTAAGTGAGGAAATTAGCATAAAAGGAGAAATAGGCAAATGCATAACATTGGTGGGAGCTTTTTAACATATCAATCTTAGTCATCGACAGAAAAAGGGCGGCAAAACAAGAGGAAGGGAGTTAAAAAAAAAAAAAACATAGATTGGGGCATGATTAACAAACCTAACACTGGACAGAACTGACCCACACAGGACATTGTGGCTGATGGTACAAATCCTTTCCAAGTAAACAGAGAACATGGACATTAATTGACCACATATTCATTTTAAATTCCATGTCAACAAGTTTTAAAAGAAGAAAATCATGCAGAATATATTTTCTGAGAAGTCAATAACAAAAAGATTAATAGAAAATCTTTATGCTGGCAAGTTTTAAAAACATGTATCTCAATATCAGATGGCTCAAAGAAATTATCATGGCAATTAGGAAGTATTCTGAACTGAATGATAGTGAAAAAATTACATATCACAACCTACTGAGGTTCTGAAGGTAATGACAGAGTTGCCTATTTCAAACTAACTCTCCCACACTGAAGGATTACAAACTTTGGAGAAAATTTAACAACTACTTAGAAGCCTTAAAGGACTGAAATCAGGCATAAACTGAGGGGGACTTTGCCCTTGAAAGAAGGGAAACACGGAGAAAGAACAGGACTCTGAGGCTTGTCCCAAGGGTTCTCCCAGTCTGGATATCAGTGCGGCCAGAATTCAGACAAACTCAGTCATATTGGCCTGAGGTGTCATGGACTAGCGAGTCTTGGGGCTGCCAGTGGTTGGAAATTAAGGGACTCAATTTCCTAAAACAAAAGTATCTATGGGAACACCCCCAAAATCTGTGAGAAAACTGCTCAGATCTTTAGCTGACTCCTCTACCTGTAGGATCCTCAAAACGTCTAGCAGAAAATAACTTCGGAGAGCTAGAAGAGCCAAGCAGGGGTTTCAGCTGTGCCACATCAGAGAAGATGGATCTTTATGAGACTCTTCAACTATAGAAGCCAGCGTAGATGTTTGGCCTACCAATCAAGATTCCATATCAGAGTACCACGTCCTGGTTCCTGAACTCAGGGAGACAGCAGTGTGGCTCAAGTAACTGGGGCCCCGTCACCCATATGGGAGACCTGGATTGAGTTCTTGGGTCCCAGCTCTGGCCTGGTGCAGCCCCAGCTGTTGAAGGCATTCGGGGAGTGAACCAACAGGCAAGAATATATTTTCTGACCACAGTGGAATTAAGCTAGAAGTCATCTCGCTTGTCTGTCTCTCAATCTCTCCCTCTACCTCTCAAATAAATTTGCCTTAAAGATATGAGAAGCTAATTAAAAAAAAAAAAAAATAGAGGAGGCTGCTAAACACCTTAGGCTTTCATTTTAACCACAAAATAGTCCTGTCTTGGTATACAACTTAATTCTCACTTGAAATTTCACCACCTTTCAGCTAATATCAGCATTTTATAAAAAGTTCTAATTTCAGGGACCTGGGTAGACTCAAAAATGGTGTGGCCTGTTAACCAAACATTTTGGGATAGATCTGGTGTTTATATTTCATTTCCACAATCCAAGAAGAGCAGTTCTTCTTGGGATGTAGAATTCACTTTCAACACAATCATCCCCTCTGAATCTGAGCCACAAATAAGGCAGATATTGGAAAATGCTGACTAGACACAACTTGCTGTTCACAACTACAAAGGCAGCTGCAAAAACTTGAAGCATTATTCATACTCATCCCAATCTAGGATTAACTTCTGAAATGATAATTTTAGGGCCGGCACTGTGGCTCACTTGGCTAATCCTCCGCCTGCGGTGCCGGCACCCTGGGTTCTAGTCCCGGTTAGGGCGCCAGATTCTGTCCCAGTTGCTCCTCTTCAGTCCAGCTCTCTGCTGTAGCCCAGGAGGGCAGCGGAGGATGGCCCAAGTGCTTGGGTCCCTGCACCCGTATGGGAGACCGGGAGGAAGCACCCAGCTCCTGGCTTCGGATCGGCACAGTGCGCCAGCTGTAGCGGCCATTTGGGGAGTGAACCAACGGAAGGAAGACCTTTCTCTCTGTCTCTCTCTCTCTCTCTCACTGCCTATAACTCTGTCTCTCTCTCTCTCTCTCTCTCTCTCTCACTGACTAACTCTGCCTGGCCAAAAAAAAAAAAAAATTAAAATTAATTATAATTTTATTCATCATCAGATACCTATTCGACTAAAAATAGCTTGATAATTTTTGAAACTCAATAATTCCATTGAAGTAAGAACAGTTCAGCAGGTATGGCCACCGCCTGCAGTGCCAGCATCCTATATGGGTGCCAATTCGAGTCCCAGTTGTTCCAGTTCCAATCCAGCTCTTTGCTATGGCCTGGGAAATCAGTTGAATATGGCCCAAGTGCTTGGGCCCCTGCACCTGTGTGGGAGACCCAGAAGAAGTTCCTGGCTCCTGGCTTCGGATCAGCGTGGCTCCAACAGTTGTGACCAACTAGGGAGTGAACCAGTGGATGGAAGACTCTCTCTCTCTCTCTTTCTCTCTCTCCCTCTCTCTCTCTCTTTCTCTCTCTCTCTCCCCTCCCCCCACCTCTCCTTCTCTCTCTGTGTAACTCTGACTTTCAAATAAATAAATCAATAAATCTTTTTAAAAAAAATTCAGTGGGAGAGAGCAAATTTAAATTCCAGCTGCCTCCAGTAAAATCCACATCCCTGGAACTCCTGGCCTGCCTGAACCAAACCAGCAGTGTTCTTGTTTATTCCTTGCTGCTTCAAGTTCAGAAGATGTGGCCTTTTTTTTTAATGTTTATTTATTTCCATGTACTTGAAAGGCAGACCAACAGAGAGAGAGAGAAAGAGAAAAAAAAAATCCATCTTCATCTGTTGGCTCAGTCCTCAAATACCCACAACAAGCAGGGCCTTGTAGGCTGAACCTGGAGCCAGGAACTCAGTGCAGGTCTCCCATGTGGCTGGCAGGGACCCAAGCACATGAGATATCATCTGCGGCCTCCAAGGATGCATTAGCAAAAAGCTGAATCAGAAGTGGAGTAACTACCAGCCTAACCGGCACTCTGATATGGGGCATCCCAAATGTGGCTTCATCTGCTATGCCACAACACCCATGTACAATACAGACATTTTTTCATCATGGGAAGAAAGTATAGACTTCCTGTTGTAATAACATGAAAAATATGAGTATCTCAAAACTATTCCAAAACATGTCTTGACTTGAGAAAGTAGTCAGGAGTCTCCAACAAGTCTCTAACTCTCTAACAAGTTCTCAGGATCTACAAGAAAGTCCTTCAACATGAACTCAATGTTACAGATCTGTTTTCTCAAAGATAGTAATTGAGGGTAAGGGCACAAATAAGACACACAGTAGTGGTGAGTTCCTTTATGTTATAATGCAGTTAACCTGATGTAAAGTTCATGGAGACAGGCATACAGCAAGTAGTTAAAATGCTGCTTGGCATGCTGATGTCCCATACAAGAGTGCTTGGATCCAAGTTGTGACTCAACTCCCAATTCCAGCTTCTTGCAAATGTGCACGCTGGGAGACAACATGTCATGGCCTAGGTGGTTAATTCCCATCCATTTAATGCCTAGCTCCCAGCTTCAGCCTGGCCTAGCGCCAGCCATCACAGATATTTGGAGGATGAACTGGCAGGTGGGGATTGGTTGCTCTCACTCGCTCGCTCACTCTCTCTCTCCCTCTCCCTCCCACTCTCAAATAAATAAATAAATAAAATTTTCATTTAAAAAATAAAGTTCATGTACATAGTACCCAGATGAATGAATTAAGGTATACTGTGACTGCGCTGTGAGGCAAGATAGATCTGGGTTTAAGTATTAATCTCCACAAAGGCTTTATTTCTTATCTGTAACCAAAGAATCATGATACTGAAATGTCCAAAATAATTCATACATTCATTCAACAAAAATTTATAAAATACTTAATATTATAAAGATAGCTTTGTAAATGCAAACAATAACAGCAGCAAACAAAACTAAAAAAAAAAACTCATAACCTCATGAAGTTTTAGTCAAGTCGGGGGAAAAATTTAAAAAAAAAAGTAAATGAGAAAAATATATACCATAAATGATGACAAGTGCACAAGTGCTATGGACAATAGTAAGGCTACTGTAGATGACTGAAGAGGGGCTTGGAACTATTGCAATTTTTAACAGGAGATCACCAAGGCATCACTGAGTTGAAAGAAATGAAGAAGTGCAACATGCATATTTCCAAGGGAATAAATGCTCTGAGCAGAAGCAGCAGCTAGTGAAAGACCTTAGGACATGAAGAGCTTGTTTAGCCCATCAGTGGAAAGCCAAGGAGTCCCATGTGCCTGGAAAAGGGTAAGAGAAACAATGGTAAGAGACAAAGTTACGAGAATGGAATGGGAAGGCAGCCCAGATGAAGAAGGGCCTTGCAGGCCATGGTAAACGCTCTGACTTGTACTGGAAGTCAAAAGCAGTTGAGTGAAACAGGAAGTCCTTGGGCAAAGTCGTGCTACTCTATGAGTTGTATTTCAACAGGATTCCTCTGGTTGGTACTGTGAAAATCCTGAAAATAGCAAGGTTAGGCAGAGCAAGATTGATTACAGGATACTGCAATACTCTCAATAAGATGATGATGTCTAACGGCAGAGAAGGTGGAGAGATGTGAGTCTCAGGATGTGTTCTAAAGATAGAGCTGAAAGGATCCACTGATGAGATGGATGCAGGGTATGAGTCAGAGAAATGCCAAGGATGATTCAAAGGCTTGGGGCTTGAGTAACATGAAGAACAGGATTGCCATTAACTGAGAAAGGGAAAACTATGAAGAATCATGTTGGAGCGAGAGATCAGAAGTTCAGTTTTGGAGATTTTGAGACACCTTCAGACATTTATACAGAGCTGTCAATTACATTGATGCATACAGGAGTTAGAAGACTTCAGCATAAAGATGGTATTAAATGACACAGGATGTGATAAAACTAAGGAGTGAATTTAATGGGAGGAAAGAGAGAAAAGAAAATTAAGGATATGCCCTGGATACTCCAAAGTTAAGATAGCAGGTGAAAAATAATCAACACAAAGTTGAAAAGTAAAAACAGGCAAAGAGGTTGGAGGGAAATAAGGAGAATGTGCTGTCTTAGAAGCCAAATAAAATAAAGAAAATGATCAACTTGTGTCATAGGTTGTTATTAGAAGTGAGATGAGGGCTGAAAATTTTATCATTGATGACCTTGACATTGGTGATCTCTAAAACTAAGAATGGGAGGAGAAAAGTTGAAGACATTGCATAATGAAAAATAGGCAGAGAAATTTTGCTGTAAAAGACAGAAGAAAAAGGGAAGATTCACTTACTACAAGTAATATGAAATCAAGAGGGATTTCATTCAGATGAAAAAATTGGAGCTGGCATGGCACAGTGGATTAAGCCACCAGCTGCAAGGCTGGCATTCCGTATAAGCACCAGTTTGAGTCTCAGCTGCTCCACTTCTGATCCAGCTCCTTGCTAATATATCTGAGAAAGCAGTGGAAGATGGCCCAGGTCCTTGGGCCCCTGAACCCACCTGGGAGACCCAGATAGAGTTCCAGGATCCTGGTCCAGCCCTGGTTATTGTAGCATTTGGTGAGTGAAACAGAGGATGAAAGATTTTCTTTCTTTTTTTTTTTTTCTCTCTCTCTCTGTCTCTCGCTCTCTGTGTAACTCTTTATTTCGAATAAACAAAATAAATCTTTCTTTAAAAATATTTAAAATAACAACAGCAGTCATCCCTCAGTATCCATAGGTGACTGGTTCCAGGATGTGCCCCTTTACCATATCAAAACCAAGAATGCTCATGTCCCTTATATTAAATGGAGTGAGGGTGGGTGTTTGGCACAGTAGTTAAGATATCACTTTGGATGCGCACATCCATATAGGAGTACCTGGGTTAAAGTACTAGTTCCAGTCTCTATTTCAGCTTCCTGTTAAGTGGACCCTGGAAACAGAAGGTGCTGGCTAAGTACCTGGGTCCATGACACCCAACAGAACACTTGGATTGAGTGCTTGGCATTTGACTTTGGGCTGGCCCAGTCCCAGATGCTGAAGGCATCTGAGGAGTGAATCAGCAGCTGGAAGATATTTCTCTCTCTTTCTCTCTCTCTCTCTCTCTCTCTCATTGTCTTTCTCTGTACCTTTCAAGTAAATAAAAACTTAAAATAAAATAAAGTGGTATTTGCATATAACTTTCACACTTCCTTCTGTATATTTTAAATCATTTCTAAATTACTTAAAATATCTAATACAGAATAAATGGTATATGGTTGTTATACTGTCTTGTCTAGGTAGAATAACAAGAAAAAAGTCTGTACATGTTCAGTACAGCCACATTTTTCCCAAATATTTTCCATCTTAAATATTTTCAATGCTTAAATCTGCAGATGTGCAGGTCTGAATGTATTTGTAAGCTAATGTCAATAATCAGTGAAGAAGCAAAAGTTGACTACTTTGAGAAAATCAATTAAGTAGAGAGAAGGAATAAGGACTGGGATCATATCTTTACATAATAGCGAGGAAGAGGGTAGTGTAGAGAAACTGATAGACCCATTCTGTAGTTGAATGTGACTTGGCCTCAAACTCATGTAGAGGTTTAAACACCAAAGTTATCAATTAACATACTGAAGGAGTGGACATTTAATCCAATTATAGTGTTTAAGAGGTGGCTTTAGGGGGAGATCCTTAGGTTATCAGGGCAACACCCTTCCCCAGAAGTTATTTCCAATGACAAGTTTTTTATCAGAGCTGGAGTTGGGCCCAGCCTCCTGCCCTGCTTCCGGGATCACCACGGGATCCTTCCTCTGCTAGTGCTCTGCATGGCCATCTGTCACTCTCACCAGATGAACACCAATGGCACAGCCCATCTTGGACCTGAACCTCTGAATCTGTGAGCTAAAGAAATCATTTCTCTTTATAGAGTTACCTGCCTCAGGTAATGCAATGAGGTAACAAAAGGTTCGGACAAGCGCAGAACCCTTACATTCATTCATTCAGGATACAATATGAAAGGGGATATGTGGCAGCAACATGATGTTGGTGCACAGAAATATGTTTGTCTAAGTTCTCATTAGTGGGATTTATCTTTCAATAAAATGCAAAACTATGTTATAAGTTAAAAGCGAGACTAATAAAAGCAGTTTGAGAAAAGAAAATATTGAAAATCATCCAGGAAAATGGAAGGCTGAACAGACCAGAAACAAGCAGCCTAATGGCAGGTAACATGTGTGGTCACTGGAGGTGAAGAGCCTTGAACTTAGTGTGAGATCAACTGGAATGATGTCATATTTTTTTCCAACAATGTTCAGGTTAGGGATTTAGGACTTAAACAAAGAGATGAGGTTAATTAGAATGAGATACTACCAAACAAATATTGACACGCCATTTAAGCAGGGTGTAAAGTTCACCACAGACGTGAGACAGCAACAGGGGGTGAAGACAGCAGATTTTAAGAACCAAAAAGGGCAAAGGCCTGTTGGAGTAGATACTAGAAGCAGTGAGCTAGAAAGGTTCAAAGTGGTATTCGGAGTTGGGGATTCTCAGATTGAGACTATGGTGAGACTGTACTGACAATGACAAAGGTGTGACTATAAGAATGAAAAGCTAAGAGAAGAAGGAGGGCAAGATCACCAGAGAAGGACAAGGAGATAAAAGTCAGCATACTGGAAGGTAGACACTGGCAGAAAGGCTGAAGAAAACCAGGCCAGGAATAAAGGAAGTGGTCTAAGGTTCATAGATGACAAGGAAAGCCAGTGTTAGAGGTTGGCATTTACCTGGCACATTAAAAATATAAAACAAAGGTTTGTTTTGAAAAGATAAATTAAACCATGGAATCTAAGTTTATTTGGATTTAGAAATCAACTTTATAGGGCCAGCATTGTGGCATAGCAGATATCACCTACAGTGCCAGCATCCCATTTATAGGCACTGGTTCGAGTCCCAGCTGCTCCACTCCCAATCCAGCTCCCTGCTAATATGCCTGGGAAAGCAGTAGAGAATGGTCCAAATGCTGGGGCCCCTGCACTCATGTGGGAGACCTGGAAGAAACTCCTGACTTCAGTCTGGCCCAACCCTGATTACTGCAGCCCTGTGGGGAGTGAAGCAGTAGACAGAAGACTCTCTCTCTCTCTCTCTCTCTCTCTCTTTCTCTTTCTCTTTCTCTTTCTCTCTCTATATCTCATTTTCTCTCTCATTGTCTCTCTCTCTCCCCTTCCCTCTCTCCCTCCCTCCCTCTCCGTCTCCTTCTAATTTGCTTTTTATATAAATAAAATAAATCTTTTAAAAAAGCAATTTTAATAATCTTCACTACTTTTTAGGATGACTGAACTCAGCTTTTTTTGCATTTGGAACCAAATTTCTCAAATTCAGTACCATCAAATAATATGTATGTGATAATAAAATAACCTTACATAGACCACATCTTATAGTTCAGTTAACCTATAAAGTGAATATCTTTGAAATACAGTATGGTTTCAAATATTCACCCAAATGATGACTAAAATGTAGAATTAATTGAAATTCATATTTTTAAAAGTTGTTGAGGTTCATAATTACATAGTAAGTTTCAGAGGTTCAAACAAAGTTCCAAGGAGGAGAATAAATCAAAGTGCTACAAATGAAGCCCAGTGATATTTAGTTAGGTGGTTACTGGCTTTTACTGCATATAAAGGAAAAAATGATGCCTACTCTGAAATAGTTTTTCTATGCCCAATAGCTCTGAGTTAAAAAATAAATAAATAAAACAGTAAATAGAAGGGTACTTCAAAAAATTTGTGGAAAGGGGCTGGATTTGATGCCACATTTAAGTAGCCACTTGAGATGCCCACATCCCAAATCAGACTGCCTGGTATGAGTCCCAGCTAGTCTGCTTCTGATCCAGCTTCCTGATAATGCATACCTTGGGAGACAGCAGATAATGGCTCAAGTACCAGATTGAGTTCTAGACACCTGGCTTCACTATGGCCCAACTCCAGCACTGCAGGCATTGGGAATGAAACAGTGGATAGGAGATTGTGTGTGTGTGTGTGTGTGTGTGTATCTTTCTATGCATTTCAAATAAAATGATAAACAGTTCATGGAAAATGTGATTAAAAGATAAGTTTGTTGGCTGGCACCGCAGCTCACTAGGCTAATCCTCCGTCTGCAGCGCTGGCACGCCGGGTTCTAGTTCTGGTTAGAATGCCGGATTCTGTCCTGGTTGCTCCTCCTCCAGTCCAGCTCCCTGCTGTGGCCCGGGAAGGCAGTGGAGGATGGCCCAAGTGCTTGGGCCCTGCACTCGCATGGGAGACCAGGAGGAAGCACCTGGCTCCTCCTGGCTTTGGATTGGCGCAGCGCCAACAGTAGCGGCCATTTGGGCGGTGAACCAACAGAAGGAAGACCTTTCTCTCTGTCTCTCTCTCTCACTGTCTAACTCTGCCTGTCAAAAAAAAAAAAAAAAAAAAGATATGTTTGCTTTGGTGCAAAAAAATTTTGAAATCAATGCATAGTTTTTTTCATAGAAAGTATTTCCCGGGCTCGTGCTGTGGCATAGCAGGTAAAGCTGCTGCCTGCAGTGCCAGTAAACCATATGGGCTCCGGTTTGAGTCTCCCCTGCTCCATTTCCCATCCAGCTCTCTGCTATGGCCTGGGAAAGCAGTACAAGATGGTCCAAGTCCTTGGGCTCCTGCACCTACATGGGAGACCTGGTTCCTGGCTTCAGATAGACGCAGCTCTGGCTGTTGCAGCCAATTGGAGGATGAACCAACAGATAGAAGACCTCCCCCTCCCTCCCTCCCTCCCTCTCTCTCTCTGCCTCTCCTCTCTCTGTGTAACTCTGACTTTCAAATAAACAAATAAATAAATAAATCTTTTTTTAAAAAAAGAGTATTTCCATAAACTCTTTGATGACCGCCTGTACTACCTGAATTATTTCTTCCTAAACTTTAGAAAAGTAAACAAAATTTAATAAGCATTCCAAATAAATTTACTGCTACCCATATTATAGGTAACTAAAATAGAAGAAAAAATTAACACAAGCCATTTTCTTATACTTTTCTACTCTTGTTTAAATTTTAGGCTATAATTTCATGACTCTATGATCTCTCAATTCAATGAAATATGTGTAGAATGCCAAATATTTGACTGTTAATACATGTGTTCTATCAGCCTCTCATTTGTTGAAGATCAAGCATAAAGTCATACCAACACTTTCTAACAATGTTCTCCTTTTGTAAAGGGAATATGAGTTAAAAGCCCACATAACTGGAGCCAGCACTGTGGCCCAGCGGGTTAACACCCTGGCCCGAAGCGCCGGCACCCCATACGGACATCAGTTCGAGACCCAGCTGCTCCACTTCCAATCCAGCTCTCTGCTATGGCCTTGGATAGCAGTAGAAGATGGCCCAAGTCCTTGGGCCCCTGCACCCACGTGGGAGACCCAGAAGAAGCTCCTGGCTCCTGGCTTTGGATTGGCACAGCTCCGGCCGTTGTGGCCAACTGGGGATTGAACCAGCGGATGGAAGACCTCTCTCTCTCTCTCTCTCTCTCTCTCTGCCTCTCCTCTCTCTGTGTAACTCTTTCAAATAAATAAATAAATCTTTAAAAAAGTCCACATAACTGACAGTATACTCTCTGTTAAAAATATTTTCCACCACAAAGTACCAAACATCAAAATCAAACCAGCAGTTGACTTTCTTGTCAAAGGATTAGAGATGGGCAAAATGAAGTCCTCCAGTGAGCCTTGTCTCCTAGTCAACATTTAGTCACAGCTGAAGACCAAAGACATAAAGAGAGGCCAAAGAAATAATAATTAGGAAAAATAAATTATGGTATACAGTGGTGACAGCTAAATACCTCTTGGTAAATGAAGGAAATCACTGAATCTCTAATCTCTTCTGCCTCCGGACATGTTTCAAAACCCGTCACTAGTGTTAGTTTACCTGTAAATAAGGTGTCTCTGAGTGATATTCAGTCTACCCAGAATAGAATTAAATTTTTCTTCTTCCCATAATAATTTCTGAAAAAGTAAGCTTAAATTGCTCATCTCTTACATTAAATTTGTGCATCTTAATAAAATTAACTGAAAAAAATTTTAAAATTTTTAAATCGCTCATCTCTAATCAACTTGTATTTTGCCAGGACTCAGATTTGAATGGGTCAGAATATCCTTCTAAAAAATGTTCAAGTCCAATAGAGAAATAGCGTGAGTCCCAGAAATCCTGACCAAAAAAAGGAGATAAGGTCATAAATATCTGTGACCAAACTATAAAATAATTCAGAAATAAAAAATATAGACAAAATTTTAATGGTGAGGAGAAATAATTAACATATTATAATGATTTTGCGTATATACTTTCTGAATTATGGTCCATTGTCACTTGTAAGCTCACTGATGAAAACTTTGATAAAATTCATAAGCATTTGTTTTAAAGTTGACTAGAACAAAAATATAATACTAATTAAAAAACTAATCTGTTCCTAAAATAAAAAATGGAACTCAGAATATTCTGTTCATTAAACATGGCAGAAAATATGCTTAAAGAACAAATAAAGTTTTGTCAATCTTTGCTTATATCTTTGTCAAATCAATAATTAAGAATGTTATATCAGCATAGTTTTAAAAATCTATGATTACGTTAAAATTTACTGTATATTGGCAAAATAGTCACCTTTGCAGTCAATTATTGTTTATAGCCCTTTCCTATATTCCCAATAAACTAAGATCTTTTTGCTTTTTACTTATTAAGCTTTGTATTTAGTGTAGCATTAAGCCCTTAACTGTAATATAAATGAAAAATATTTTATCTCAAAAATAAAACCAAGGGAGAAAGGGAAAGAGAGAGAGAGAGATGGAAGGAAGGAAGGAAGGAAGGAAGGAAGGAAGGAAGGAAGGAAGGAAGGAAGGAAGGAAGGAAGGAAAGAAGGAAGGGAGGGAGGGAGGGAGGGAGGGAGGGAAGGAGGGAGGGAGGGAGGGAGGGAGGAGGGAAAGTAGAGGGAGAAGGGTTAGTGGAAGGGAGGGAATAGCATATGTTTAAAACTGTGACTGTGAACTATATTGAATCTGTTTTTTAAAAGCTTAAAATCCAAATATAAAAAATTTAGAAAAAAGCATCAATACAAAAACAAAAGAAACATTACTGGTAGGATAACCATACAATTTATCTTCTAAACTGGGATACTTCAGGAGTATTAGAAGTTATTAGAAATAATTAACAGGTGTTAACTGATCCAATAGATTTAATCTGCACAGTTTCAGACAAACAGGACTGCTCTGAGTAAACCAAGTCTTATACTCACCCTATTATTAGATATAAGAAATATTAGCACCGAAGTGGAAAAAAAGAGAGGAAAAATAATTCCTTTTACTCTTATCTAATCTACCATACATTAGCATCTTAAATTAGGCTGCTAATGATTTATCACTAGAAAATGCAACAACAAAGTTGAGAAAGCAATCTTGCCATTAAGGTCGTGGTCACAGTTTACTGCCTAGGTAGACAGTAGGACACAGAGAGTCGAGACCACCTATTTAAGAAAATCGCTCAGCTTGTTGCCTGGCTTGATGGCAATTCTGCTAGTCAACAAACATCACCTGTTACACTTCATCGCACTTGGCAGACCCCATGCACTAACTAGTCAGTCTGATAGTACAAAGGCCTGGTCATTTCAAGCCAGCCAGGGACAACTCAGAGGGTCACTCTGATTGCAGAGATCCCATAGAGTTGGCCAAGTCTATCACAGGTCCCTTCTGACAGGTCCCTTCTGACATCTCCTATGTAATATTTTGCTTTAACTTGAGAGCGGCACTATTTTTATGACTCCAGGATATGCCAGGTTCCAATACTTCCAACATTTAGGAAGTTTATCTATTTTTGCCATTACCTTACAACAACATTCTTCAAATTGAATCCTCCAAGAAACATTGGTTCCAAAGAGCAGTTTGTGTATTTTGTCCTGCACATTCCACCTCTATCACTCTGAATACTCCTAAGCAAGAGATCTGGGGCATTATAATGGGTCATACAAGAAAAATTAAAGGAGATTAAAACCAACCTGAAGCAAATGTATGTGGCTAGTAAATGCTTATAAATGAATGTTTAATAAACACTAAATTCCCTCTACAATCAATGAGTCTAAAATTCTGGGTACAGCTCTTATAATGCCCACTTCCAGCAAAGCCCAAATTAGTTCCAGCATTCAAGAACTAGGTTAAAATTTCTAAGTTTATATACATGGAATACATAGACTGTATTTCATTCAACTTTGCCCCCCTATATTATCTAAGAGCACAATGTCTTGAAGTGAGCATTTAGTAATATTATGTAAATGAACAAGCTTAAAAAACATTTATGTTTTTGTCATTCATGATATAGTCATATGCTACCAAGTATTCAGATGTGCAGAAATGACAGCAAAGCAAATTAGAGTTTAGTTGAAATTTGGATGTGTACTAGGTACCATACACATGACATTTTTCATTTAAAAGAGTGGAAAAATGTGACAGTGAGGAAACACTGTAGACCTACCAGTGCATATAAAGAGAACTGGATCTTATTATCTCTATTACCCAGCATGGTTCTTTATGCATAGACTTTTTAAAATACATAATCAGTAAATGAACAACTAGAACAAAAAAATATAGAAACGATAGTCACAATCAGAAAAACTAAAAATCAGACCATACTACTTTGGAAATCCAGTTACCAACACACACCATTAGTGGACAAATTATTTCATGACTATATACACTGAAGGCAGCCACACTTTAATATATTAACTTTTGAATTACGGAAAAAAGTGACTTAATTTTAAGCAACACATAGTAATTGAATGACGGAATACATAGTTGAAAGTTGCCCCTCAAGATTATGATAAAATATCATTCAATGTCATAAATAAAGGCTTCTCAAACCAAGAACTAATGGAAAACTTTTAAAAAATATATACTCTCTTATATTCCTAATGTCAAATCAATTTCAATCTACTATTTAAAAATATACGAAAATATAGTTGGATTCCACATAAACATAACACTGTAACCAGCAGCACCAATTTTACCATGTTTTAGGATCTGGTTATATGCAGATGATCCAGATGAACCTGAATATGCTTATGCTGCTTTGTTAAAAAGACTATCATTGATATTAAACTCAAAATTTTAAATCTAACTGAAAAGTCCCAGAATATATTCATAGACACACAGGATTAGTGAACACCAGTTACAGAAACAACATCATAGGGGAGAAATTACCAAATTAAATAATTGACTCCACTGTTCAATTTTTGAAAAAAAAAAGAGAATCTATGTTAGCAACGTGCCAGGGGATTCCAATCCAATCCCATCAAGGTGGCATGTAGCAATGCCATCTCACTAGTCAAAGTGATCAGTTTCAGTTCACAATTGATCATAATGATAGGAATAAGAGTCAAAGGGATCACATGAACAAGACTAGTGTCTGCTTATACTAAATGATAGAATTAAAAAGGAGAGAACGGTCCAACATGGGAAGCGGGATACACAGCAGGCTCATAGAAAGGCAGATGTCCTAAACAGCACTCTCGCCTCAGAATCAGCCTTTAAGGCATTCAGATCTGGCTGAAGAGCCCATGAGAGTTTATGAGAGTATTTTAAGCATGGAAAGCCAAGACACTCTTGAAAAAAAAAAAAAAAAAACCTAAATGAAAGATCTCTGAGAGCGAGATCCCAGTGGAGGAAAGAACAGGTCATCAAAGAAGGAGGTACCTTTCTCTGAAGGGAGGAGAAAACTTCCACTTTCACTATGGCCTGGTCTAAATAAGGTGAGAGTTTGTGAACTCAAGAGGCTTCCATAGTCTTGGCAACTCATGACAAGAGCCTAGGGTGATTACTGATGCCATAAACAAGAGTGTCGATTTGTTAAGTCAACAACAGGAGTCACTGTGCACTTACTCCTCATGTAGGATCTCTGTCCTTAATGTGTTGTCCAATGTGAATTAATGCTGTAACTAGTACTGAAACAGTACTTTATACTTTGTGTTTCTGTGTGGGTGCAAACTTTTGAAATCTTTACTTAATATATACTAAATGGATCTTCTGTATATAAAGATAATTGAAAATGAATCTTGATGTGAATGAAATGGGAGAGGGAGTGGGAGATGGGAGGGTTGCAGGAGGGAGGGAAGTTACGGGGGGGAAAGCCACTGTAATCCAAAAGCTGTACTTTGGAAATTTATATTTATTAAATAAAAGTTTAAAAAAAAGAATAAACTTGAGAAAAACTATGTTTAAAAACAAATTACCAGCCACTGCAACAGCTCACTAGGCTAATCCTCCGCCTTGCAGCACTGGCACACCAGGTTCTAGTCCCGGTCGGGGCGCCGGATTCTGTCCCGGTTGCCAGCTCTCCGCTGTGGCCAGGGAAGGCAGTGGAGGATGGCCCAAGTGCTTGGGCCCTGCACCCCATGGGAGACCAGGATAAGTACCTGGCTCCTGCCATCGGATCAGCGCGGTGCGCCGGCCGCGGCGGCCATTGGAGGGTGAACCAACGGAAAAAGGAAGACCTTTCTCTCTGTCTCTCTCTCTCTCTCACTGTCCACTCTGCCTGTCAAAAAAAAATAAAATAAAAAATAAAAAAACAAATTACCTTGGGTGGGCATCTGACACATCGGTTAAGATGCCACTTGGGATGCCCACATCCCACACTGGAGTACCTGGGTAGAATTCTATCTCCATCAATCCAGCTTCCTGCTAATGTCCACCCTGGAAGGCAACAGATGGTGGCGAAAGTACTTGGGTTCCTGTCAACTATGTGAGACATGTGGATACAATTCCAAATCCCCAACTTTGGCCTAACCCAATTCTGGCTGTTCCAGGCTTTTGGAAGATTTGGAAGATACCTCTTTCTCCCTCTGCCTCTCTCTGCATTTCAAATAGAATGAAAACAAATAAATTTTGTTTAAAACTAAATTGCCAATGAAGAATGTAGCACTGTAAATCACTCAAGAACAATTAAGCTCCATAGTGGGAGCACTCAAAAAAAGTTTGTCCTTAATGTGCTGTGCATTGAGATTTAATGCTATAACGAGTACTCAAACAGTATATTTCACTTTGTGTTTCTATGGGGGTGCAAACGGTTGAAATCTTTACTTAATGCATACTAAACTGATCTTCTGTAAAAAAAAAAAAAAAAAAAAAAAATTATCAATTCCCAACTTGACTCTCACTGGGATTAAACATGACAATAGGTCTGATCTGATTTCATCATCATTTAAAAAAAATCATCTATTATTTTTCACTTTATGTTTCTGTGTGGGAGCAAACTGTTGAAATCCTTACTTAATGTATACTAAGCTGATCTTCTGTATATTAAGATAATCGAAAATGAATCTTGATGTGAATGGAAGGGGAGAGGGAGTGGGAAAGGGGAGGGTTGTGGGTGGGAGGGACGGTATGGGGGGGAAGCCATTGTAATCCATAAGTTGTACTTTGGAAATTTTTATTCATTAAATAAAAGAAAAAAAAAAGAAAAAAAGAAAAAAATACCTCTGAAAGATTAATGAGGGGGAGGGTATCATGGAATAAATTAATATTTTATTTAAATGAATTTTCAAATTAAAGAGAAAATAGGACTATTGTGTCTGTTGAGAGAAAAAATAATTCAAGGTTATAATTACAAAGGGTAAAAAGGTGTTCTTTAAGTAAATCAAAAGGAGAAACAGGTAGAAAAATCAATGGGATAACTTAATGATCTGCAAAAATTATGTTTGGGCACAGAAAGATAGCAAGCGTTCATTAAAGAACCATGGAATACTAGCACTAAGGAAGATCTTTTCACTAACTCCACAGTCTTCAAATAAGGAAACCATATTTAAGGGATTTACCCAAAAATCCACTGCCAGTAACTGGCAGTATTAGCACTCTAATTAACACTTGCTCCCCTCTACTGGGGAAATGTCTTTCCTAAATTGGCCGCTGCAAACTACTTAACTCATAAATGCTAAAATGTGTCAAATTAAATCTTAATTATTCTGGCAGGATACCCATACATACAAATTAGCTTTAAATTACTCATCTGAATGGAATAAGTATTTGTGGACAATATTCCAAAATTCCTTCAGATACTTCTCCAAAAAATCAAAGAAAATCAGATAGCTAGTCTAAACTTTCATAGTGCATGACCTAGTTGTCAACAATAAAATAAAATAAATAGCATCTTTAAAATAGTGACAAATGACCAAGAAAACTGTCAACTGAGAATATCTTTAAAAGGCTTTTTGAAAAGGGTCACCTTAAACTTTGATTCAATCATTAAATGCTTGGCAAGATAACAGTGTTACTGCACATAAATGTTAACATTGTTACTCTAGAAAATGCATGCAGGTTTCTGTCTTCAAAAGGAACTCTAAGGGTCGGCACTGTGGTGTACAGGTTAAGCCTCTGCCTGTGGTGCCAGCATCACATCCTGGAGGGTTCATGTCCCAGCTGTTCCTCTTCCAATTCACTTCTTTGCTAATGCACCCGGGAAAGCAATGGAAGATAGCTCAAGTTCTTGGGCCCCTGCACCCACATGGAAGACCACAAGAAGGTCCTGGCTCCTTGCTTTAGCCTGGCACAGCCTAGCCACTGTGGCCATTTGGGGAGTGAAGCAGTGGATGGAAGACCTTTCTCTCTGTCTCTTCCTCCCTCTCTCTCTCTCTCTGTAACTCTGCCTCTCAAATAAATAAATAAAGCTTTATTTAAAAAATTTAAGGTAGGATAAAATCACCAAACTTATAGGTAAAACAAAGATGTTACTAGTAGTAAGAGATCAAGTAGATTTTACACAATGCACTCTCATGAAAAAGGGATGGAAGGGAAGGGAGACAGGTAGATATCAGGAAAACGTCAGTTCAGATTCAATTGAAATATCCAACTGACTATATTAATATTTACATGTCTCCCACTAACCCACTTTTGGTGGGAATGCGAACTGGTCAAGCCACTATGAAAGTCAGTCTGGAGATTCCTCAGAAACCTGAATATAACCCTACCATACAACCCAGACATCCCACTCCTTGGAATTTACCCAAAGGAAATGAAATTGACAAACAAACAAGCTGTCTGCACATTAATGTTTATTACAGCTCAACTCACAATAGCTAAAACCTGGAATCAACCTAAATGCCCATCAACAGTAGACTGGATAAAGAAATTATGGGACATGTACTCTATAGAATACTATACAGCAGTCAAAAACAACGAAACCCGGTCATTTGCAACAAGATGGAGGAATCTGGAAAACATCATGCTGAGTGAATTAAGCCAGTCCCAAAGGGACAAATATCATATGTTCTCCCTGATCAGCGACAACTAACTGAGCACCAAAGGGGAAACCTGTTGAAGTGAACTGGACACTATGAGAAACAGTGACTTGATCAGCTCTTGTCCCGACTGTTGATGTACAATGTAATACTTTATCCATTTTAGTATTTTTTCTTTGTTTTGTTCTAGTACTATTGGTTGAACTCTGTAATTAACACACAATTATTCTTAGGTGTTTAAATTTTAACTGAAAAGTGATTCCCGTTAAATATAACAGTGGGAATAAGAGAGGGAGGAGATGTACAATTTGGGACATGCTCAATCAGACTTGCCCCAAATGGTGGAGTTAGAACTGTGCCAGGGGATCCCAATACAATCCCATCAAGGTGGCATGTACCAATGCCATCTCACTAGTCCAAGTGATCAATTTCTGTTCACAATTGATCACACTGATAGGTCTAAGAGTCAAAGGGATCACACAAACAAGACTAGTGTCTGCTACTACTAACTGATAGAATCAAAAAGGGAGAGAACGATCCAACATGGGAAGCAGGATACACAGCAGACTCATAGAATGGCAGATGTCCTAAACAGCACTCTGGCCTCAGAATCAGCCCTTAAGGCATTCGGATCTGGCTGAAGAGCCCATGAGAGTATTTTAGGCATGGAAAGCAAAGACACCCAGGAAAAAAAAAAAAAGAAGAAGAAGAAGAAGAAGACCTAAATAAAAGATCTCTGCGAGTGAGATCCCAGTGAGAGAACGGGGCCAGTAAAGAAGGAGGTACCTTTCTCTGAAGGGAGGAGAGAACTTCCACTTTGACTATGACCCTGTCAGAATAAGATCGAAGTCGGTGAACTCAAAAGGCTTCCATAGCCTTGGCAACTCATGACTAGAGCCTAGGGAGATTACTGACGCCATAAACAAGAGTGTCAAATTGTTGAGTCAACAACAGGAGTCACTGTGTACTCACTCCTCATGTGGGATCTGTCCTTAGTGTGTTGTCCAATGTGAAGTAATGCTATAACTAGTACTGAAACAGTATTGTACACTTTGTGTTTATGTGTGGGTGCAAACTGATGAAATCTTTACTTAATATATACTAAACTGATCTTCTGTATATAAAGAGAATTGAAAATGAATCTTGATGTGAATGGAATGGGAGAGGGAGCGGCAGATGGGAGGGGTGTGGGTGGGAGAGAAATTATGGTAGGGGAAGCCATTGTAATCCATTAACTGTACTTTGGAAATTTTATATTTACTAAATAAAAAATAAATAAATAAAAATATTTACATGTCTTCAATTGCCCATAATTATGAAAGAGTTACTCAAAAAAGTTAAATTACATTCAATATTTCCTGCTTGCTATGCTCTGGAAATTATGTGTAAACTTTTAAGAAGATTTTTATGTTTTAATAAATTCTAAAATAAATCCTTTTTAATGTCTCTTTTTCAGTTAATTTTTATAATTTTTCTTTATTTATTTGAAAGGCAGAGAAAGATCCCTTCATCTGGTTCACCCCCCAAATGCTGGCAACAGTTGAGGCTGGGTGAGGCTGAAGCTAGAAGCCAGAACTCAGTCAGTATCCCCCATGTGAGTGCAGAGATCCAAATACTGAAACCATCACCTGCTCCATAACAGGGTACATATTAGCAGGAACCTGTAATCAGGAGCAGAGCCAGGACCCAACCCCAGGCATTCTCATATGGGATATGGGCATCCCAAGCTTCATGTTAACCACTGTGCAGGACACTTACCTCAAAAGAAATCTTAGAAGTAAACTAAAAATGATTGTGATATTTAAAAGTTGGCTCTTAATTTTCCAAGAAATTCGAATGCTATTAGCAATTATCAGATTAGAGGCTACTAAATATACACACTTTTGGAACAAAAATATTTTAAGACATGTCATGGGACTCCAAATCCCATTAAGTTGGCATGTACCAATGCCACCTTACTAGTTAAAGTGATCAGTTTAAATCATAATTGATCATAAAAATAGGATTAAGTGTGAAAGGGATCACTTAAATAAGACCAGTGTCTGCTAATAATAATTGATAGAATTAAAAAGGAGAGAACGGTCCAACATGGGAAGCAGGATACACAGCAGACTCATAGAGTAGGAAATACCCTAAACAGCACTCTGGCCTCAGAATCAGCCCTTAAGGCATTCGGATATGGCTGAAAGCCAGAGTTTCTCAGGATGGAAAGCCAAGATACTGTGGCAAAAAATGACCTAAATGAAAGATCTCTGTGGGTGAGAGCCCAGTGGAAAGAACAGGCCATCAAAGAAGGAAGTACCTTTCTCTGAAGGGAGGAGAAAACTTCCACTTTGACTATGGCCTGGTCTAAATAAGGTGAGAGTTTGTGAACTCAAGAGGCTTCCATAGCCTTGGCAGCTCATGACAAGAGCCTCAGGTGATTACTGATGCCATAAACAAGAGTGTCAATTGTTAAGTCAACAACAGGAGTCCCTGTGCACTTACTCCCCATGTAGGATCTCTGTCCTTAATGTGTTGTACTATGTGAATTAATGGCAAAACTAATGTTCAAACAGTACTTTATACTTTGTGTGTCTGTGTGGGTGCAAACTGTTGAAATCTTTACTTAACGTATACTAAATTGATGTTCTGTATATAAAGATAATTAAAAATGAATCTTAATGAAGAATGAGATGGGAGAGTGAGTAGGAGGTGGGATGGTTTGCAGGTGGGAGGGTGGTTATGGGAGAAAAACTGCTATAATATAAAAGTTGTTCTTTCAAAATTTATATTTATTAAATAAGTTTTCTAAAAAAATTGAAAAAAAGATATTTTAAGATGATCCAAGTATGTCACAAATTAGATAAGAGATTTAATGAATGACTTGTATCCCAATAGGGGGAGCAAATTAAAGATATAGTAAGAGAGTAAGATTTCTCAAATACAACTTCATAACCTTAGATAAGTACTTCAAGAGCCATATCGAGCTCTCTTGGATCAACTCTTTGCTAACATAAGAGGCTCAGATTCTAATCCAGTAGAAAACATAACAATATAATCTGTTTTTATGGAATAAACATTTCCATAATATGTACTTGATCATATAAGAAGGCACTGTGTCTGGATGCTACAAACGATATATGGGTAAATGAAACACAATTTGTTTCCTCAAGCAACTTACAATGTAATGCATACATGAGTCAAAAATAATAACTGTGATACAAAAAAATGATATATATAAAAATAAAGTATCAGATGGTAAAATTAATTTTAATGTAAAAAATGAAAATGATATAAAAATAGCATGCCATTAGAGGAAAGGGGGAGGAAGAAGAGATTCTTTTAGGCTTGGAGGAATCATGCAAAGTTTCATGAAAGAGAAGGCATGAGAATTGGGCACCAAAGAATGAACAGAATTTTGATAGGCCTACGTGGAAGAGAGAACAGTGGAATCACAGACACAAAAGGATAGGCAATGAAGTGCAAATTCAGAGTTGGAAAGTAAGCAAGAAGAATAAAGTACAAGAAGGTTAGACACAACAGTGGGAGATAACAGGAACTTGGGTATATAAAATCAGGTAAGTGGTGTGTTTAAAAGTGAGGGCTGTGGGGCAGGCATTTGGCCTAGTGATTAAGATGCCAATTAACCCAAATCCCAAGTCCTGGCTATTTTCCTGATCCAAGCTTCCTGCTGGTACACACGCAGGGAGATAGCAGGTTATAGCTAAGTACCTGGGTTCCTGCAGCCCACATGGCATACCCAGATTGAGTTCCAGGCTCCTGGCTTTTGTCTGGCCCATTTCCAGGTATTGTGAGTATTTGAGGAGCAAACCAACTACAGATGAAAGTGTTCTCTCTCCCCACTTCGCTCTCGCTCTCGCTCTTCCTCTTGCTCTTCCTCTGTCTTTCTCTCTCTCTCTGTGCATATGTATGTGTGTCTGTCTGTCTGTCTCTCAAATAAGAAAATAAAATGTGTGGGCTCTGGAGGCAGGATGACTGAGTTTAAATGTTATTCTACACTCCTTACTTGCAGAATTTGGGATAGTGCTTCAGGTTTCCTCATCCATAAAAGCAGAATAAAAATAACTAATCAACCTACCAATCAAGTGATCTAAGGATAAGGCATGTCCAGGTACTTTGCAAACCCCAAGACATTATAAGAATATAAAGTTATCAAAACAAAACTAGTAAGGAAAATCAAAAAGGAGAAAGAATTTAAGAAATACTGTAGAATCAACAGGATTTCATAATTGTTAGTTGAGAACTCCCTGATGATTGGCACTGAGACACACACAGCAGGGCTGTGACAAGCAAGTGTAAACTGTGAACCAAAATTGTGCTAAATAAGCAAGAACATGAAAAGGCTCCAGGGATATCTGTTTGCACCTTCATCAGGAAATCCTCAGTTTTACCGCTGGACAGAGTGGGACTACAAATGAGAACTAGCCACCGCTAACATTCAGCAGAGAAAGAGATGTGGTAACATACCGATGAAGACCAAAAGCAAGCTCTGGGCTGAAGAACAAATGCTGCTTCAACTGCAGAGGCCTGGACTCCAGGCAGACCAAGGATTGAACCTGATGGGAACCAAGCTCACCCAATGCACTGCTTAAAATGAGGGGCAGGTGATCCCATCAGTCTGGCTGCTCTGGTCAGGAAGGCATCCACTTGGAAGCCCTAGCTCTACCCTAATTCCCTCAAGGATACCTGAGCAAAACCGATGTGTGGTGGCTGAGCCAAGGGCCATGCGTTATTTGCCACCAAGCTTGATGAAGGCCCCTGTGACATGGAAATCCACAAAAGTAACAGCATGACCCTGACAGTGTAGAACACACTCAGCATTCCCAGAGATCCACACACCTTTAGGAACTGTCCAGGCCCACAGAAGACATTATAAATAGTAACAAATTGCCAGCTAGTATTCTCACATGCATATAAGCTAAAATGCTGTTTCTGAGCATGATTAGTGTGACTTAAGGAGATATAAACCTGGGGCCAGTGTCTTGGAGCAGCAGGTTAAGCTGTGGCCTGTGATGCCAGAATCCCATATCAGCACTGGCTTGAGTTCTGGCCTCCAATGCACCATCCTGCTAATGCGCCTGGGAAAGCAGTGGAAGATGGCCCAGTACCTGGGCCCTGCTACCCACGTGGGAAACCTGGATGGAATTCCAGGCTCCCGGCTTGAACCTGGCCCCTAGTCCCAGGCATTGTGGCCATTTGGAGAGTAAACCAGCAGATGGAAGAACTCTCTCTTTCTATCTCTGTCCCTCTGTAACTCTGCCTTTCAAATAAATAAATAAATCTTTTTAAAAAAGAGAGAGAGAGAAAATCCTCACTTTTGGAATCATTATTAATAAGAAAAGAACTTAAGCAACTGTATGCTGAGTATTTGGATTTTAGAGGATATGTATTATATGATTCTTTAAGTTTAAATTAAACACTTAAAAAGAAAATGACACTTGGAAAAAAAACACAAAAACTCATTGCAGTCAAGTTAATGTTTAAACACATCTTACAGGCTTAAGGGTTAAGTTGCCACTTGGAGTGCATGCATCTTTCACAAGAATGCCTGGGTTCTAGTCCTGGATCAGCTTATAATTCCAGCTTCCTGATGGTATGCACCATGGGAGGCAGCAGCTGATGGCCAAGCACCGGGGTCCACACCACCCACGTGGGAGACTGATAGTGTGCTAGGCTCCTGGCCTTGGTCTGGCCCTGCCCTGGCTGTTGCAGGTATTCGGGCAGGTAAACCAGAAGATGGAAGATCTATCTGTGTCTCTGTTGGTCTCTCTCTGTGTCTCTCTGACTTTCAAATAAACAAATATGCCTTGCCAAAAATGAGAGCAAATCACAGCTTTGTCACGTAGGAAAGAAAACAATTTGGTTATTCCCTTTTCTTAAAATCAAATTGACAAGTTTAATGATGTGACTGTACAAATTTCTTAAACTGAGCTATTTAAAACCTATTAAAAAACAGAAGTTAGAATTGCTAGAAGCATATACCAAATAAATGTATGCATATCTGATATTAAATAAATTCCAAAAAATAAAGAATATTTCTGAATAAACCTGTAACAATTTCACAGTGCTCAAATATAACCAAAGCTGCTTTGCACAAAGTAGAAAGAAATTTTTTCTTCATCTTTTTGATACAAGCTGGAATTTAAGGGCAAGTCATCTAAATTTTTCTTTTTAATCTTCCTTCATTTATATGGAAATGAGATGTTTCCTAAAACATATCTGTACCCAGGACCTACGTCAACACCAAAGCTCAAAGCACACAAATTCTTCCAGCTGATTGCTGGCTATAAGTGAGCACAGCATGCCAACATCATCTGAAACCCACGTGCGTCATTCACCAAGGAGGACATTACCCAGCTGTCAATTTCCATTAACCTGCCCAGCTTTATAAATAGCCTAAACTTCCCTATCTAAATAGGTTGGTGCCCTTTTCTCAGAAGCACAGGGAACAACATGACAAAGAAGCATGAAAAATAAATGAGCTTTCCCCTTGGTAAACAGGAGAAAGCTGACATTAAATCAATTCTAAGTCCAAATTAAAGAATTATTAATAAGATAAAGCTCAAGAGAAGGAAGAATCAGTTTTAACCAGAAAGCAGTATTCACTAAATATATCTGTTCTTTTATAGATTTGTGAGTCTCAAGGCCCCCATACAGACAGAACTATATATCCAGCCATAAAGATGACCCTTAGTGCAGTCCCCAAAACACTACAGTTTAAAGGCTCCAAATAGCTGATGCTTGGCCAAAAAGAAAAGACATATGTTTTGAAAAGCCTATTATTCTATTCTAAATCCAAAAACGTTTTATTATTTGTATAACTTATAGCTCTAAATGTGTCTTCCTCAAAACTCAATTATAGCCAACAAATCCTAACATCAATTCTACCACTTAATTATTTACTTAGGGTACTTTCCTAATTTGCACTCCAATGAGTAAATAAAGGCAGAATCAGAAAATTCATCAATCAAATTTATAAAAAAGCAGCAAGTATCTGGTGGAAATCATTAATCAACTCAGTGAATTCACTAATTATCTAAAATCCCACTGTGTGAAAAACACAGGTAACCCATATTAATCTCTGGTAAATATATGTGAATTCATGTATGTTAAACACATATATGAGGATAATTCAAAAACTTCTTAGAGGATGGAACTAAAAGATAAGTTTTTCATGTTGCAAGAAAAAATTGAAATCTATGCTAGTCTTTTCATAATATCCATTTTCCACGAATTTTTTTAATTTTTTTTATGTATTTATAATATTTATTTGAAAGGCAGAGAGAGATCATCCATCCACTGGTTCACTCCACAAATGTCCACAACAGCCAGAGCTGAACCAGGCCAAAGCCAGGAATTCAATCCATGTCTCCCACTGTAACTGGTAGGGATTCAATCACTTGAGTAGCCATCTCCCACTGCCCCCCAAAGTGAGCATTAGCAGGAAGCTGGAGTGGACAGTGGAGATGGGACTTCAACCCAGACACTCTATCATGGGGATGCAAGTGTCTGAAGTGGCATCTTACTCATTACACCAGTGTCCACCCCTCCAAGAATGTTTTGGAGAACTCTGTGTATTATCAACTGGTAATGTTAAATAAGCTTGTCAAAAAGGGCATAATATAACAGTGACATCTTACTTAAATTAAAAACAGTATTCAGCTCACTGAAGTACCTAAGACATGATTAAGAATCCAAGAAGTAGATGAAATAAAAAAAGGTTCCTCAACAATCAAAAAAGATGACAAAGTTAAATGACTATTCTTACATAGAAGAGGTACTTTAAACCCTCACTCACAGCAGCTTTGGAAGATTCCATTAGAACTCATTCACTGACAGGCAATACACTAAATGTGTCAGTTAATGAATCATCACTTTATTTCATTTATTTACACTAAATCGTGACAACTGACTTCTCATCCTTCCGTTCATTCAATCAATCTTTATGTGTGGCGCTATTATGAGCACCACGGGAGATATGAAGATGAATCACACATACAAGTAAGTACTTGGTAGAAAATTAAGTCTGATGAGTTATAGATGCAGTTTAGATGGAAACAGACAAGAGTAATTGAGAAGAATTACTTCTAGGTGGCAAAAACTGTAAAGAAGGTACACAGGGTCTGGAGGTACAGGTTGGATTTGAAGTGGACAGGGGTGCTGAGGGGCAGAAACAGTGTAAGAAAAGCAAAGAAGCAGAGAGGATGGGGCAGAGTTGATGGACCAGGAACACTGGGGAGAAACTGAGGATGTAAACAGAAGCTGAAGCCGGATCACTTCAGATCCTAAAGCTCACACATACATACCATATGAACTCTTGTAGGAAGGAGAGTGAGAGCAGACTGATGGAATATGTTATAATCATTCGGAACAAATGTGACGGGGGCTATGATGGTGACAGTAGGGAAAGTGGTGATCCACAAGCAGGATCCAAGAAGCAAGCAGAGTTTGAAAATCACTGCACATGAGAAAATGCAGGCAGAAAGCTTTCTATATTAACCCAAAACTAATAAATACTCGTGCAGAAGAATGAGTTTCATGTGAAATAAAGCAGATGTAGATACTTTTGTTAATGCCAGATCCACTTTTAAACAAAAGACCAGGGAAATGCCAGAAAGTATCATGAAGCACTTGGTTCATTCCAAATCAGAAGGTCAGCTCAAATAAGCTGGGAAACAGAGTAGAAGCCAGTATTTCCAAGTTAAAGAAATCTGTACATGTTCTATGTTTTACAGGATTTAATCATATTTCCTCAAAGCCTTAGTCCTCTGATCTATTTTTGACCCCACTTTTCCATGGAAATTCCTCTAAATGAGTCAGCAAGTCATCAATAGCCTCTGATTGCTACACTTAACAGAAAACTGTCTCGCCATTGCCCTCAGTCCTTTCTTCTCCACCTTGCGTCTGCATCCTATTGAATGTGCTTGACTGACCCTTCATGAACTCTCTTGGATCAATGTCCCTCCACCACCACATTTGGACTCTCATTACCTCTCAAATACTCACAGATACAGCGGTGCTCAAACTGTGGTCATAAATACTGCGTTACGGAAACATCTCAGAAGTAAAAATTTCTGAACTCCACCTCAAACCTATGGAAACAAAAATCCTGGGGGTAGGTTCTATCTATCTGTGATTTAACAAGCCTTCCAAGACGCCTCTGATGCACACTGGAATTTATACACCCTATACTCACCAACCACCTCAATCCCATCCTCCCTGCCTGCAGTCCTGGCTCCTGCACATAGTAAACAGAATTAGGTACCAAACCATCCATTTACTCCATGAGCCACCTTCTCCGACTTGGTTATAGTTCTGAAAACTGTGGGGAAATTACTTAATAACTTTCTGCCTCAGTTTCCTTATCTGCAAAATGGAATATTAACAGAATTAACTTCCCATGACTGACTATGAGCATTAAGTGAGTTAATATATATGTAAAGCTCTTAGAATGGCATTGGGTATGAAAAAAAAAAAAAAACCCTAAAGACGCTGAAGCTATGACTCATGACAAGAGCCTAGGGTGATTACTGATGCCATAAACAAGAGTATCAATTTGTTAAGTCAACAACAGGAGTCACTGTGCACTTACTCCTCATGTAGGATCACTGTCCTTAATGTGCTGTATATTGTGATTTAATGCTATAACTAGTACTCAAACAGTATTTTTCACTCTGTTTCTATGTGGGTGCAAACTGTTGAAATCTTTACTTAATATATGCTAAATTGATCTTCTGTATATAAAGAGAATTGAAAATGAATCTTGATGTGAATGGAAGGGAAGAGGGAGCCGGAAAGGAGAGGGTTGTGGGTGGGAGGGAAGTTATGGAGGGGAAGCCATTGTAATCCATAAGCTGTACTTTGGAAATTTATATTCATTAAATAAAAGTTTTAAAAAAATCTAATAATCAGTAGAAGCCTGGACTCAAAAAAAAAAAAAAAAAAGACCCTGCAGCTATGATCTTCACCATCATTACCAATACCAACATTATCACAGTAAGGTAGCAAATACCGCAAATACCTGTGCATATAAGCATAGGACCAGCCAATTGTCCTTGAATATTCATTTTCCCCTTCTTCTACCATAACAGAACCCAGAGTTTTAGCTGCGCTCACATCCATACAGAACAGAGACTATACTTCCCAGCCTCCCTAACAACTACATGTATTTTACCCTCTCTCTGGAGAATTAAACCCCAGGGTAACTGAGGATCTGTGAGCTTCTTAAAAAGGCTTTTAGCCAGGTTTCATTCTGTAGTTCCACCTCCTTCATCCCTAATCCCAGAGGTACTTGGTATTGTCAACCCTTGAGCTGAGTCTTTGAGTAATTCTTTGGGGGTAAAACAGGATCATTCTTGGCTACCTCATTGCCCACTCCAGATTCTACTGTATCACACTTCTTTTTTTTTTTTTTTAAAGATTTATTTTATTTGAAAGAGTTACATAGAAAGGTAGAGACAGAGAGAGGTCTTCCATCTGCTGGTTCACTCCCCAAATGGCTGCAATGGCTGGAGCTGAGCTTCTTCTGGGTCTCCCATGTGGGTGCAGGGGACCAAGGACATGGGTCATCCTCCACTGCTTTCCCAGGAACATTAGCAGGGAGCTAGATTAGAAGTGGAGCATCCAGGACTCGAACTGGCACCCATATGGGATGCCGGTGCTACAGGCCAGGGCTTTAACTGCTGAGCCACAGTGACACTTACTAAGGTCTTCATCCTCACCTTGCAACATTGTCTTCAGATTGTTTCCAGTCTCACTGTCCCCATCCATGTGGATTTATGCCTTTACAAAGGCATAAATATTTATATTTATATATTGATATTTTAGTGGGGTTTGGGGAGGGAACAAAAGCAGATGCCTATGTTCAATTGATTCTCCTTCCAGAAATCCCAACCACCATTTTACACCAAAATTCTCAGTGCACAATTTAACTCACACTTTATTATTTAAATTCTGACGTAAATAAATGAAACAAAGTTTCTTGGCATTTCTTACATAGTTTTATGTTGTTATTACATTCTTACACTGTTCTTTTACTTCCTATGTAATTTTGCTTTGGCTTCTCAATATACTGTGATTTCCTTAAAGGCAGGAATCACATCTTAAAATTTTTAGTACTTTCTAGGGTAGTAGTGCTCAATCTTGGCTGTACATTTGAATCACCTAGTGGTCTTTTAAAACTCCAGTACCCCTTCCACGCACCCTACCAGGAACTCAGAATCTACGGAGTGAGAACTAGGCATTAATATTGCAACAAATGGGCAGGTGAGGAAAGAATGCTGGGTGGAATTGTAGCTATCTGGAGACCTATTTTGAATACTTATCCTACTTACGTATTTACACACAACAGGAAGACATCTGTCTTCCTAGAATGGCATCTCCAACAAGCTCTTAGGCTTTATAAATTGGTCTCTGTAACCAGGAAAATAACCCAGGTGATTCCAGGGAACTAGATACTAAAGAAGTACATTATCCTAGACAAAGTTCTGTGGTGTTTTTCTGCCCATCAGGTGACACTTGAATATTAATCACCCACATCATTTGTCCACTATCAATGTAACAATGAAAACACTCAGTGCCAGCCTTTCCCTATTGAGTATACTTCAGCCCATCACTGCCTTATTATACCATTGCTACTTGCAAGCAGTTGGCTCAGCAATCCCATCACTCATGTGAATGGAACCAGGACCACTTTGAGTCAAAATCTTCCAGTTCTGGAGAAACCATAAAACTAACCCAAACAAATAAAACTGATACAGTTGCCAGGCAACAAAGGCCCATGTATATCTATACAGGAAGAGTTCAGGAGAATCTTTCCAGTTGAAAACTAAAGCCAGATGATTTGTCTTTAACTTAGAAAACTAATAATAATAATTATTATTATTATCCTTAGGCTTTCCATCACAAGTCCATTGTTTTTACTTAGATTTGAGGCAGGCAAGAGGTGGTTTTGGGGAGATGATAATTGCCCTCAAGCACTCATGATACTGCAATGTTGGCAAAGGCAGGAACCACAGATGTGTATACCACTGCACCATCAACAGGGGTCTCTCACAGGGAGTAGAGGTGGGGAGGTGGGAGCTCTTCTCCAGAGAATGGCATCAGTCCTTTTATGGTTGCACACAGTAACAATAGCAAGATGAGGGCAGGCAAGGGGAGACACGGGCCTCTAAAGCCTCCACAAGAAAGACCCACAAAAGAAAAGTAGATTCCCTGTAGTCTGAAGTGAGAAAATACATCAAATGCTGACAACTGAACCAAATCCCTTGGCAGTTCAGCAGAAACGAGAGACAAAAACAGAGCTAAATAATTTCAGAAGGGCACCTGCAAAAATAAAACAGGGCAAGGAAATCATAATACTTTAGACCATTCTTGCATGGAAAGTCACATACTGATGAATATATACAATTCTCAAAAAGATGCCTGTTTTCAGATCCTGTACTTCCTTGGAACAGGGAAATTATTCTGCAGGAAATGGGAGGTAGGATGGGAATACCCACAGCCATGTCATTAGATTGCTGCAAAAAAAAATAAATAAATAAACAGAAGATCGTGCAGTAAGCAAGCTATTGTTCCCTGGAGAAAAATGAATATTGAGGATCTATGGATCTCTCAGGCTGGAAGAACTGAGAAGAAATTTTACTTAACTAAAATGTTTCAATGTTATGGTGGCTGAAGTTGGGGAGTAAACCACTTTCTGCCCCATAGCCTATGAAATTGTATAAACTTAGGGCTGGAGTTGTGGTGTAGCAGATTCATCCTCCACCTGTTATGCCACCATCCCATATGGGCACCAGTTCAAAACCTGACTGCTCCACTTCTCATCCAGCTCCCTGCTAATGCACCTGAGAAAGCAGTGGATGATGCCCCAAGTGCTTGGGCCCCTGCACCCACACGGGAGACCTAGATGAAGCTCCAGGCTCCTGGCTTCCTTGGCCCAGCCCCTGCAGCCATTTGGGGAGTGGACCAGTGGATGGAAGACCTCTCTCCATCTTTCCTTCTCTCTCTGTAACTCTGCCTTTCAAATAAATAAATAAATCTTTTTTAAAAATATATTGTATAAACTAAATATAAGGGCAAATAATGCTGATTTAGCAAAAACCAAATGAGGACATGCTTCTCTGAGATAATTTGACTCAAATCCTGCTTATAAGTATCTGAGGGAAATCAGAAGAGACAGGGTAATAGGTTAGATGCTCCCAACAGATCCAGGTTCCCTTGCTGATCCACTTACAGGAGACATTGGATGAATGAAGCAGTTAAAGAGAATGCTAACAGTACAGTAAAAATACGCCAAGATATCAAAGCAGTGTTCTCCTTTTTATGTAAAGCAGAGCTCTCACTTTCTTTGACACACATGAATAGAATAATTAAAAGTTAAATGTCTAAATGGTCCTTTGGGGCAACAACCACACACTCTTTGTTCGACAAAAGAAAAGATTCTTTATATAAATGGCTGAATTGGCTCACTGGACTTACAGTTTGTTGAGAACACTATAGAAGTTTTCTCTTTAGTGTTTAATTTAGATTTGAATACAGAAAATAGGTTTGTGCCATTTAATGTGTTCCTTTCCTTCCTCTGCTTAAAGAGTCACAATGTTCCTAAAGTGATTAAAGTTTCCTTTGGAGGTTTGAGGAATCTCTGCTGTTTTCAAGAACAAAAATGCTGAAACTCAGTGCCTATAGGATCTTGACTAATTAAGAATGTAATACTGGGTTTGTGTGTGCTCCCTTTGGGCTTAGAAATAAGTTTCTTAGTTTGTGCTGAACTCCAAGCTGGCAAAGACTAGAAAAGAAAAGATGGGTTAAATGAGCAGCCAGCCCAGAAACTCAGAAGAGATTCCTTAATACTAAAGATGTTTGAGTTTCCAGAAGCAAACTACAGAATAGGAATACTTTAGCTAGTTTGTGACTGGCCAGATGCCACCAGTTACGGCTGGAGGGTGGGATGGCAGGACGCCACAGAGAAGGTCAAGCACTTCATCGCTAAAGCTGCCTCCGGGTATAACTGCTCACCAGGAAACTGAAAACTTTTTGTCCAACAAGTTTCCCTGGCGATTTCTTAGCATGTGACATTTGCCAACCTTCACCTAACTGATTCTTCATCAACTCTGCCAATCAAAGCAACTGAGAAATCTCATCTATGTTTAAGAGGAACAGAAAACAAAGCACTGTGCTCCAGTCCTCTGTGAACTTTACACAGGAGGTCTCACTCGACAAACATCTGGCAAATGACATGAATGCTGTCCTCCGTGCAAGGCTGTTTTTACTGGCTACCCATAGTCTAACTGGGAAACCATTTTCCTAGTGAATCTAATTATTATCATTATGTGACTTTGTAACTGCAATAAACACTCTAGACGTAGAATTCTAAGTTAGAATTAGAGGCACTGAACATTTGACTGTATAATAAACTACACATGCAGATTCAAATTTCCAAAGGCAATTAAGTGAATTTCAGGTAAGTGATGAGATCAGATTTGGGCCATGATTCCAAAACAATCCCAAACACTGAAATCCTGAAAGATCAAAATCCGTAAAGAAGTCCCAAAAATATAATTCTGGAGAGTTCTTTAAAAGATATCTGTTTACATTTTAAAAAGGAAATTTATGTGAGAAACATATGAAAATCTGACAGCATGACTCACAGGGCACTTTACACAATAAAATAGGCAATATACTATACAAATTTTTACAAGCATACTCTCAGGAATACTAAAAACAATTACATGAATGCAACAGTTTTGTAAGCACGAACACTCAGGTGTAATCGCATGGTTACAAGCAGGCGGATGAACCATAGTCAAAAAGTAATAGGTCGCAAGGTGAAATGTATAAACACATATCACTAGAGTTGACAATTGAGCGCACCACACTTTATAACTGTGGTCATCTGACAGATGGGCTTTGTCTTTAGACATGATTGATCCAAAACCACAATGAGTCATCATTGCATATGCAGTCACCCAAAGAGCTGAGATCTCGACAAATCTTATCTTCCTCACAAACACAGATGCGCAAAACATCTGTTCACTTACTAAGGAAGTTTCAATTTTTTCACGTGCATGCAAAATGCTTACATAAAGTCAATGTTGTGCTAATGCACTTTTGCAGAGTCAAATTTGCAAAAAGAAAGAAAGAAAGAAAGAAAGAAAGAAAGAAAGAAAGAAAGAAAGAAAGAAAGAAAGAAAGAAAGAAAGAAAGAAACTGCATAAGACAATCAGAACTCTCTTAAGTCTCTACACAATTTATACCTCTGGTTTTGCAAATGATACCAAGATCAGATACATACCTTAGCAAATTGTATTTAAAACTGCTGACAAATAAAAACAGTGATGAAAATAATCACATATGAAAAAGTATATTACATTACAGGATTGGATTATAACTGCACAGGACAGTCCATCAGAGCTGGTCTCATTTCATGACCATTAGCCTCTCATGACCATTAACTATATTTTGAATTCTTGCATCATAATAGATAGCCGACATTTTTTATTTTGGAGGCATGGCTCTCCTCAGAAAATATGTTCATATTCATTTTCCACATAGCTCTATTCTTTTTAAAATTCTGATTCAATATACAATGAGAATTACCTATTAAATTTTCCTTTTTCTGTGACATGCTTTCATGTTGTATTGGGGTACCACAAGAATCAACTGGCATATACAGATCACAAATTTGGCAAAAACAACACTGGTGATAAAATATAATGCCATTGTGTAAAGTGTCTCCTTATCTTAACATGCAGGTAGTTATTTTCAAACCGACCAATAACTTCACTGGCTTTTTTAGACAAATGCAACTCTAACATTAAAAGCTTCTAGAATTTCACCAGCTGGAAGACATGTCAATGCAAACAAATGATGCACTTTCAAACTGATGTTTTCATCACTGCCGTATCACATGGCCAATCCATCAGAATTTTCCATCAAATGCACTGGGCTAAGTAGAACAAACTATCAACAACACCTTGAAATGCAATTTTAGGAGATGGGAACTGGCACTGTGGTGTAGTAGATAAAGCCCAGGAATCCCATATAGGTGCTGGTTTGAGTCCCGACTGTTCCACTTCTAACCCAGTTCCCTGTTAGTGCACCTGGGAAAGCTGCAGAGGATGACCCAACTCCTTGGGCCCCTGCACCCTGCTTCTGGCTCCTGATTGGCTCAGCTTTGGCCATTGCGGCCATTTGAGGAGTGAACCAGGGAATAGAATATCTCTCCCTCCTTCTCTCTCTGTAACTCTGCCTTTCAAATAAATAAATAAATCATTTTTAAAAATTTAGAAGATGTCATCATACCTAATTCCAAATCTGTTATTATGGTTCAGAGATTCAATTGAAATCCATTTTCTTATGCAAAGTCCACCAAATCTTCAAATAAGCATTTATGAAGTACTTCACTTTTTCAGGTCATTGGTAAATAAACAAGCAGATAAGTTCTAGTCAATAGGGGCATGAAGTGCATATAACTGATAAAAAAAAAAAAAGAAAGAAAGAAAGAAACAAACAAACAAACAAACAAACAGTGGTGACAGTTTTGAAAGTATCATCTGTTAGCCAAAATAAAGTATGAACTAGTTGTCCTATGGTAGATTTACCAACAGATGTAAGAAGTCTATCTTCTTCAATACTCAAATCCCTAAGTAACAACAGTTCACCATTCAATGTATTTTCTAATACTGTGAGATTCTCTGTATCAACAAGTGTCTGGCTTAGAAGGTTACCTCGCTTACTGAATTTATTCTGAGGTCATTTTTTTTACGGCAGCCATGGTGCTATTTGTGAAGAGTCAGAAGTGGTACGTGACCTTTCTCTGAGGGGAGGAGAGAACTTCCACTTTGACTATGGCCTTGTCTAAATAAGATCAGAGTTGGTGAACTCAAAAGGCTTCCATAGCCTTGGCAGCTTATGACAGGAACCTCGAGTGATTACTGATGTCATAAACAAGAGTGTCAATTGCTAAGTCAACAACAGGAGTCCCTGTGCACTTACTCCCCATGTAGGATCTCTGTCCTTAATGCATTGTACTATGTGAATTAATGGTATAACCAGTACTTTATTCTTTGTGTGTCTGTGTGGGTGCAAACTGTTGAAATCTTTACTTAGTATATACTAAGTTGATCTGTATATAAAGATAATTGAAAATGAACCTTCATGAAGAATGGGATGGCAGAGGGAGTGGGAGATGGGATGGTTGTGGGTAGGAGGGAGGTTATGGGGGGAAAAGCTGCTATAATCCAAAAGTTGTACTTTGGAAATTTACATTTATTAAATAAAAGCTGAAAAAGAAGATAACATGAGGGGCTGGTGCTGTGGCATAGTGGATAAAGCCACCGCCTGCAGTGCTGGCATCTCATATGGGCACCGGTTTGAGTTCTGGCTGCTCCAATTCCAATCCAACTCTCTGCTATAGCCTGGGAAAGCAGTTGATGATGTCTCAAGTCCTTAGGCCCCTGCAGCCACTAGAGAGACCCAGAAGTCCCTGGCTCCTGGCTTCGGATCAGCGCAGCTCCGGCTTTGCAGCCATCTAGGGAGTGAATCAGTGGAAGGGAGACCTCTCTCTCTTTGCCTCTGCCTCTCTGTAATTCTGCCTTTCAAATAAATAAGTAAATCTTAAAAAAAAAAAAAAAAAGTGGTACATGACTAAATAATTTGGCAATTACTCTGTATGCAATCAAAAAATGCACTAATCCCTTCCTGAGCATTTAGTTTTACCCCTCTTAAAATAGTCTTTTTTTGGGCCAGCGCCATGGCACACTAGGTTAATCCTCCACCTTTGGTGCCGGCATCCCATATGGGCATCAGGTTCTAGTCCTGGTTGCTCCTCTTCCAGTCCAGCTCTCTGTTGTGACCCGGGAAAGCAGTGGAGGATGGCCCAAGTGCTTGGGCATCTGCACCCACATGGGAGACCAGGAGGAGGCACCTGGCTCCTGGCTTCAGATCAGCGTAGCTCCGGCCGTTGCGGCCATTTGGGGGATGAACCATCGGATGGAAGACCTTTCTCTCTGTGTCTCTCTCTTTTACTGTCTGTAACTGTACCTGTCAAATAAATAAATAAAAAATGTTTAAAAAATACTTTTTTTTCTCCAATGGGAATTTTTATTTTCAAGACCTCAATATTCAAAATATTAATCTTTCAGGGGATTCTGACTCTGGGGATTTTAGACCCTAGAAATTTCCAACTTTCAGTATTGGGATCTGTACCAATAATATCAACTCAATTTCTGAGCACAATGTCGAGTTGTTATATAGCTGCCACGGCCATCAGGCGTGCAGCTCCTAGAAGGAAGAACATTCTAAGTTGTACTTTAAAACTTTGGGTTCAAAAATGAACAAAATAGGAGGGGAGAATCCAGACATTTGCAGATACAGACCAATCTGAACTGTTCTATAAAATTGTTATACTGATAACTCCTTCAACCTCCAAAATTTAGGCGATCCAAATTGGCTATATTTACTGATAGTTCTAATAGCTGATTCCTTCTGTTTTTTTTTTTTTAATTTTGAAGAATTTGGTAGAAGTATTAAGCTCATAATCCTCAAAGACCTCTGAGAATTGGAACCTAGAAATATGCAATATTGTTTGAAGTAGTGGAAAAGGAATTATTATTTTAAACTACACTGATCTACACTAGTCTATGAATCTCCAAAATAGTCAGTAACCCATTTTTAATTCCTTCGCTTCTTTAATTCCTTCACCTCTGGCTTTTCTCTGAAAATGAGAAAAGTGACTGTGACAAAAGATAAACAGTCTTAAACAGATTAAAGAGTACAAAAGTAAAACTTTTCCAATATCCTCTCTCCCACCACAGTCAATACTGGAGCATGGAAAGCAAGAGGGTGAAGAATAAAGAGATACTAAACAGCCATTGCTACAAATTGTTCAAAATCAAATTTTACAATTATACTGTTTTAATTTAATTACTGTGTCAAAAATAGATTCCTATAGCCTTCTATAAGGTAATGCTATAACTCTGAAAGAAGAGTGCTTAAAACATAACTATAGTAGTTACTTAATGTTCAATCTGCCTTTACATATGGGTTAACCACACCCATGGATGGCAGGAAGTCACAGGATATCTGACAATCAACTTGAGCAGTAACCGCAACCTCTTCTTAGGACTCATGCAATACATCTTTTCAGTAGATGTCATTTTAGGTTAAACATCTCTTCAGATTTCAACACTTAATTTTAAAGTCAAATATTTATGATTCACTATAAGAAGTTTATTTTCCCATTCTCCCATGATCTAAGGCTGAAATGAGAAAATTAAAGCAAAAAGAAAACCCTTAGGATTCAAAAAGTATGTTTGAATCAAATAAAAAGCAATTCTGAATACTTAAATGGAAGAAGAAAAAAATCAGTAGGTAACTGGCTTCAATGTGAGAAAATTAGAAACTAAGCTGTCAAAATAAAACATAGAAAAATACCTAGTACATATTCAAGAAATACTCACTACTGAAGAAAAAGTCTATATTTTCCTCTGTTAAAGGTACCAAGGTGAAAGAGAATTTCCAGCACATTAAACACCAGATTTGAAAAGCTACTTTAGCAGTGTTATCCACAATATTAAATATATGTGACATATTTGACACTTGAAAAATGAAAAAGATCTTTCATTCTTTTAATATGTATTACTCTTGACAAAATACAGTTTTTTCTAATTTTAATTACAAAGTTTCAAGATAATCAATTTTATACTTTCTGACAATAATTACCTATAATCCCATTTTTCCTGGTCCACTTTAATCCAAGATTATCTCTTAAACCCCTGTTGTAGCTCACATCTCAAAATGTTAAAAGCACGTCATTGTCATGTAAGGTCGAGAGAAAGTGGCTTAAGGGCATTACGTTCTGACTGATGCTTAAAATGTCAAAGAGAACACCTGTTGGCAGCTCTAATATTTATTGTTTAGTAAATTAAGGGAAAAAATAATTAAAGCAGCAGCTGCCACCCAGAACAATTTAATACACTCAGAAAATCTTGTTCATGAAAAGAGATTTTGTTCAAAGTTTTAATATGGGTTTCTATCAGTGAGTTTCTTCTTACATCATGAAGAATCAAAACCCTTGAGCTTTGATTTATTGAAATTCCTTATATTTCTTACATTTTTTAATAAATGAGTGGCTCATCCACTTGCCACTGGGCAACCTGGTAACACTAACCTCTGTGAACTTCAGTTCTACATTATGTGGAGATGGGCTAGATCAGCGTTTCTCAATGTCGGTGCTACCGACATTTGGAGCCATTAGTTCCTTGATAGGTGGGGGAGGACTGTCTTGTGCACAGCTGGATCTTTAGCAACAGCATCCTTGATCTATCCACTAGATGCCAAAGTCATCCTCCTATTGCGACAATCAAAAATATCTCTAGTTATTGCCAAAATCACTACCATTTGAGAACACTGGAATACACAGCTCTGATATCCTATGTAATATATTAAATAGCTCATTTTCTTAAATGTTATTTGTTAAGCCATTGATCAACAAGCCAACCATGAGAGTACTCATTTTGATTTTCAGGGAGACAAAAATGCAATGGCTATCTGTACCAATTCTAAATTTAGCAGACTCTAAAAAACTTTATTTGGGGCCGGCGCCGCAGCTCAATAGGCTAATCCTCAACCTGTGGCGCCGGCACACCAGGTTCTAGTCCAGGTCGGGGCGCCGGATTCTGTCCTGGTTGCCCCTCTTCCAGGCCAGCTCTCTGCTGTGGCCAGGGAGTGCAGTGGAGGATGGCCCAAGTACTTGGGCCCTGCACCCCATGGGAGACCAGGATAAGTACCTGGCTCCTGACATCGGATCAGCGTGGTGCACCGGACGCAGCATGCCTGCTGCGGCAGCCATTGGAGGGTGAACCAACAGCAAAGGAAGACCTTTCTCTCTGTCTCTCTCTCACTGTCCACTCTGCCTGTCAAAAAATAAAAAGAAAACTCCACAAGATCAAAACAAACAACCCACTTAAGAGATGGGCCAAGGACCTCAATAGACATTTTTCAAAAGAGGAAATCCATGGCCAACAGACACATGAAAAAATGTTCAAGATCACTAGCAATCAGGGAAATGCAAATCAAAACCACAATGATGTTCCACCTCACCCCAGTTAGAATGCTCACATTCAGAAATCTACCAACAACAGATGCTGGCGAGGATGTGGGGAAAAAGGGACACTAACCCACTGTTGGTGGGAATGGTCAAGCCACTATGAAAGTCAGTCTGGAGATTCCTCAGAAACCTGAATATAACCCTACCATTCAATCCAGCCATCCCACTACTTGGAATTTACCCAAAGGAAATGAAATTGGCAAACAAAAAAGCAGTCTGCACATTAACGTTTATTGCAGCACAATTCACAATAGCCAAGACCTGGAACCAACCCAAATGCCCATCAACAGTAGACTGGATAAAGAAATTATGGGACATGTACTCTATAGAATACTATACAGCAGTCAAAAACAATGAAACCCAGTCATTTGCAACAAGATGGAGGAATCTGGAAAACATCATGCTGAGTGAATTAAGCCAGTCCCAAAGGGACAAATATCATATGTTCTCCCTGATTGGCGACAACTAACTGAGCACCAAAGGGGAAACTTGTTGAAGTGAAATGGACACTATGAGAAACAGTGACTTGATCAGCTCTTGTCCTGACGGTTGATGTACAATGTAATACTTTATCCATTTTAGTATTTTTTTTGTTCTAGTACCATTGGTTGAACTCTGTAATTAACACACAATTATTCTTAGGTGTTTAAATTTTAACTGAAAAGTGATCCCTGTTAGGAATTTGGAAAACATTATGTTGAGTGAAATAAGCCAATCCCAAAGGGACAAATACCACTTGTTCTCCTTGATAGGTGACAACTAACTGAGCACCAAAAAGGAAACCTGTTAAAATGAAATTAACACTATGAGAAACGGTGACTTGATCAGCCCTCACCCTGACTGTTGATGAGCAGCTTAATATGTTATCCCTCTTAGTATTTTTTTTGTTTGTTCTACTTAATACTTTTGGTTGAATACTGTAATCAATACACAATTCTTCTTAAGTGCTGAAACTTAACTGAAAAGTGATCGCTGTTAAATATGAGTGGGAATAAGAGAGGGAAGAGATGTGCAATTTGGGACATGCTCAAGTTGATTTACCTCAAACGGTAGAGTTAGAAACATACCAGGGGATTCGAATTCAATCCCATCAAGGTGGCATGTACCAATGCCATCTCACTAGTCCCAGTGATCAATTTCTGTTCACAATTGATCGTAATGATAGGACTAAGAACCAAAGGGATCACATAAACAAGAATAGTGTCTGCAAATACTAGCTGATAGAATCAAAAAGGGAGAGAATGATCCAACATGGGAAGTGAGATACACAGCAGACCCATAGAATGGCAAATGTCCTAACAGCACTCTGGCCTCAGAATCAGCCCTTAAGGCATGTGGATCTGGCTGAAATGCCCATGAGAGTATTTCAGGCATGGAAAGCCAAGACATTCTGAGGGAAAAAAAAAAAAAAAAAAAAAAAAAAAAAAAAAAAAAAAAAACCCTAAATGAAAGATCTCCACGAGTGAGATCCCAGTGGAAAGAATGGGTCATCAAAGAAGGAGGTACCTTTCTCTGAAGGGAGGAGAGAACTTCCACTTTGACCATGGCCTGGCCTAAATATGATCAGAGTCAGTGAACTCAGGGGGCTTCCATAGCCTTGGCAGCTCATGACAAGAGCCTCGAGTGATTACTGATGCCATAAACAAGAGTGTCAATTTGTTAAGTCAACAACAGGAGTCACTGTGCACTTACTCCTCATGTAGGATCTTTGTCCTTAGTGTGCTATACATTTAGATTTAATGTTATAACTAGTACTCAAACAGTATTTTTCACTTTATGTTTCTGTGTGGGAGCAAACTGTTGAAATCTTGACTTAATGTATGCTAAACTGATCTTCTGTATATAAAGAGAATTGAAAATGAATCTTGATGTGAATGGAAGGGGAGAGGGAGTGGATAAGGGGAGGGTTGTGGGTTGGAGGGACGTTATGGGGGGGAAGCCATTGTAATCCATATTCTGTACTTTGGAAATTTATATTCATTAAATAAAAGTTAAAAAAAATAATAAAAAAAACTTTATTTGGAATAAAAATTCACAAATGGTCACCAAAGCAATAAAGTAAACCAATGTAAATGTGAATTTTAAAAATACATATTCTATTGGTCTATATGCCAGTTTTTTATGCCAATGCCACCCTGCATTTTTAAAAATTATTTATTTATTTTATTTGAAAGGCAGAGAAAAAGAGAGAAATATCCCATCTGCTGGTTCACTTTCCAAATGCCTGCAACAGGTAGGGCTGGACTAGAATGAAGCCTAGAGCAAAGCACTCAACCCAGGTCTCCAACATCTAAGTGGTACAGACACGAGTACTTGAGTCTTCACCTGCTGCCTCCCAGGGTTTGCATTAGCAGGAAGCAAGAATTGAGGGAAGACCTGCGACCTGAACTCAGTCACCCCAATATGGGGTTCCATCCTAAGGGCATCTTAATCATGTCACCAAATTTCTACTCCTACCACACTGTTGTGATTACCATATTTGAAAGTTTTGAAATAAGGAAGTATAAGTTCAACTACAATCTTCACAATTGAGAGCAGAAACATGAAATATGTGTGTGCCCATGTTTACAGGAACATTACTGACAACAACCAAAAAGTAAAAGCAACCCAAGAAGGGAGCTTACGGCTCTAGTCTACGGGAAGATAGTTTTTTTTAAAAAGTAGAGCGAGTATAATCTCAGGAAAGAGGGAGAAAACTGCAAAGGAAACTCCATGCAAATAAGAGGCACACTGTGAATCTATGTGGAGGTTGTGGATGCATGCAATCAGGACCCCAGCAGCCAGAGCCTCAGCACCAGCTTTGGAGAGTGAGGTGAGACCAGTCTGTAACAACCCAAGCCACTGGCAACAAAGCTGTAGGAAGAGTCTGGCCTGAGTGTAGCTTGGAGTCCAGTGGGGTACAACGTAGCTGCCAATCTAGAGGGAAAAAAAAAAGAAACAGGGGGCACATTTCTCTTTCCATCCAGCACCAGCATCCTGTAACTAGCTGAGAGACGTGGGCTACATTTTAGACATATGTAACAGCTGTGCCAGCTTGTGTTTGCAGGTCCAGCAAACAGTTAGAGGAGATGCCTGAGTCTGGTGGGGAGAACTGACAGGGGACTGGGCGTTCAAGATTGTTGGGAGCCTTGTGTCCTGGGACAGACTGTGAAAACACTGGGGCTGCATGGAAGGATGCAGGGTTTGGTTGTGTCTCCCAACAGTCAATGTAGGTAGCTCCACAGGATCAGGGATCCCTGATTGTCTGATGAGATCATTGCTATGGGATCTATATAGACACTGAGGACTGCATGGATCCTTTGTGTTGTTCTTGTGGCAGCGTGGATGAATATTGCACCCAAGGGGCTAGCACCTGGGAATTTGTCTCCTTGGAGGAAAGGAGGTGGTAATGAGACTATGCCAACAGAGCTGATCAAACCTTCCTCTGATAAAAAATAAAAAAAGAAAAAAAAAAAGATTTACCACACCCCACGTGGATGTCACCATGGACACTCCCCTCACCCTGGTGCACTGAACAGAGTTCCTGGACCATATCCAGGCCACAACTCTGGGTATTCACTCAAAGAGCAGACATTCCACTAAGCCACAGAAGCATAGTCCAACACTATCATAGGAGTGGGGAGTGGGCGGAACGATCTCTACAAATGCCTAAAAATAAATGCAGCAATTCAAGAAACAAGAATAAGAAAGAAAACATGATGTCCCCAAGGAACATAACAATACTTCAATAATAGAGTGTGAAGATGAGAAGAATGAAGAAATGCCAGAAATGGAATTCAAAAAATTGATCATAGGATTACTTAGAAGCAATCAGAAGAAAAACCACAAATTAAAGAAATCCATAGATTACATTAATGAAAATTTTTCCCATGAAATTAGGATTTAAAGAAAAATCAAAAGGTAATACTGGAAATGAGGAATTCAGCAGATCAAGTAAAAAATGAAGCAGAAAGCCTTAAAAACAGATTCATTGAGGCAGAAGAAAGAATATCCAAGTTAGAAGACAAATCTCTGGAAATCTTACAAACAGATCAATAAAAAGGAGAAGAAATTAGGAAATTTGACACTATCAAATGACCCAACATACAGGTCTTAGGAGTTCCTCAAAGTGTGGAAAGAAAGGATGGATTAGAAGGAAATTTAGTGAAATAATGATAAAAAGTTTCTAATTTGGAGAAAGAAATGGACATCTAAGGACAGGAAGCACATAGAACTCCTAATACAAATGACCAGAAAAGATCTTCACCACGACACATTGCAGTCAAACTCTCCACAGTAAAACATAAAGAAAAGACTCTAAAATGTACATGAGAGAAAAGCCAGGTTACTTTCAGAGGATCTCCAATTAGGAGACTCACAGAGGACTTCTCAACAGAAACCCTATGGGCTAGAAGACAGTGGCAAGATATAGTCCAAATCTTAAGAGAAAAAAACCATCAAGTCAACCCAGGATGAAGTTGAAATAAAGATCTTCTGTAATAAATAGAAATTGAAAGAATTTGTCACCACTCATCCAGCCCTACACAAGATGCTAAAGGATTTACTACACATAGAAACACAGAAAGAATTTCATCATCATGAAAGAATGTGAAGGCGGAAAATTTACCAGTAAAACTACTAAATAAATCCAAAGTAAATGATAGAAAAATTTATGGAAAAATGGCCGGCCAAGTCATTACTTATCAATATTCACCTTGAATATAAGTGGCCTTAACCCTCCATTAAAAGCTGCAGACTGGCTGAATGGATTAAAAAAAAAAAAAAAAAAAAAAAAAAAAAAAAAAGACCCATCTATTTGCTTCCTACAAGAAAAACTGGTAAAGCCACTGTGGAAGACAGTGTAGTGATACCTCAGAAATCTGAATATAGACCTACCATTTGACCCAGCCATCCCACTCTTGGGAATTTATCCAGTGGAAACCAAATCAGCATATGAAAGTGTTATCTGTAACCCCAAGTCTATTGCAGCTCAATTCAAAATAGCTAAGGGCCGGCACCGTGGCTCAATAGGCTAATCCTCTGCCTTGCGGCGCCAGCATACTGGGTTCTAGTCCCGGTCGGGGCGCCGGATTCTGTCCCGGTTGCCCCTCTTCCAGGCCAGTTCTCTGCTGTGGCCCGGGAGTGCGGTAGAGGATGGCCCAAGTCCTTGGGCCCTGCACCCGCATGGGAGACCAGGAAAAGCACCTGGCTCCTGGCTTCGGATTAGCTCAATGCTCTGGCCACAGCGCGCAGGTCGCAGCGGCCATTGGAGGGTGAACCAACATCAAAAGGAAGACCTTTCTCTCTGTCTCTCTCTGTCCACTCTACCTGTCAGAAAAAAAAAAAAAAAAAAAAAAAGCTAAGACATGGAATCAACCCAAATGTCTATCAACTGAAGACAGGATAAACAAATTATGGGATATGAGCACCATGAAATACTACACAGCAGTAAAAAAAAAAAAAAAATGAAATCTTGTTATTTGGAACAGATGAATCTGGAAAATATCATACTTAGTGAAATAAGCCAGTCCCAAAGGAACAAATACTATATGTTCTCCCTGACCTGTGATAACTAATGGAGCACCTAAAAGGTAATCTGTAAGTGAAGTTGACACTTTGAGAAGCAATTACTTTGAATAGCCCTTGTCTTGACTGTTGAGGAACAGTTTTTTTTTTTTTTTTCATACCATTTGTTGAATTCTTATGGGGACAGTGCTATGGCACAGTGGGTTAATCCTCCACCTGTGACACTGGCATCCCATATGGGCACCGGTTCTAGTCCCGGCTGCTCCTCTTCTAATCCAGCTCTCTGCTGTGGCCTGGGAGAGCAGTGGAAGATGGCCAAAGTGTTTGGGCCCCTGCAGCCATGTGGGAGTCCCAGAAGAGGCTCCTGGCTCCTGGCTTTGGATCGGCCCAGCTCCAGCCATTGCAGCTTGAGTTCTGCACATGTTCCTATAGACTTACTTCTAAGGGTACAGTTTTAAAACTTGTCATGGGACCCCAAATCCCCTTAAGCTGGGTGGCAAAAATAGCATTTTAATTGTTAAAGTGATCATATGGATAGGGTTAAGTGTCTGGTAGTACTAATAGATAGAATTAAAAATGAGCGAATGCTCCAACATTCTATGAGCAGACTCATAGAATGACAATTGCTTTAAGTAGCACTCTGACCTCAGAATCAGCTCTTAAGGCATTCCGATCAGGCTGAAAAGCACATGAGAGCATTTCAGGCATGGAAAGCCAAGACACTATAGCAAAAAATGTCCTATATGAAGGACCTCAGGGGGTAAGACCCCAGTGGAAAGAAGTGGTCATCAAAGAAGGAGGTACTTTTATGTGAAGGGAAGAGAGAGGTTCCACTTTGCTTATGGTCTTGTCTAAATACTGATGGAGTTTGTGGATTCAAAAGGCTTCCATATCCTAGGCAGCTCATGTCAAGAGCCTCGGGTGATCACTGATGTCATACATAAGCGTGTTAATTGTTAAATTAACAACAGGAGTCACTATGCACTTAATTCCCCTTCAGGATTTCTGTCCTCAAAGAGTTGTATTATGATAGTTAACAGTAAAACTTGTCCTCAAAGATTTATTTCATTTTAGTGTATTAAGTAGAGGATAATCTTATGTCTCATAAGTTTTAGTTATGCCTAAGTGTCCAATTCCACTGCTTGTGTTTTCTTAGGTGCTTTAATTAAAGATTAATGATAAAACTTAGTCTCAAGAACTAACTTTCTTTTAATGTATCAATTGGAGGATATGCTTATGTTTCATAAGTTGTAGTTATGTCTAAGTGCTTGCAAAAGATGTATCATTATTGGGTGCTTCTTTAAAGTTAATTTTCTCAAAAAAAAAAAAGAAGTGAAATTAACTTCGAGATACAATGACTTTGAACAGCCCTTGTCTCAGCTGTTCAGAAAGTTTTTTTTTTTTTTTCTGTGCAAATTGTTGAACTCTTTACTTAGTACAGAGTTGGTCTTCTGTGTATAAAATTAATTGAAAATGGATCTTAGTGGATACTGGGACCGGGAATGGAAGAGGAAGGAGGAAGAAGGTGGGAGTGTGGGTGGGAGGGTGGGTATGATTGGAAGAATCACTGTATTCCTAAAGTTGTACTTACAAAATACATGAAGTTTATAATCCTTAAATAAAAGGTTTCATAGGGGAAAAAATAACAAAAGAAAAAAAGAAAACTTTTTCCCATCTTTTTAAAAAAAGATTGTTAGTACAGTTAAGTAGCCTTCTTACTTTTTTAACATCAGACACTTTAAATTGCTCCTGGTATTATAATTAGATTTCTCCATTTGCTAAAAATACACATATTACAGAACTAGATAAACATGTTTAATATGCCTGTTTCCCCTTCCAATACTCTTTTAAACAAAATTTAATTTATTTTAAAATGTGGTAAGATTATATATATAACATAAAGTTGGCCATTATAACCACTTTTAAAATGAGATTTATTATTTATTTGAAAGGCACAGATTCTAAAACAAGGAAACAGAAACAGAGACAACAGAGAAGAGATAGAGGGACCAATCTTCAATTTTCTGGCTCACTCCCCATCTGGGTGCAACACACAGGTCTGGGCCAAGCTGAAGTTAAGAGCCAGGAATTCCATCTTGATCTCCCACATGGTTGGCAGGGGCCCAGATACTTAGGCTACCTTCTGCTGCCTTCCCAGTGACACTAACAGGAAGCTAGATCAGAAGCAGAGCATGTGGGACTCAAACTGGCACTCTGATATGGGATGGCAATGTTGCAAGCTGTGGCTTTACAGACTGTGCTACAATGCCAACCCCTTTAACCATTTTAAAGTATACAAATTAGAGGTATGGGTATGCAATCATCACCACCATCCTTTACCAGATTTTTTTAATTTTTTTTTTTTTATTTTAAGGAACCAAAACACTATGCCCGTCAAGTAATATCTCCCCAGTCCACCTCTCCCAGACCTTGGCAACCACGACTTTTTTTCTGTCTGAATTTGACTACTGTATATAGTTCATACAAGAGATGTGAGTATTGATCCTTTTGTGTATGGCTTATATCACTTATCCTAATGTCTTCAAGGTTGCAGCGTGTGTCAGAATTTCCTTCCTTTTTAATAATAATGAATAATATTCCATTGTTTGTGTACATCACATTTTGTTTATTTATACATCAGCATACACTTGGGTTGCTTTTTTTGGCATTAGATTTTTTTCTTTTTATTTTTTACCCAGAAATTTTTTATTTAAGGTATACAAACTTCATGCATTTCATAAATACAACTTTGGGAACATGTTGATTTCCCACTCACCCTCCTAACCTTCTTCCTTCTCTCTCTCCTATTCCCATTCTTATTTTTTAACTAAGATTTATTTTCAATTAAATGTATATACATATGATTAACTTTATACTAAGTAAAGAGTTCAAAAAATAGTTGAAAGAAAAACTGTCATGACATCTCAAAATGTCTATTTCACTTCTATAGATTACCATAGATCAGTGAGAATATATGATAACTGTGCTTTTGAGACTGGCTTATTTTACTAAGTATAATGTTTTCCAGTTGCATCCATTTTGTTGCAAACAAAAGAATTTCATTTTTTTAAGAACTGTGTAGTATTCCATGGTGTAACATCCCATAATTTGCTTATTCAGTCTTCAGTTGATGACATTTGGGTTGATTCAGATCTTAGCTGTTGTGAATTGAGTTGCAATAAACATGGAGGTACAGATAACTCTTTCATATTCTGATTTCAATTCCATTGGACAAATTCCCAGTAGTGGAATGGCTGGATCATATGGTAGGTCTATGTTCAGATTTCTGAGGTATCCGCAGAATGTCTATCACAGTGGCTTTACCAGGTTACATTCCCACCAACAGTGGATTAGGGTACCTTTTTCCCCACATTATCTCCAGCATTTGTTGTTTGTTGATTTCTGTATGAAAGCCATTCTAACTGGGGTGAGGTAAAACCTCATTTAGATTTAGATTTGCATTTCCCTGACAGCTAGTGATCCTGAGCATTTTTTCATATGTAACTGTTGGCCATTTGGATTTTCTCTTTTGAAAATGTTTAAGTCCTTGGCTATTTCTTAACTGGGTTGTTTGTTTTCTTGTTGTTGAGTTTCTTGATCTCTTTATATATTCTGGTTATTAATCCTTTATCAGTTGCATAGTTTGCAAAAATTTCTCCCATTCTGTCGGTTGCCTCTTCATTTTGCTGAGTGTTTCTTTTGCAGTACAGAAACTTATCAATTTGGTGTAATCCAATTTGTCCATTTTGGCTTTGATTGCCTGTGCCTCTCCAGTCTTTTCCAAGAACTCTTTGCCTATGCCAATGTATTGCAGAGTTTTCCCAATGTTCTCTAATAATTTGATGGTATCAGATTGTAGATTTAGGTCTTTAATCCATTTTGAGTGGATTTTTGTGTAAGATATAAGTTAGGGACCTTGCTTCATACTTCTGCATGTGAAAATCCAGTTTTCCCAGCACCATTTGTTGAAGAAACTGTCCTTGCTCCAGAGATTGATTTTAGCTCCTTTGTCAAAGATAAATTGACTGTGGATGTTTGGATTGATTTCTGGTGTTTCTATTCTGTTTCTTTGGTCTATCCATCTGTTTTTGTACCAGTACCAGGCTGTTTTGATTATAACTGACCTGTACTATGTCTTGAAATCTGATATTGTAATGGTACTCAACTGTAAAACAACCTTTAAAAAATATGTATATTAGAAAAAAGAGGTTTATACCAACATATTAATATCTATTTTCACTCCAGATTTCTAGAACAGATATCTTACAACCTATATCTGGTATTCAATCTGTTTTAAGTGGTAAATCAATATAATTTAATGGGGAGAATAAACCATGTATTCTATTTTCCTGAGAAATCTTGAGTTTCAGCAAGTTTTTTCCCAGTAATATGAATTATACTGCCCAGGAACTGAATTTCCACCTCCACCTGCTACTCTTCCATAAAACCCTGACACTAAATCCAAGGATGTGGTTATCACCTAACTGATGCTTTATTTACAGCAAGAAATACAACCAAAGGGCATTTTCTCTGCTGCCAGTGCTAATTTCAAAATCCATGTGAGAGTGTAAGGGATTATTGGTCAGAGGATTGTGCTTTCAGTCTCAAAAGTTAAAGCTCACTCCTCAAGCGGCATATGAGGCTTTTCAAATATTAAAACAAATGCCTAAGGTTGCTCATGGTTGCAAACTAATATGACAATTGTCATAATCACAAGACTTCTAAGCATAAAGGGAATCACAGCATGAAGAAATTGTTTCTCACTTTAAGCCAGAAATAAAAGCACAAGAATTACCTGAAGGAGCATTCTGGAATGGCCCATTGGGGATCCTCTGATCCCTGCTCTTCCCTTTACAGATGAGGGCCCTGAGGTCTAAAGTCAATCGCAAACATTAGCATATTACTGAAGAACGCTTGCCTCCTCCACACGGCTGTCCCAGATTTCCTTCCTGACTCCTGTGTATTAAAGTATCTGGTTCTACAATTTCTGTGATGTTTACATAAGAAAATAAGCAAGTGGCTACATTCATTTTGCCAAGCTGCTATGACAGCAGCACTTGTGGTGTAAAGGAATGAATACAGTAATGGAAAAACATCAAGTCCCGTGAAAAGGCAGATGTGTGGGCCTGTAGACTTATTTAGCAAGTCCTTTCTGCTGTTCCTTTCTCACCTCAGTTTCCTCCAATAGTGTAGCCAGGAACCCAAGTCCAACATTTATATCACTACAGAATAGTATTAAACAAAACCATACCACAGTCTTGTCTGAATAAATTTCTCCCTCCCTCACTCGGAAAATGGCAACAATGAGGATAGTTTGTATAGGACATATGGAAGCAGTTGATCTGTTTAAATGAAAGCATGTGTGACATCCCACTTAAAATTACACATACCATACCCTACACATCAACTGTACTATCTGCTTCTCCTAACCACTGCTTCGACAGAATTCCTATAGTTTCCACTGTTGTTCCTGATCAATACATCTCCTTGCCTGCAAAATTTAGAGCTGCCTGGAACTATGCAATGTGCTGATGAGGATAAACTATTCTGTATCTTTTAGTTAATGCTCAAAAAACTTACATTATTTTGTTCTATCAAAGGGCAGCATTAGGGATGCTAAACCCATGCTCAGTATCAAGATCATCTGGGACACAAAACAGCTCTGTGCTTCCCCTTCCTTCTCTATAGCATTGCCTCTAATTATATAATCCCTTCCCTTTTAACATTCAGTAGTATTCAGCTTTACGGTGGTACACAGTAGACCGCAATTCTTCAACTCTGATCTTCTGAAGGAATATAAAACGCTCTGCGGCAGTTCCAGAGTTCTGGTCCAATGCCAAAGACGACAGTTCTCTTTTCCAAGTGTAGGCTGCCATCTACTGACAGTGACTCTTTTGGGCTCAACAGCTCTCCCCAGAACGCAAATTCATCCTTCACAAGAGTGCTCTTTGCTAAGTCATTTAATGCAATGTATTCAACTATATTAATATAACATTTAGCATTGTAACTACAGATTATTTTAACTTAAATACTAGACATGTTTTTGTAAAGACGGAAGTTTCTGGCCTATACTTGCAAACTGGCAGAGAATTACTTTTTCTTTTTAAGGCATATGATTTTCTAAATATGTAAGAAAAATCTATTTTAATACAGATTTCTCAGGGCCAGTGCTGTGGTACAGCAGGTTAAAGCCCCAGGCTGCAGTGCCAGCATCCCATGTGGGTGCTGGTTCAAGTCCCAGCTGATCCACCTCCGATCCAGCTCTCTACTAATGCACCTGGGAAAGCAGCAGAGGATGGCCCAAGTCCTTGGGTCCTTGAACCCACGTAGAGACCCGGAAGCAGCTCCTGGTTCCTGGCATTGGATCAGTTCAGCTCCAGCCGTTCTGGCCATTTGGGGAGTGAACTAGTGGATGGAAGATCTCTCTCTCTCTGTCTCTACCTCTTTGTAACTCTGTGTTTCAAATAAATAAAAAATAAATCTTTAAATGTATATAGATAGATTTCTCTTTGCGATTTCCTTTATCTGTATTTATATGTATATAAGTCCACCACTACTAGACATTGGATTTACAAAATATGCTGAGATCAACAAAATAAGCATTGAAACATTTGTGAAGGCAGCTGCTGAGATTCTCCCTGTGGAAATCTGAGACGGCAAGTATTATGTGACCACCATCAATGCCTCAGGGCACAGAGACTTTATCAAAGACGTGATCACAGGCACATCTCAGGCTGGCTATGCTGTCCTAGTTTTTGTTCCTCGTATTGTGAATAGGAACGTGGTATTTCCAAAAGTGGGCAGAATTGTGAGCACAGTCTTCTGGCTTACACACAGAGTAGAAAACAATGAATTATTAATGTTAACAAAATAGATTTTACTGAGCCACCCTATAGCCAGGCAACATATAAAGAAATCATTAAGTCAGCACCTACATGAAGAAAAAAATGGCTATAACCCTGACACAGAAGCATTGGTGCTGATTTCTGGCGGAAATGGTGGCAACACGCTGGAGCCAAGTGCTAACATGCCTTGGTACAACAGATGGGAAAGTCACCTGTAAAGACAGCAATGCCAACAGAACCGCATTGCTTGAAGGTCTGGATTGCAGCCTACAGCCAACTCATCCAAATGTCCAGCCTTTGTGTTTGTCCCTACAGGATGTCTACAAAATTGGTGGTAACAGTATCCACTGTGGGCCAAGTGGAGACTGGTGTTCTCAATTCCAGCACAGTAGTCACCTTTGCTCCAGTCAATGTCACAACTGAAATAAAAGTCTATCGAAATACACCACGAAGCTCTGAGTAAAGCACTTCCAGGGGACAATATGGGCTCCAATGTTAAGAATGTGTCTGTCAAAACTATTCATCATGACAATGTTGCTAGGTTCAACAAAGATGGCACACCATGGAAGCAGCTTAGTATCTAAGCTAAATCAGCACTAGCTATGCTCCTGTCCTGGACTGTGACATGGCTCACATTGCTTGCAAGTTTGCTGAACTGAAAGAAGATTGATTAACTCTGCAAAGATGGAAGACAGCCCTAAATTCCTGAAACCTGTGAATGCTGCCATCATTGATGTAGTTCCTAGCTAGCTCATGAAAGCTTCTCTGACTACCCTCCTCTGGGTGGCTTTGCTCTTTGTGACAGCAAACAGACAATTGCTGCAGGTATCATCAAAGCAGTGGACAAGAAGGGTGCTAGGTCACCAAGTCTACCCAGAAAGCTCAGAAGGCCAAGCAAGTATTATCCCTAATAGCTGCCATTCCAGTCATAGTCTGTAACAGACAAGCGGTCTCAGAACTGTCTCAATTGACCATTAAAGTTTAATAGTAAATGACTGGTTAGTAATGATAATACACCATAAAACCTTCAGAATGAAAGCGAATGCTTTGTGACTCATTGTGTGTATGTCTGTGTCTCTGCATGTGCCTGTGCGTGCAGCAGTTTCAAGTTTTTGTTTTGGAGGAGCCTCCGAGGGGGGTTACACCTTTTTAACATGTATTTCTTTCTTTCTGTTGTGAAAAAGAAAAACTCATTAAACAATATGGGCCAGGGAACTACCCATAATCCTACCATCCAAAGAGCCACTGAGAACAATCTGGTACATTTCCTTTCAGTCTTTTTTTTTCCATATAGTTTCAGTAAATCATGACTGTCTACATTGTGCAAAACAACTTTGTATCCTCTTTTTGTTTCAAGTGAGTATTTTCTAATTTTTATTTTTGTCTGATACATAAAAATTGTACATATTTACAGGATAACATGTGAAGTGTCAATACATGTATATATTATGACAAAATCAAGGTAAACATACTACCTGAAACATTTATATTGTTAGTTTTTAAATTAGTCATTTTAAATGGAAACAACTTGATCAAAAATCTATCACAGAATTTTGAGAACCATTAAAACAAAGCTTAATGAGAAAAAAAAGTCTACAGAAGTCTAAATGAGCAGGAAAGATAATCTTTCAACCCAACTAACTCATTGCTAGAAAACTCTTAGAAATAGACAGCCAGGAGAATGCAGTGACTGGACCCAGGAACTCAACCTATTAAACACAGAAGAGAGGGGCTGGTGTTCTGGTGCAGCAGCTTAAGCTACCACCTGCAATGCCAGCATCCCATATGCAAATCCAGTTCCCTGCTAATGTGCTTGGGAAGACAGCAGAAGATGGCCCAAGTGCTTAGGCTCCTGCTATCCATGTGGGAGACCTAGAGGGAGTTCTAGGCTCCTGATATTAGCCTAGCTCAGTCTTGGCTGCTGCAGCCGTTTGGGAAGTGAACCAGAAGATGAAAGACTTGTCTCTGTCTCCCTCCACACACACACACACACACACACACACACACACACACACATACACACTACCCTGCCTTTAAAATAAATGTTTAAAAAGTAAGTAAAAATGAAAGATAAATAAGATAAAAATGGAAGAGAAAAGAACAAGCTGAAAGTTCTGCTAAGTGAGAGAAAACAGGCTATGGTTTCTTGAATTCAAGTATAACATAACTTCTGAAATAATGACATGAGAAAATGATTTTTAAAAAATGAGAAATTATTTTTAAAAAAATCAAAAAGACCTTCACTCCTCATTGTGTGAGCAAGGTAGATGGGTCACAGGCCAGTGCCGCGGCTCAATAGGCTAATCCTCCCTCTGCAGTGCTGGCACACCAGGTTCTAGTCCTGTTCGGGGCACCAGATTCTGTCCCGGTTGCTCCTCTTCCAGGCCAGCTCTCTGCTGTGGTCCGGGAGTGCAGTGGAGGATGGCCCAAGTGCTTGGGCCCTGCACCTGCATGGGAGACCAGGAGAGGCACCTGGCTCCTGGCTTCGGATCAGTGTGGTGCGCCGGCCGCAGCAGCCATTGGGGGTTGAACCAATAGAAAAAGAAGACCTTTCTCTCTGTCTCTGTCTCTCTCACTGTCTACTCTGCCTTTCAAAAAAAAAAAAAAAAGATGGGCCACAATGCATTCTGATGGCCCTAAGTATAACTGAGTCAACTGAAATCAGTAAAAGCAATAGGAAGAAATCAATCACATACCAGACAAGGGGCACACAACAGCCAAGATCAAACTGGTAGAAGGGTTAAGTGTTGATGGTTAATTTTAAATGTCAACTTGGCCAGACTATAGCACTCAGTTACTTGGTCAAACACAGACCCAGATGTTGCTATGAAGGGATTTTTTTAAAATGTGATAAACATTTAACTCGGTAGGCTTTGAGTAATGCTGAGTACCTTTTACAATGTGCATGGGCCTCAACCAATCAATTTAAAGCATTACAAGAAAAGACTGAGTTTTCCCAAACAAAAAGGAATTTGGCCTCATGACTGAAACATAGAAATCCTGTCTGCGTTTCCAGCCTGCCAGCTTGTCCTATAGACATGCCAGCACCCACAATCTTGGGAGCCAATTCTTTAAAAGCAAAATGAATCTCCTCCCACTCTCTACCACCACAAAAAAAAAATAATAATAAATTATTAATGGAGACAGACAGGCAAAATTTTGAACTGGAGGCAAGAGAATTAAAATGATTAAGACAGGCAGTAATAAGACACCAAAGATTCTTGTACAGATAAATGTGATGATAAACAATACATTTAATGAAGTTATTTTGGAATCATAATACGTAAAATATGAGATGGATCAGAGGATAGGAGAATCAAAACATCAATGGAGAAATCTAGGCCAAAGGACTCTATTGCAGGCTATGGAGAAGAAAACGATATCAAATGGATACAACAAATAATTTAGCAGGTATATTTTATATTTTCAATATTTTTAAGTAAAAGCTGTATAGGAATACGATTCATAATGATGCCGACTCACCATATTTGTCTCGCAAGCCAACAGTGCATCTGAAGACTCCACCAAAGGCAACATCTTCACCAAATATTACTGGAAAGCAATGTTTAAAGAGCACAATTATTTGGTGATCTCTAAATAATTTTAGCAATGAAAAATAAGTAATTTAAATATTTACACTTAAATCAAAAACAGAAATATCATTAGATCTGGATAAGGTTTCTAAAGTTTGATATTTTTGACATTTTGGCCTAGATATTTCTTTGGTTGTGTGTGTGTGTATTGGGGGGTCCTTCCTGTGCATTGCAGTAATAGAGCAGCATTGGATAACAGTCCATTGGATAACAGCTGCCTCATACATACAAACGCAAAACTGTGCCAATCAAGTATCTTCCAACATTGTGACAGGTATAGGGAGCAGGTAGCAATGGGCCGGGGCACAAAATGACCCCAAGCTGAGACAGAGCCACTGATCCACAGTCTCACTGTGTTTTACCCAGGGAGAAAATGAGTCCAAAGAAACAACCAACTTGCCAAGTCAGAACCATGACTCACGCACCAGGCCACGGGCTCATGGCTTTTCCCATACAGAGTACACAATAAGAATCAGCCATCTGAAAAGCTGAAGGCAGAGCATTGCAAGCCAAGGGAAAGGCCACAAATGAGAAAGGGAGACAGAGGGTATGAAACAGTAAAGAGGCAATTGGGGTGGGACACAGTGAGCAGGAAGAACGGTACAAGTAGAAACTCGGAGGAGCTCTACAGCAAGCACGGAAAATAAAACGAAATATTGAGACAGCTGAACTCCAGTTCCACAAATGCATCTAGTGGTTTTGTGGACCTCAGAAAAATGACTCGCCACTCTCCATGTTTGAATTCATTCACCTTGTGCAAGCACAATCAGACAGCATTTAAAGCAAATCAAGACCTAATCATCCCCTTGTCTAGCTCTCACTTCTCCCTAAAAAAAAATTACTTTCATTTAACCTTAGAACTGTGGATTCTCAAGTGGAAGCCCATGAAACAATAAATATGATGGTGCTTCAAGAAGTTCACAGGAAATTCACATTATCTTTTAATTCCATTTCTCCATGAACTTTTAGAAGTGCATTTATGTATGTTTGAATATGGTCTGAATGTGTCCCCCAAAGGTTCATTAGCTAAAATTTCACCCCCACTGATATATTATGAGATGGATACTTAATTTAACTGTGGCATTTAGAGGTGGAGCCCATGGGAGATGATTAGCTATAAAGAAAATATGTGAAACTTGCACAACTTAAATAAAATACATAATAAATTTAAAAAAAAAAATCATCAATGTAGAGCCCTCATGATAGAATGCTAGTGGCTTTACCAGAAGAGAGAAACCAAAGGACACACAAGTTCACAAGTTCTCCCTGTCTTTTACCAAGTGATGCCCCTGGGACACTGACAGCAAGAAGGCCCTCCACCTTGGACCAGAAACATGAGTTAAAATAAACCTCTTTATAAATTTAATCAGTCTCAGGAAGGGCAGGTGGGGAGGCACATAGAGAAAGGTTGGATAACAGGCACAAACACGGATACGACGAACAAGTTCTAGTGTTCTACAGCACAGTGGAGTGACTACAAGACAGTTCCAAACAATTCATGGAAAGGAATTAAAAGACAAATTTAGGGGGCCAGTGTTGTGACCCAGTAGCCCAAACTGCTGCCTACAATAATAGCATCCTATATAATCACTGGTTCAAGTCCTGGCTGCTATATATTTCAGATCCAGCTCCCTACAAATGTACCTGGGAAAGCAGCAGAAGATGGTCCAATTTTTGGGCCCCTATCACAGACACAGGAGATCTGGATGGAGTTCCAGAATCCTGGCTTCAGCCTGGTTTAGTCCCAGCCATTGTGGCCATTTGGGGAGTGGATGGAAGATATCTCTCTGTCCCTCCCTCCTCTCTCTAATTCTGCCTTTCAAATAAAAAAAATAATTAAAAAAAAAAAAGACAAATTTAGGAGCAGGTATTTGTTAAGACACCCACATTCCATATCAGAACACCTGGGTTTGATGCCTAGCTCTGGCTCCTGACTCCAGCTTCCAGCTGATACAGATGCTGAGAGGCAGCAGTGATAGCTCAGTTGAGTTCTTGCCACCTATTTGGAAGATCTGGATTGAGAACCTAGATCCCACACAAACAAGACTAGTGTCTGCTACTACTAACTGATAGAATCAAAAAGGGAGAGAACGATCCAACATGGGAAGTGAGATACACAGCAGACTCATAGAATGGCAGATGTCCTAAATAGCACTCTGGCCTCAGAATCAGCCCTTAAGGCATTCGGATCCAGCTGAAAAGCCCATGAGAGTATTTCAGGCATGGAAAGCCATCAAAGAAGAAGGTACCTTTCTCTGAAGGGAGGAGAGAACTTCCACTTTGACTATGACCCTGTCAGAATAAGATCGAAGTCGGCAAACTCAAAAGGCTTCCATAGCCTTGGCAATTCATAACTAGAGCCTAGGGAGATTATTGATGCCATAAACAAGAGTGTCAAATTGTTAAGTCAACAACAGGAGTCACTGTGTACTTACTTCTCATGTGGGATCTGTCCTTAATGTGTTGTCCAATGTGAAGTAATGCTATAACTAGTACTGAAACAGTACTTTACACTTTGTGTTTCTGTGTGGGTGCAACTGATGAAACCTTTATTTAATATATACTAAATCGATCTTCTGTATATAAAGAGAATTGAAAATGAATCGATGTGAATGGAATCGGAGAGGGAGCGGGAAATGGGAGGGGTGCAAGTGGGAGGGAAATTATGGGGGAGGGAGCCATTGTAATCCATAAACTGTACTTTGGAAATTTATATTTACTAAATTAAAAAAATGAAAAAAAAAAAAAAGAGAACCTAGATCCCAGCTTTGGCCCTGGCCATTGCAGGCATCTGTGGAATGAACCAGCAGATAGAAACTGTCTTTTTATTTCTCTCTGTCACTGTGCCTTTCAAGTCAATAATATTTAAAAGTGAATAAATATATATTTAAAATAATAAAAGAGAGAAAGAGAGAAAAAGAGAATCTTCCACCCACTGGTTCATTCCTCCGAATGTCCACAATAGACAGGGTTAGGCCTGGACAAAGGAAGGAGCCAAGAACCTAGTCTGGATCTTCCACATGGGTGGCAGATATCCAAGTACTTGAGCCATCATCTGCTGCCTTCCCAGGGGACATATGAGCAGGAAGCTGGATCAGAAATGGAGCCAGGACTCAAACCAGGCACTTCAATATAGGATATGAGCATCCCAACTGTGTCTTACTTACTGCACCAAATCTCTGCTCCTAAACTTATCTTTTAATTCCATTCTTCCACAGACTTTTTGAAGTACCCCCATTAGTTCATAATAACATATTGTAAATGTAATCAAGAACTAGAAGACATGAACCCAGAGGCTTCAAATATAAAGAAATGATTAAAAAAAAGAAAATGCTAACTAACCTAACTTGATTAGTAAATGCTGTATACATGTAATGGAATAGCACACTATATGCCATAAATATGTATGATTATTACATATTAATCAAAGAAATTTAAATAGTTACTTTTCTCAAGTATTTCATTACAGTAACAAAAAACATACTAAAATATATAGATAGCATGTCTATGTATATGAAGGAAAGCTGATGAAATTTAGAAAACACAAGACAACTGTTTTATACCAATAATTTAATGAGATGACAACTTACTTATAAAATTATTTATAAATAATAGGCCAGCGCCGTGCCTCACTTGGCTAATCCTCTGCCTGCGGTGCTGGCACCCCAGGTTCTAGTCCCGGTTGGGGCACCGGGTACTAGTCTCGGTTGCCCCTCTTCCAGTCCAGCTGTGGCCCAGGAGGGCAGCGGAGGAAGGCCCAAGTGTTTGGGCCCTGCACCCACATGGGAGACTGGGAGAAGAACCCAGCTCCTGGCTTCGATCAGCGCAGTGCCGGCCGTGGCAGCCATTTGGGGGATGAACCAAAGGAAGGAAGACCTTTCTCTCTGTCTCTCTCTCTATCTATAACTCTACCTGTCAAATAAAATAAAACAAAATTATTTATAAATATTAAACTTACTTTCAAAAAAATTTTACAAATTTGTGTCTGGTGTTGAGGCATAAATTGGTTAAGTTGTCACCTGCAACATTTCATATGGGCACCAGTTCAAGTCCCAGCTGCTGTATTTCTGATCCAGCTCCCTGATAATACACCTGGGAAAGCGCAGAAGATGGCCCAAGTCCTTTGGTCCCTGCATCCATGTGGGAGACCTGGATGAAGTTCCAGGTTCCTGGCTGTGGCCTGGCCACAGCCATAGCCATTGCAGCTATTTGGGGAGTGAACCAATGGATAGAAAATTTCTCTCTCTCTCTCTCTCTCTCTCTGTCTCTGCCCCCTCATCTCTGTCTCTCCCTCTATCTCTGTAACTCTGCCTTTCAAATAAACTTTAAAAAAAAAAATCTTACAAATTGAATGACAATGTATCCCAAAGGAAAGAACGGAATTAAATCTTTATTTTATGTAGATAGATTTCTGAATTAAGTGTATTTTCTGTTTATTTTTAATATGCTAAGAACAGGAGTCTATGATAGGTATTATCCAGAAGGTCCTACAGGTTGAATACCCCTTATCCAAAATGCTTGGGACCAGAAGTGTTTCAGGTTTCAGATTTATTTCAGATTCTGGAATATTTGTATGTATATAATTAGATATCATTTGGAAGGGACCCACGTCTAAACATGAAATTCATTTATATTGTACATATGCATTACACACTTTTACCTGACAGCCTGAAGATGTTTTCATTCAGTATTTTTAGGGCACCTACATTTTGACTACAATCTGTCTCATCGAGTTCAGTGTGGAATGTTCTACTTGTGTTATATCAATAGTCAAAAGTTTTGGATTTTGGAATTTCAGACTTTCAGATTAGGGAAGTTTAACCTGTGATATAATATTGAAACCACACTATCATAGTAATTATCATGCATTTTCTGTGAATCTGAGAATTTACTGTATTAATAAATTTCTTTTAAAATTAAAAATAAAATCAGAAAAAGGACCAAACTATGAAAGTTAACTGAATAATGCTAGATCTACATGAGAACCTATTAGTAACAAGTGTATTAAAAATGTGTTAATATTGTCATTTTTATTTAGTCTTGATCATTTAATCATGTCTTTCACATTTTTCAAGAAGACATAATTTTAACCATTGAACTTCAGACAAATACTTCAAGTAAATCTTCAATCCTGGAATTACACAACCACCAGAGTCAAACACAAATGACATTTACCTGCAGTAGGATCTTTGGCCAATGAGTTATCCAAGGCACTTGTTATAGATTGGAAAAGATTCATCTTCTGAGTTTGCCCTGTGAAAATCAAAAATATATCATTTCACATATTGCCCATATGTAAAAATAACCAGTTTCTTAATAGGTGATTACAACTTTGTTAAAATCAGGGTACAAAAACAGGTATAGAATAGATCATGCAAGTTTACTCTATTATTTTAAATGATGCTACTTCTATCAAAGACACAAAAGTAATACAGGGGGCCAGCATGTGTCACAGCAGGTTAAGCCACTGCCTGTAATGCTGGTGTCCATGTCAGACAGCCAGTTTGAGTCTCAGGTGCTCTACTTCCCATCAAGCTGCTTACCCTGACCACTGTCCCATTTAACCTACATGCTCTTCAGTAGCCCAGTGTATTCCAAAAGTTAAATTCTAATTCTGAGAGTGAGCCATAACAGCTATCATTGTAGACTTCAATCCTCTGACCACTGTATATGGTCACTTATCCTTTTCCTGAAGGCCATCTTCTTCACTAGCCTAGCCTGGCTCCCCAGCAGGCTCTGGCCTCTGACACCTTTATTACTTCCATTATTCACCCACACTCCCGGCTTCTGACATCCTAATCCCTCTCTAATCCCTTCAACAGTGCTGAATGCCCAAGTTTCAAGTCTTGGCAAATCCCAATCAGGTTAGCCCTCCTGCTCTCTTTGCCCAGAATAATAGCTTTTTATTACTGAAAATTATGGAATTTATTCAAGGAAGTATTCTTACAGAATCTATGTCAAAGAATGGATAATCACATCATATGCCCACATTACTTCATAATTTGCTTTTCTTCAGGCTAAGACTATATCATTTCGGAGACACTTTTCTAAAAAATGCTTCTCCTAGGGCCAGCATTTTGGCTCAGCAGGTTAAACTGCTGACAGTAGCACTAGCAACCCATATGGGCACCAGTTTGAGTCCCAGCTGCTCCACTTCCAATCCAGCTCCCTTCTAATGTGCCTCAGAAAAGCAGTGGAAGATGGCCCAAGTACTTGGGTCCCTGCACCTCTGTGGAAGACCTCGATGAATTTCCTACCTCCTGGCTTCAGCCTGGCCCAGCCCTGGCCATTGCAGCCATTTGAGGAATGAGCCAATGGACAGTAGATCTCTCTTTCTCAATTTCTTCTTCTCTCTCTGTAACTCTGCCTTTTCAAATAAAATAAATAAATCTTTAAAATAAAAAAAAATGCTCTTCTTTCTAGTCATATTGTTAAAATATTTATTAGTGCCCAGCATCACATGATAATGGTTTTGAGTACAATTTTTCCCCAATCACAATGACATTCCCATTTTCCCCCTTATTTCATAAATCTCATAAAGTTAGTATTCTTGCCTATTGAGATGTTCAAAGTTAAGAACCAAGGTCAAGGGACCAGCAATATGGCATAGAGTGTTGGGCTGCTGCCTTCAATGCCTGCATCCCACATGGGCACTGGCTCAAGATCTAGCTGCTCCATTTATCATCTGGCTCCGTGCTGGTATGCTTGGAATGGCTACGGAGGATGGCCCGAGTGCCTGGGCCCTTGCACCCAGGCAGGAGATCCAAAAGAAGCTCCTAACTTCTGACTTCTGGCCCCAGCCTGGCCCATCCCCAGCCACTGTGGTCAACTGGGGAGAGAACCAGTAGATAGAAGATCTTTCTCTCTCTCTCCTGCTCGCTCTCACTCTCTCTCTCTCTCTCTCTCTGTCTCTTCTCTTGGTACAACTCTTTCAGATAAATGAATAAATCTTTAAAAAGAGAAAGAGAGAGAAAACCAAGGGCAAGGGCCCTGCATTGTGGCACAGGTTAAGCCACTGCTTGCAATGCCAGCATTCCATATTGGAGTACCAGTTCAAGCCCTGGCTACTCTGCTCCTAATCCAGGTCCCTGCTAATGCACCTGGGAAAGCAGCAGCAGAAGAGCCAAGTACTTGGGAGACATGGGTGGAGTTCCAGGCTCCTGACTTTGGCCTGGCCCAGTCCTGGCTATTGCAGCCATTTGGGGAGTGAACCAAGAGATAGAAAAGCTCTCTCTCTCCCCTCTCACCCCCACTATTTGTCTCTCTCCATCCCTCTTTCACTCTGCCTTTCAAATAATAAACAAACAAATCTTAAAAAAAAAAAAAAAAAAAGGGTGGGGTAGGGGGACCAGCACTGTGGCACAGCAAGTTAAAGTCCCAGCCTGCAGTTCCAGCATCCCATATGGGCACCAGTTCACAAGTTCTGGCTCCTCCACTTCCAATCCAGCTCTCTGTAAATGCACCTGGGAAAGCAGTAGAAGATGGTCCAAGTCATTGGGCCTCTGCACCCAGATGGGAGACCTGGAAGAAGCTCCTGGCTCCTGGCTTTGGATCAGCTCAGCTCTGGTCATTTGCAGCCATTTGGGGAGTGAACCAGTAAATGGAAGACCTCTCTCTCTCTCTCTCTCTCTCTCTCTCTCTCTCTCCCTCTGTAACTCTTTCAAATAAATAAAATAAATATTAAAAAAAAAAAAGAGGACCAAGGACAAACACACTGCATAAATATCTAAGCTGTTGTCAATTTCAAATCTTCTAACCTTTGGGATTACACTAAATGTTCCCAAGACACCTAATCCACCGCTGAGCAACAAAACTTTTAGTAGCAAAGGCTTTAATAATAAAGCATCATATGTACAATTTGGGACATGCTCAAGCTGACTTGCCCCAAACGGTAGAGTTAGAAACACGCCAGGGGATTCCAATTCAATCCCATCAAGGTGGCATGTACCAATGCCATCTCACTAGTCCCAGTGATCAATTTCTATTCACAATTGATCATAATGATAGGACTAAGAACCAAAGGGAGCACATAAACAAGACTAGTGTCTGCTAATACTAACCTATAGAATAAAAAAGGAAGAGAACGATCCAACATGGGAAGCAGAATACACAGCAGACTCATAGATTGGCAGATGTCCTAAATAGCACTCTGGCCTCAGAAGTAGCCCTTAAGGCATTCGGATCCAGCTAAAAAGCCCAAGAGAGTATTTCAGGCATGGAAAGCCAAGACACTCTGGCAAAAAAAAAAAAAAAAAAAAAAAAAACACTAAATGAAAAATCTCTGTGAGTGAGATCCCAGTGGAAAGAATGAGCCATCAAAGAAGGAGGTACCTTTCTCTGAAGGGAGGGGAGAACTTCCACTTTGACTAAGGCCTTGTCTAAATAGGATTGGAGTTGGCGAACTCAAGAGGCTTCCATAGCCTTGGCAACTCATGACAAGAGCCTCAGGTGATTACTGATGCCATAAACAAAAGTGTCCATTTGTTAAGTCAACAACAGGAGTCACTGTGCACTTACTCCTCATGTAGGATCTCTGTCCTAAATGTGCTGTACATTGTGATTTAATGCTATAACTAGTACTCAAACAGTATTTTTCACTTTCTGTTTCTATGTGGGTGCAAACTGTTGAAATCTTTACTTAATATATACTAAACTGACATTCTGTATATAAAGAGAATTGAAAATGAATCTTGATACGAATGGAAGGGGAGAGGGAGCGGGAGAGGGGAGGGTTGCAGGTGGGAGGGAAGTTATGGGGGGAAAAAGCCATTGTAATACATAAGCTGTACTTTGGAAATTTATATTCATTAAATAAAAGTTAAAAAAAAGAAAAAAATACAATAATAATAAAGCATCATAAAAAAGTAAATCTGGAAATTTTTGTTTGATAACCCCAAGGGAATTATTCATCTTCTACAAATAATTTACAAGTAAAGGTACTTAAAAGTTATGTTTCCATGTGATCCCACAAAGTTTCATTCCTGAATACTGTTTTCCAAATACATCAAAATTATAGGTTTGGGGGTTAATTGCTATTCTACTTAACGTTTTTACAAGTTATTCAAAGAGCCATTATTATCCTTAAGGTTACAGAAAAGACCATCCACAGAATATGGCTCTATCCCCACATGGTAAAATGAGCATATGTTGGGGGCCGGTGCTGTGGCGTAGCAGATAAAGCTGCCACCTGTAGTGCCAGCATCCTATATGGGCACCGGTTCAAGACCTGGCTGCTCCACTTGCTATCCAGCTCTCAGCTAAGGCCTGAGAAAGCAGTAGAAGATGGCCCAAGTCCTTGGGCCCCTGCACCCATATGGAAGACCCAGAAGAAGCTCCCGGCGCCTGGCTTCAGATCAGTGCAACTCCAGCCATTGCGGCCAGTTGGGGAGTGAACCAGAAGATGGAAGACCTCTCTCTCTCTCTCTCTCTCTCTCTCCCCCCCTCCCTCCCTCTGCCTCTCTTTCTCTCTGTGTAACCCTGACTTTCAAATAAATAAATAAAATCTTTTTTAAAAAATGATTATATGTTAACCAAAACTGTACCACCAGTTTCCTAAGGAAACACTAAAAAAAAAAAAAAAACAAAAAAACACTACAACTGCCAAATCATGCAATTATGAATATTAATAAGTGGCTACTAAATTTCAAAACCAGACTGACAACTCTTCTTTTCAGAGGAAAAACAGTTAAAACAACAAAATAAAATCAGAAAATAAAGCAACACAATCTTTATTTACTGAGTCAGAGGTAATGCTAATGGTTGCCATTTGGTAAAACTGGGCTCTATAGTTGAGACCAAGCCAATTTCCCAAATACTCCTAAGTAAAAGGTCATGAACAACTAGATCATTCTCATTGTTGCCAAATAGGTAGAATATAGGTAGAGTGCAAAGGCCACAGTAGGACACACACTCCAATAATGCAAGGATTCTTAACAATGTGTTATTATTATTATTATTTTATTAGATTCCTAACAACTTCTGATCAAAGCTGTATCTTCGGGGTTTACAGCAATGCCTGGCAAGCGATTGGTGCTCAATAAATATTTGTTGAATGAGTGATAAAACAAATGAGCACATGTAACTATCCAACAAAGATTTAAAACTACCAAAAAAAAAAAAAAAAACAAACTGTTAATTAACCACCAAAAGAAAAAGGAATGGGTGGAAAAGAAAATTAATCAATGAGACAATGTAAAGATGGATTAGAAGGGGGCTCATGGGAGAGGTGCTACTGCAATAGTCTGCTGGAGTGGGTCTTTACTAGCTATTCGGTCTGCAACAATGTTGAAAGGAAGAAGTCTCTCACAGAGCTAGAGCAAATGGATGCCCAGGGAGTAGTTACACAAATAAAGTCAACAGTGGACAGATCAATAGTCAGTAGATACAGTGTCCTCAAAGAGTTCATGGAAAATGTATATTATAAAGAAAGTATGCACAGATTTAATTTTTTTATACCAAGATAAATGTATCTTTTATGTTTCTATGAACTTTTGAAGCTCCCTCATATTTGTAGCCTAGACACAACAAAAATGCACAGCTATGATACAGAAAATGAGGGTCTACTTTCATAAGCTTCAGGGACTGTCAAAAAATTCAACACTGGCCCTCCTCCTCACTGCCCACTTCTTGTTTTCAACTTGTTTATTAAGCACTTCCTCCTCATATTCTTGTTGAAAGCCCTGGCATTTAGTGCAGTGCCTGACATATACATAATAATCAGTATATGCCCAGTGATAAGCATGACAAATATACAATGTCAATAACATTATTGTCAATGACATTATTGCCATAGCAATAATCATTTTGCAAAACAAGATGCCAAAGAAGCTACCTATTTTCCCCAACAAAACCTCTTCTTCCCTTTCTGACACTGTATTCTCTACCCCATTCTAATCCCTATTAAAGGGCATCCTAATGTCTACCTCATAAAGTAAGATTCTGAAAAAAATTCAAATATCAGTGGTAGAAAATTTCCTATTAAAATGTAAATGGGGGCATGCACTTACGGTACAGCCGTTAAGACACTGCTTAGGCCTGAACTCCATATATGAGCACTTGAGTTGTAATCACTGCTCTGCCTCAGATTCAGCTTCCTGCCAATGCACACCCTGAAAAGCAGTAAGCAATGGCTCAAGGACTTGGGTCCCTGGTACCTATGTAGGAGTTGTGGATTGAGTTCTAGGATCCCGACTTCAGCCTGGCCCAGTCCCAGCTGCGTGTAAGCTGCTGGGCAATGAACCAGCAGGTAGAAGACCTCTCTCTGTTGCATTCAAATAAATAAAAATAAGTAAAACTAAACATGTAAGAAAGCCCCAAAGACGTGATAGAGGCAGGGAGTGTGGAGCCACAGTGAAGGCAGTGAGCGAGGTAGTCTGCAGGGCACCAGTGCAGGCCAGGAGGCTCTGCAGACCCAGTTGGACCTAGTTGTCCAGATACATCCATGCCCCACCACTGCACCAGGGCAGGACCCAGTGCAGCATCTTCCCACTGCCCAAGGCCAACTTCAACAACGGTCTTTTCCTACAGGCTCTCGGTGGAGGCCAAGAACAAGATTGCTTCCAAGTATAGTCATCAGGCAGAAGACCTTGACAACTGGATATGGATATTAGAGGTGACACACATGAGCACTGGCACAGACTTCCAGCTGGGCTTAACAGACAGCATCATCCTCTGCAAACTCACCAACAACTGGAACCAGGCTCAGTGAAGAAGGCCAGTGAGACCTCATTAAACCAACCTCAGCTGGAGAACACTGGCAACTTTATTACAGCTATCCAGGCTTGTTGATGAAGCCACATGTTATCTAAAGCAAATGATCTTTTGAGAATGGAAACATGACCCAGGTTCATTGGTGGTGGCTTTAGCAGATCTGGCTAAAACAAAAGGGTTCCATACGACCACTGATATTGCAGTTAAGTATGCAGGAAAACAAGACGTTCTGATGAAGGAAAACTAAAAGCTGTCCAAAGTGTAATTGATTTGCAAATGGGAACCAAAAAGTGTGCCAGGCACGCAGCAATGACAGGCTAAGGAATGAGGAGACATTTTTATGATCCCAAAATGCAAGCTGACGAAGCTTTTGATCAGATCACAGTTAGTCTGCAGAAGGGCATTAACAAGGGAGCCAGCCAGGCAGGGATGTTGTCACCAGGTACCGGAAGAGACATCTACAATCAAGCTATCATTACAGTCAGTGGGCAACTCGATGGGCTCTCTACAGATGGGAACCAACGAGTTGCCTCCCAGAAACGAAGGAGTGTGTATAGGCTTTGGCTGCAAGTGTATGATCCCAAATACTACACTGCCCGGACGGAACCTGCTATTCACAATGGAAGCCATGGGACAGGGACAAACTGTTCTGAGACCAGTGATAGCGATTCCCAGGCAGAAAAGCCAGGTGAGTATCATGGCGAGCACCAGAATGACTACCGCAGGGATTACCAGTATGGTGACCAAGGCACTGATTTCTAGAGATACCCAGAGGAGCCCAGTACTTAGTCCATTGTTCCTATTCAGGGAGAACCAAGCTAGCCTTGAGTAATTTTTATCTCATCTTCCTAAAACACTACTATGCTTATTATACCTAAAAAAAAAAAAATTGCCCTACATACATTCCTTTTTCCTTTCTCTGCTCTTCCCCCAATTAGTTGCCTTTTAGTGCTATAATGGTTACATCCTACAGCATAAGTCACACATGAAGTAAAAATAGTGAAAGGTGAATACTCATGTACAGCCAACTCTTTTATTAAAGATCTATGCACTTTTACAATTTCATACTTAAACTGGTATTGTCACAATATAGGAAACATTTTTTTTACAGTTCAGTGTATCTGGTTTATACACAAAAGACTAAACTCATACATGCTGCTAAATGCTGCTTTTGTCAACTAAATCTGAAATATACAGCAAACCAATGTTTCCACAGTGCTGTTTGATAATTTGTAAACAAAGTCATGATCAGTGTGTACTGGTGATTATATGTATACTCATTCTCCTCCTAAGCTGCCAATATCTTTTTAGAGCAGTGTTGCTGGAGAAGTGGACACAAAAATGGCCTGCAGCAGTTTGAGTCCCAGCTGTTCTACTTCCAATCCAGCCCTCGGCTACAGCCTGGGAAAGCAGTGGAAGATGGCCTAAGTGCTTGGGCCCCTGCACCCTCATGGGAGACCAGGAAGAATCTCCTGGGTCCTGGTTTCAGATCGGCCCAGCTCAGACTGTTGAAGCCATTTGGGGAATGAACCAGCAGATGAAAGACCTTGCTCTCTCTCTCTCTCCTTCTGCCTCTCCGTAACTTTGTCTTTCAAATAAATAAATTAGTTAAAGAAAGAAAAAATGGCCTGTAGACTTCTGGGTCTGGATGGTGGAGGTCTTCCTGTTTGTGTCATTGTATCAGTGTAGAGTTGCTCTGGTTCACTGTATTCAATGTTGCATTTCTCAGCTTAGATTTATCACACTGTATTTTTTAAAAATACGTTTCTTTTTTTATTAAATTTATTTGACAGATAGAGTTACAGGCAGTGAGAGAGAGATAGAGAGAAAGGTCTTCTTTCCGTTGGTTCACCCCCTAAATGCCGCTACGGCCTGCGCTGCGCTGATCCAAAGCCAGCAGCCAGGTGCTTCCTCCTGGTCTCCCATGCGGGTGTGGGAGCTCAAGTACCTGAGCCATCCTCCACTGCCCTTTGGGCCACAGCAGAGAGCTGGACTGGAAGAGGAGCAACCGGGACTAGAACCCAGTGCCCATATGGGATGCCAACACTGCAGGCAGAGGATTAACCAAGTGAGCCACAGCGCCAGCCCTAAAAATACATTTCTTGAGCATTCATAAACAATGTAATTGAAGGTTCTATAAATAAAAATTTCTGTTTCAAATACCACTGTATTATACCTGCTTATGAAAAGGAAGGCAATAAACATTCAGTATCTCTCCACTTGAGTAACTTGGGCTTTTCTAATGCAACAAGAACAAAACTAAACTCATAATGTCTGTTCCCCAAACCAGTCTTTCTCACCTTAGCAAACAGCACTACCTTCCACCCAGGTACCAGCATCCTTGGCGTCTTCATTTAATTCATCCATCACATCTAATCCATCAAATTTTATTGTCAAATGTAGCATTTCCAAAGCACAGCTTAAACTCAAGCACTACCAGGCCCTATTTCCAGAAGTCACCACCTCATTCCTATTCCAGGAAAGGTTCCTCCTTATTTCTACTCTTTTACTCCTCCAAATCATTTATCAAATAGCTGCTAAAATGAAAGCCATGATATGTTAAACTTCTGATCAAAACTCTACAAAGACCCATGAATGCACCTGGAATAAAACCCTGCTCTTCACTAGGTCCACAAGGGCCTGCTTAATCTCATCCCCAGCCATCTCACCACTCAAGACTTATCTCAGTTCCACCAACCAAGCTCTCTGCCACGTCAGGATTTCATACATGTTGACTTCTTACCCAGCACCCTCTTCACACATGCCTGGAACCACATTCTTTTTTTTTTTTTTTTTAAAGGTAGGGTTACAAGGTGGGGTTACAGAGAATCACAGAGATCTTCCATTCACTGGTTCATTGGCCAAATAGCCACAACAGCCAGGGCTGGGCCAGGTCAAAGCCAGGAACCTGGAACTCCATTCCAGGCTCCCACATAGGTTGCAGGGGCCCAAGTACTTGGACCAACTTCCTGGTGTTCATATAGGATGCCAGTATCATAAATGGTGGCTTAACTCACTGCACTAGACTGCCAGATCCATTGGATACTACTTTCTGAGAGCTTGGTTAAATGTTACCTTCTCCTTTGAGCCTTGTCAGGTCTCTTATTCTCTTTTTAGCACCTGAACGCTTCCTTCAGGTCACTTATGGTAATTAGGACTGATTTAATTATGCACTTGCTTAATACTGTTTGTCTGTCTCTTCACTAGCCTTGAAATTCCATGAGGACAGAGCTAGGACCATATCCCAAACACCTAACAAAGAGACTGGCATCCAGGAGCAATGAGTAAGTAAGCAATTCTCTCTCTCTCTGTCACACACACACACACACATACACACACATACAGTGTTCAAAGTCGGGGACATGGGAAGGACAGGATGTGCTATTCTTTGGGCACAACAATATAATGAAGGGAGCAAATACAGTTCCACATTTAGGCCTGGCCTGGAATCTGTCGTATCATTTACCCCTGTATGATTTGGAGCAAGTTACTTACAAACTAACAGTTTCTTCCCCTATAAAAACGAGAACAGTTTCTAATATGTTGATATATTGTTAAGAATTCAGTGACTTTAAACAATACACAATTATTCTTAAGTGTTGAAATTTAACTGAAAAGTGATCCCTGTTAAATATAAGAGTGAGAATAAGAGAGGGAGGAGATGTACAATTTGGGACATGCTCAATCGGCCTTGCCCCAAATGGAGAGTTAGAAACACGCCAGGGGATTCCAATTCAGTCCCATCAAGGTGGCATGCACCAATGCCATCTCTCTAGTCCAAGTGATCAATTTCTGTTCACAATTGATCATAATGTTAGGACTAAGAGCCAAAGGGAGCACATAAACAAGACTAGTGTCTGCTAATACTAACTGATAGAATAAAAAAGGGAGAGAACAATCCAACATGGGAAGCAGGATACACAGCAGACTCATAGAATGACAGATGTCCTAAACAGCACTCTGGCCTCAGAATCAGCCCTTAAGGCATTTATATCTGGCTGAAGAGCCCATGAGAGTATAAGACACTCTGGCAAAAAAAAAAAAAAAAAAAAAAAACTATATGAAAGATCTCCACGAGTGAGATCCCAGTTGAAAGAACAGGCCATCAAAAAAGGAGGTACCTTTCTCTGAAGGGAGGGGAGAACTTCCACTTTGACTTTGACCTTGTCGAAATATGATCAGAGTTGGCGAACTCAAAAGGCCTCCATAGCCTTGGCAACTCATGACAAGAGCCTCAGGTGATTACTGATGCCATAAACAAAAGTGTCCATTTGTTAAGTCAACAACAGGAGTCACTGTGCACTTACTCCTCATGTAGGATCTCTGTCCTTAATGTGCTGTACATTGAGATTTAATGCTATAACTAGTACTCAAACAGTATTTTTCACTTTCTGTTTCTATGTGGGTGCAAACTGTTGAAATCTTTACTTAATATATACTAAACTGACATTCTGTATATAAAGAGAATTGAAAATGAATCTTGATACGAATGGAAGGGGAGAGGGAGCGGGAGAGGGGAGGGTTGCAGGTGGGAGGGAAGTTATGGGGGGAAAAAGCCATTGTAATACATAAGCTGTACTTTGGAAATTTATATTCATTAAATAAAAGTTAAAAAAAAGAATTCAGTGAAATAATTTCTATCAAATGCCCAATATTTATGGAGCATTTACTCTGGGCTAGTTATCCTCCCTTTCCACTAATCAGGAAAATTGATTCTTTCACCACAGATGTCAGGCACCAGTAACTACACGGATTATCTCACTGAAACCCTACAGAAATCTTCTAAGGCAATACAGATAAAGAAACCTTACAAATACTAATAAACTTGACTAACATCATGCAAAGTTGTAAAAAGGGGATTCAAAAAACCCCAGTTCTAAGCTTCTGTGCAATATTTCCTTTAGAATGTTGAGGACTTCCAAAACAACAGCAAAAAATGGGATGAAGAGGAAAAGTATAAATACAGCTCCCAGACTGTCAATAAATACAGAGAAGAAACATATAAATTACAATGAGAGAGGATAGCAGTCTCTGATCAAATGGCATACAAAAGAAGTTGTGCCTTTGGGAAAGGCCAGATTTGAAAGTGGGGCAAAGCATTGTGTGAAGACACTGAAATATGTATGAAAAACAGACATCAGCATGGTAGAGTGGTACAAAGCATGGATTTTGCAGCCCAGCTGAGCCAGACTCCTTGAAAATGAAATGCATTCCCACCTCTTACAAGCAGTGTAACCTGCAGAACTTTAAACGTCCATAAATAGAAGTGTGGGGTGGATGTATGGCCTAGCAATTAAGATGCCCATTAGGAAGCTCTGCGTTCCACATCCGAGTTCCAGGTTCGATCCCTGGCTCCAGATCCTGGGAGGCATCGGGTCACCTCCCAAGTCACTGGGTTCCTGCCACCCATGTGGGATCCCTGGATTGAGTGCCCAGCTCCCAGCTTCACCCCAACAGAGCCCTGGCTGTTGGTGACTTTTGCAGAGTGACCCAGCTGATGAATGTTCTGTGCGTCTCTCAAATGAACTGATCTAAAAAAAAAATAGAAATTTAACCTCTTTGTGTCTCAGTGTCTTTATTTGTAAAATGTGGATACTAGGGTTTCTGTTGGGATTCCGAATGGTGCCTGGCACATGCTGAGCACTGATAAGAGGGCATGTCATCATTATTATTATCATTTGGTGGGATATCACAGACAGGTTTGGATCAGTAATGAGAAAGACTGAATAAAGAAACAGACAAAGAAGGAAAAAGATGAAAGGCACACAGCTAAGACAAATCCAAGAAATAGAGAATTATTTGGTCTCAAGGGTTCCCAGTTCTGACATAAAGTCATTTTGATGGCAGACTAGCCCTTATATTTGCCTGCCTAGCAGAGCTATAATCTACCAACACTTCAAATCATCTTTTTTTTTTTTTTTTTTTTTTGGACAGGCAGAGTTAGACAGTGAGAGAGAGAGAGTGAAAGGTCTTCCTTCCATTGGTTCACTCCCCAAATGGCCGCTACTAGCGTGCTGCGCCAGTCCGAAGCCAGGAGCCAGGTGCTTCCTCCTGGTCTCCCATGTGGGTGCAGAACACAAGCACTTGGGCCATCCTCCACTGCCTTCCCGGGCCACGGCAGAGAGCTGGACTGGAGGAGGAGCAATCAGGACAGAACCGGTGCCCCAACCAGGACTAGAACCTGGAGTGCTGGCACCGCAGGTGGAGGATTAGCCTAATGAGCTGCAGCACCGGCCAACATTTCTAAAATCTAAGTCTCCATCTATCTCCCACATACTCTCCTGTCCCCCAATTTCCTTCTCATCTGGCAGTCTCCATTGGTATCAATGATACCACCACTCTTACCTTTTCAGCCTACCAAGCTGAAAATGCCAAACCACCTTCGACACCTCTTCCCTTACATCCCCACAGGCACAATAGTGCCAAATCTGGTCAATTTATCCAGACATACAACCATTCCCCTTGCATCCTCCAGGTGCAGTTACATCCCCTCACTTGCACAATGACAACACCCCCATTGATCTCTGTGGGTCCTTACTTTCCACTCATTGATCCACTCTAAAGTTTCCTCATGTAACACGAATATATCTCACCTTCTTGCCTAAAAGTAATCAATGTCTATTCCACAGACCAACACAATTTGAAACTGAATATAATGCACACAACACAGAGTGAGATACATTGAAGACATTCAGTCTCTTCCCCAACTGTTATCCTGAATGTCAAGCCTTCCACTTAGCCTTCTAGACTTCGTATTCTTTTCTTTTTGCCTCCAATAAACTCCCTATTTTCCATTCCTCATATAAACACCATGTTTCCTTACCCCTCTATTCATGTTGGTCCTTCCTTTTAAAGTAATATTGGAAAGAGGCTCATCCCCACAGAAAAAGGACTCTTCAGTTTACCCTTGATTTTCAAGAGGTTTACCTACCACCTCGTTCCCAGGACACCCAACAATGATCTCAATTGCCAAGATACAAGTTCACCTCCCCTCAGGGCCTTTGCCCTGGTTCATTTTTGTTTCTTCCTGAAAAACACTTCTTTGTCTTTGTAGAGATTATTTCCTTGTCTGTCCTCACTGTACAGCTTAAATGTCACTTAAATGTCCACCTGACTGCCCCCTATTTCAGCAGTCCCTTTTGTGATCAAAAGCAAATAGAAGAATGAAAAGTATTTCTAGCACATGTGAAAGGCAGAAAATTACTATCTTCATTAATATCTCTAATAATGAAATTTCAGTACGTAAGTTGTATAGGAGGCTCTGGAGCCACACAACCAGGGTTCAAGCTCTGGTCCTGCTATTTATCAGACTAGAGAAGGCCACTAGTATCTCTGAGCCTCAGTTTTCTCACCTGTAAAATGACCATAATTCTATCTGGTTCGTAAGATTACTGTCAGGATTAGACTGTTCTCTACCACAACCCCTGGAAAAGAGCAGTTAATAATGGTAAATAGTGCTAGTATTGGTAAGAAAAGCACAAAACATACAATTTTTAAAATGTTGAAAAACACAGAATACTCAGAATACTCAATTCACAAAAGAAAATAAATCTAATGAACAAATATGTGAGAAAAAATTCCTGAATAGAAATGAAACAAATACAACTTAAACAAAATATACTGAGTACCTAAGTGTGTATGTGTATACATTAGTAATTTTGAGCATTAATACCCAATACTTTTATGTATATAGAGAGAATATAAAGTGGTCATTCCAACTATGTATTACAAGTAAGTTAAAGCATTCATAATATTGAGTCAAAAATCTCATTCTTAGAACTGTATCCTAAAAAAGTAATCTCTAGGGCAGTCATTTGGTGCAGAAGTTAAGCTGCCGCTCAGGATGCCCATGTCCCTCACTGGAGTGGCTGGAGTTCAGTCCCAACTCCAATTCCAATTCCAGCTTCCGAATAATGTGCACCTTGGGAAGCAGAAAGAGATGACTCAAGTATTCGGGGCCCTAGGACTGACTCACAGGGGAGACACAGATTGAGTTCCTGCCCCTGGCGTCAGCCTGGCCCAGCTCCCTCTGTTGCGTGCATTTGGGGGAGTGAACCAGAAGACAGAATTTCTCTCTCTCTAGCTTTCAACAAATAAAATAAATACAAATTTTTAAAAAGAAATACCCTCAGATATATATATAAAAGTCATATATAAAGTGCTTATTTAAAGTATTGCAAAAATGTAACAAGAAAATCATAATGGTATTTAAAATTGCCAAATATTAAATGACTACTTCTTAGTTGCCAACCACTATTAAGTACATTATAAATAGTATCTTATTTAGCCTTCATAAAGACCTTCTCTTTAGGTATTATTATTATTAACCCCTTACTCATAAAGAAACTGAGGCTTATAAAGTGTTAAGAGATGACTGCAAAACAGTAAGTAGCAAAGAATAAACCTAGAACAATCGATTCCAGAGTCAAGATTTAATTAATGAATTTAGTGTCTATACTCCATGGAGCAGGTCTTATAAATTCTAAAGGTTATAAAACTACATAGCATTATTGGAAAATGCTAATGACTCAACAATGCAAATTATATTTACATAAAAACTACAATTATGGAAAATACTTCCTAAAATGTTAGCAATCTTTATTGTAGTCATTAGTAAAACTCATTTTTATTTATTATCCAAATTATCTTAAAATATGCTTATACTATTTTTGTAATAAGATCAAACACAATTTGGAGGCAGTATTGTGGCACAGCAGGTTAAGCCTCCGCCTGTGATGCCAACATCTCATATGGGCACTGTTCTGCTTCTGATCCAGCTCCCTGCTAATGCATCTGGGAAAGTAGTGGAAGACTGTCCAGGTCCTTGAGCTCCTGCACCCATGTAGGAGACACTGATAAAGTTCTAGGCTCCTGGCTTCCATCTGGCCCAGCCCTGGCCTTTTGCAGCCATTTGGGGAGTGAATCCGTAGACTGAAGATCTCTCTCTCCCTCTCTCCCTCTCCCTTTTTCTCTCTCCCTCTCTCCCCTAACTCTGCCTTTCAAATAATTAAGTCTTTTCTTTAAAAAAAAAGTTGTAGAAAATGGAAAAGATAAATTCATTTTTTAAAAAAAGGAACAAACGTAATGTGATATTCTACTAAGATGCTAGTAATCACACAATTAGAGAATAGGGATTAAGAAGGTTTGTCCTCTACTTCTAAAGTATCAGACCAAAGTTTCTTTGCTTTGAAGATAATTAAGAGTTCATCTTGTTAGTGAGGGGGAAAAATTGCTGTTCACCTTTATGGTAGCTAATGTTCCATGCAACTAAGACACCTTCTCCTTCAGTTACTCCTACATACATCTTAGCACACTGTTCAGAAGAGAAGCTCTAGAATATGGTAGGTTTCAAAGCCAGAGCTACCATTAACATATCAGTGGAACCTTGGACAAACTAGCTTAAGATAAAGTAATAACAATATGGGAAGAAAACTCTTACCTATGATTTAAGATTGTCCTAAAGCTCAAAGATACACTTCCAAAAACATCAGCTGTAGCATGTGAGAAGCTATTGGACAAAGAAATGACAGACGTTGGCCGGCGCCGTGGCTCACTAGGCTAATCCTCCGCCTAGCGGCGCTGGCACACCGGGTTCTAGTCCCGGTCGGGGCGCCGGATTCTGTCCCAATTGCCCCTCTTCCAGGCCAGCTCTCTGCTGTGGCCAGGGAGTGCAGTGGAGGATGGCCCAGGTGCTTGGGCCCTGCACCCCATGGGAGACCAGGAAAAGCACCTGGCTCCTGGCTCCTGCCATCGGATCAGCGCGGTGCGCCGGCCGCAGCACGCCGGCAGCGGCGGCCATTGGAGGGTGAACCAACGGCAAAGGAAGACCTTTCTCTCTGTCTCTCTCTCTCACTGTCCACTCTGCCTGTCAAAAAAAACAAAAAAAAAAGAAAAAGAAAAAAAAAGAAATGACAGACGTTTCTTACTCTTTACTGGTGTGGTAATGACAAACACTGGGTCCTTGGAGGAGCAGATAAAAGTCACATAAGAAATGGTACACAATGCCATCTCACTGGTCCAAGTGATCAATTTCTGTTCACAATTGATCATAATGATAGGATTAAGAGTCAAAGGGATCACACAAACAAGACTAGTGTCTGCTAATACTAACTGATAGAATCAAAAAGGGAGAGAATGATCCAACCTGGGAAGCGGGATACACAGCAGACTCATAGAATGGCAGATGTCCTAAACAGCACTCTGGCCTCAGAATCAGCCCTTAAGGCATTTGGATCTGGCTGAAGAGCCCATGAGAGTATTTTAGGCATGGAAAGCCAAGACACTCTGGCAAAAAAAAAAAAAGAGGACCTAAATGACAGATCCCTGTGAGTGAGATCCCAGTAGAAAGAACGGGCCATCAAAGAAGGAAGTACTTTTTTTTTAAGGGAGGAGAGAACTTCCACTTTGACTATGACCCTGTTGGAATAAGATCGAAGTCAGCGGCGAACTCAAAAGGCTTCCATATCCTTAGCAACTCATGACTAGAGCCTAGGGAGATTACTGACACCATAAACAAGAGTGTCAAATTGTTAAGTCAACAACAGGAGTCACTGTGTACTTACTCCTCATGTAGGATCTCTGTCCTTAATGTGTTGTTCAATGTGAATTAATGCTATAACTAGTACTGAAACAGTATTTTTTCTATTGAAACAGCGGAATGCAGTGGTTTGTCACAGGGAAGAGAAGCAGAGAGTGTGCCCTGCGAAGGTCAGAGCCAGCTGCCCCACCCTCCAGACAAGCAGAGAACAGACTCAAGGCTGGGAAGAGGTACAATCAGAATTGGGGTGGCGATGGCAGGCAAATTTCCAGTCATGTACAGTTTTCAACATTATCGTGATTACAGAGTAAGATAGCACTCATTCTGAAAATTACAGGTCACAAAAGGGAGTGCTCAGCCCTCCCCCACCCACATTCATAAAAATACACTTGTCGCTCTCCCGTGTTGGGAGGAGATGCACACCAACCCACCCGACATCAGGAAAGGGGCTCTTGTGACACATTCTGGTTTCAGATTCTGGAAAAAGAGCAAGAACACAGTAACAGAGGTGGTTCATTCATTATGCCAACTCATGAGCTGCTGAAATTCATTCTAAACACCCTCCGTAGCAGTGGCTTCCAGGAAATCCACACAGAAATGTTGCAAGGGGTCCCCCAGCCCCTCCGGAGGCAGTGCAGGGTCCAGACGTCAGTGTCCACGACACACACATACACACACGCCTTCGTCCCTGGTGAGGCCCCCGGTAGTCACCTGGCTGGGAGGGGGAGGAGGAGGTGAGGGGTCCAGGTAGGGCTCCTTGGAACGGGGTACGGGTGAGACAAGCTAAGGGGACAGAGTGACAGGTGTACCTGTCGGGACAGCTAGAGCGTTATCTTAAACACGTGAAGAAAATCGCCAAAGAGTGAAACCTCATTATGGGGAGTGGGGGGGGGGGGGGTTAAGTTTGGGAAATTAAAACAATCCAGTGGTCACTGGATATCTCCCTCTTTTTATCAAAAAAAAATTTTTTTGTAGTTTTTTGGAAAGTATTTTTAAGGAAACTTTTTTTTTCCTTTGGAAAAAGACATCTTTTTCCCCCCTAACCTAAGCAAGTGGAGTTGCCACTACTAATTCATCTCTATTGCCTGCTAAGAGGTAGATAAAACAAAGTGAAACGGGGCTTCTAAAAGGAGGTTCATCAGCGGGTGGGGAGGGGCCGGCTTCGCCTGGTGACGCTCCCCCACCACCAAGATGTCTGCGTGCGGTGGAGACCCGGACCTTGAACCACCTCCCACGCCCCCGAGTCAGCCGTCCCACTGAAGACTGTGGGGGGACCATGGGGGAGGTGGGGGACCCCAAAGACACGGCTGAAAAGGGTCTGAGCTCTGCCCCCCTAGCTTCCTGATGTTAGGGCCGAGTAATGGGCGCCAGGCTCAGACCCCAGCCCGCGCAACCCCTCTGGAAGCCGGGGCGGCTATGCCTTTCCTCCCATCTGGTCCAACACAGCTGTAGCAGTGAGAGCTGATGGGGCGGAACATGGGCAAGGAAGGTCGGGGGTGGGGGCCGGAAGAATCAGCCCCCCGGGGACCCAACCTGTCTGAGTGGGGGTCCTGGCAGGCCTGTCTGTCCCCCGAGGACAAACCTTTCGTGGCACAAGCTTCAAATTCACTTTCGGCTGGGATCCATACCCTGATGCACGAGTCCCTGCCCTCAGCTTCCAATCTGAAACAGTATTTTACACTTTATGCTCTGTATGGATGCAAAATGATGAAATCGTTACTTAATTTATACTAAATCGATCTTCTGTATATAAAGAGAATCGAAAATGAATCTTGATGTGAATAGAATGGGAGAGGGAGCGGGAGATGGGAGAGGTGCAGGTGGGAGGGAAGTTATGGGGGGGGGGGCATTGTAATCCATAAACTGTACTTTGGAAATTTATATTTACTAAATAAAAGTTTAAAAAAAAAGAAATGGTACAAGGCACGCAACATCTTTCCTGTAGCTTCCTATTCCTTCATCCATTACCCCTCCTTGGCTAAGTGGTGGCACAACCCAGAAAAAGGTCAGGACTGGCCTCAAACAGGAAGCCTGGATTCATTCCTATCTGTAGGAAGAACCTGTTATGTGACCTTGGTAAAATTAATACAGCTATTTTATCCCTCAGTTTCTTCTTAGGATCCAAAGGCAGGGTCGGGTGGGGGGAATCTTTCTTTCATATGCCGCTGCTTAAAGTTAGTGGCCCAGTTCCAGGCAAGCTGGAACAACACATAAGGCCTGGGTTACGAAAACACTGATGGAGGGTGAAGGAAGAGAGGCGTTCCCTGGGCACCACCTCTCCACCCTCAGGCCCTTCCAGAGCGCGGTATGGCCTCTCACCCATCTCAGGGGTGCAAGGGACTGCGTCTCAAGGGCTGAACAGCCACAAAATCAGAGCCAGGAGGGAATCTCAGCCCGACCCCGAGGCAGAAAGGTTCCAGAGAGTTATGCAAGGATTAAGCCCGGTGCAAGATCAGCCTGCAGGCCCTCGCCCGCGGGCCCGACAGGCTGGGCTGCAGCGGAACCGGACAGGGTAGCCCCAGGCTCACCGTACTCCCGGGTCTCCGGGTCAGGCTGGAAAGTGAAGTGAGCCACCTGCCGAGTCTGGGCCGCATCCTCGCCAGCCGAGGCAGGTTGCAAGAAGCTCCGGGCCAGCCCCGTGCCACGCAACCGTCGCCAGTACCCCTCAGCCCCGGCTGCACGGAGCCGCAACAGCCGGCCCGCAGTCACCGACACAGCCGCCATCCCTGCTCCGTGCCTGGGTTAGCAGGCAATGCAGCCGCACGCCGGGAGCGGGGAGGGCGGAGCGACAAGGAAGCTTCCGCATTGGTTGAGGAGGAGGGGCGGGCCTGTGAAACGGACCAATCAGGGTTAGAAATTCGGGGGCGGGGACGAAGACCCGGCAACGAAGCCGCCTGTGTGCGTTGTGCGCATGCGGAAGACGTACCTGGGGGAGTGCAGGGAAGCGTGTGAGCGCCAATGAAATTGCTCCTGAGGGGGACCTTCCCAAAGTCAGCTGTGTGGACTTGGGGAGAGGACGTGGGTCTGCGGGGTCCCACGCTATGTCTGGATTAATTCTTCTACAGTGTCATTTACACTGCCATTTATAATGGGTTTTTCGTTTCGGTTTGTACTTTAAAAATGAAACCTTTTTCTTTCCTCTCCTATTCTTTGACTCAAAGTGAAGATTGGAAAGTGTTCATGATCAGCCTTGAGCTTCAGAAAACTGCTGGTTCACACCTTCCCTGAAGTACTTAATAAATGTGTATGGATTTGTATTGGTTTGATTTCTCTGGCTATAGATAAAAGAGGTAAACTTAGATTTCATCCTGTAAATCCAGTTAGGAATTTAGACGCATTTTTGCCTAGACGCTGCAAAAATTACCCGGGGTACCTTAGAAACCTGAGAGTTTGAGTATTAATTTACATTTACAATAATGAACTTTGTAAATTTCCTTTTTCCAAATCCAAGTGTTAGAAAGATTATAAATTGCAGTCAAATCCATTATGACAAACACAAATGTAGAAGTATGTCCGTTAGACGAAGGTGGAAGGGCAGCGAAAGACAGTCCCAGAATGGAATTTGAAGAGAGGGGAAGCGAATGTTCCTTCTCTGTTATTTCTGACATCTCAATCCCTCTGGTTTTACATGGAGGCAAGGGAGGAGAGAAAATAAATGAGGTTAGAGGGAAAGCAGAGAGGTACCAGTTGCCTGTTTTCTGACTGGGATTGAGAAACAGCAAAGAGGAGAATCAAAATTATGTCTCTATTAGTCATACTGCCACACTAAGCACAACATGTCAGTATTCAGGGGATTTTTAATCTTAGTTCTAGTTAGTGTTCACTTCCACTGTTTTAATGGTGTGTGTCTGTGTGTGTATGTGTGTATGTCTGGTGGTTCTCATTTTTACATGTGTAAAGGATATTTTTATTTTAAGACAGAAGAAACATGACAAATGAAATTGCCCTTATATAGTGAAATTTAATTTAAAAATAAAAATTTAATTTAAATATAGAAGACAAAGAGTGAATCAAGTTTTCTTTTCTCTGTTTGCTAATAGTCTAGGGAGCTGGGGTGCTGACATGACTTGGAACTAGGAGAAAAGGGAAAAGTAATAAAAAGATGATTGTATTGCCCCTCTGTTATATTGCCAATCCAGTCAGACAGATGTGATCAAGAGAAAGAAGGCAGATTAGATGATAACCACAAGCAAGTGTAATAGGGGCCCTAGAACCGTGCAAGCAACATGAAACACCCAGTAAGAACTAAACTCTGTTTTTGGAAAGTAACACCAAATGGGGCCTAAAAAGGTGAGTAGAAGTTACCAGGCAGACTAAGGAGAAAAAAGTACTCCAGACAAAGAAAAAAAATATGGACAAAAGCTCATAGTCATGAAAAGAATACCATGCATTCTAGGAGAAGAAAATCATTTGGTACAGAGAGAGACAGAAGGGTTAGCAGAAAAACTAGAAAGTATAAAGAGAGAGGTTCTGAAGGCCTTTCACACTGGCCTAAGAAGTCTGGGCTTCCAGCTATCTGCAGTCATGAACAAGAAACAGAGCACCTAACAGATTTGTCTGCCCAATAAGCAACTGTTTTTGGAAATTTCCTTATCTCCACCAAACCATCTCTCCGGTAACCATGGAAATGTCTATGTAATGTCTCCCTCTCCTTCCATTTATGGTCATGTTTCATTGATCTTAAATTGGAGTGAGGTGGACATTATGGGAAATGGTGGCTTGATCAGAATAGCCCTGACTGTTAATGAACAACTTAATACATTATCCCTCTTAGTAGTTTTTTTATCTGTTCTACTTAATATGACTGGTTTAGTTCGGTAATTGATGCACAGTTATTCTTAAGTGTTGAAAATTAACTGAAATGTGATCCCTGTTGAACGTGGGAGTGGGAATGGGAGAGGGAAGAGATGTATAATTTGGGACATGCTCAGGCTGACTTGCCCCAAGTGGTGGAGTTGGAAGCATACCAGGGGATTCCAATTCAATCCCATCGAGGTGGCATGTACCAATGCCATCTCACTGTTCCAGGTGATCAATTTCAGTTCACAGTTGGTCATGGTGGAGGGACTGGGAGTCAAAGGGAGCACATAGACAAGTCTAGTAACCGATGGAGTAAATAAAGGGGAGAGTGATCCAATATGGGAAGTGAGATACTCAGCAGACTCATAGAATGGCAGATGTCCTAAATAGCACTCTGGCCTCAGAATCAGCACTAAAGGCATTCGGATCTGGCTGAAAAGCCCATGAGAGTATTTCAGGCATGGAAAGCCAAGACACTCTGGCAAAAGATCTCTGTGAGTGAGATCCCAGTGGAAAGAACAGGTCATCAAAGAAGGAGGTACCTTCCTCTGAAGGGAGGAGAGAACCTCCACTTTGACTATGACCTTGTCTAAACAAGATAAGAGTCGGAGAACTCAGAGGGCTTCCATAGCCTTGGAAACTCATGACTGGAGCATAGGGAGATTACTGATGCCATAGACAGGAGTGTCAATTGGTAAAGTCAACAACAGGAGTCACTGTGCACTTACTTCTCATGTAGGATCTGTGTCCTTAATGTGCTGTACATTGAGATTTAATGCTATAACGAGTACTCAAACAATATATTTCACTTTGTGTTTCTATGTGGGTGCGAACTGTTGAAATCCTTACTTAATGCATACTAAACTGATCCTCTGTAAAAAAAAAAAAAAAAAAAAAAAAAAAAAAAAAAAAAGAAATTATCAATTCCCAACTTGACTCTCACTGGGATTAAACATGACAATAGGTCTGCTCTGATTTCATCATCATTTAAAAAAATCATCTATTATTTTTCACTTTATGTTTCTGTGTGGGAGCAAACTGTTGAAATCCATACTTAATGTATACTAAGCTGATCTGTATATTAAGATAATCGAAAATGAATCTTGATGTGAATGGAAGGGGAGAGGGAGTGGGAAAGGGGAGGGTTGTGGGTGGGAGGGACGGTATGGGGGGGAAGCCATTGTAATCCATAAGTCGTACTTTGGAAATTTATATTCATTAAATAAAAGTTTAAAAAAAAAATGGAGCCGGCGCCGTGGCTCAATAGGCTAATCCTCCACCTTGCGGTGCCGGCACACCGGGTTCTAGTGCCGGTTGGGGTGCCGGATTCTGTCCCGGTTGCCCCTCTTCCAGGCCAGCTCTCTGCTATGGCCAGGGAGTGCAGTGGAGGATGGCCCAGGTGCTTGGGCCCTGCACCCCATGGGAGACCAGGAAAAGCACCTGGATCCTGGCTCCTGCCATCGGATCAGCGTGGTGCGCCGGCTGCAGCGGCGGCCATTGGAGGGTGAACCAACGGCAAAGGAAGACCTTTCTCTCTCTGTCTCTCTCTCTCACTGTCCACTCTGCCTGTCAAAAAAAAAAAAATTGGGAAACTCCTTTTCTGAGAACTTCAGAAGTGTAATTTAGAAAGAAAGATCTAGCTATCCTTAAGTGTCACTGTGAAATGCAAAATCTTGAAATTTTCAGTAATTGTTGAGCCAGAAAAGGTGAAGAATGTGACTGCATTTAACTTCTTAACTGTATGTTCCTGGTGTCTAACTGCTTTCCAGTCCTGGGGTTCTATGAGGCACAGCACTATCCTTAAAATGAATTATTTTCTTTGCGTAAATTATTTCCAACTACAGTTGTGACACCTTGACCTCCCAAGACACATTTAGAACCTGTGATTGTGGAGGAAAAAAAAGTAGTTGCTGTTCAATTTTCAGAGAAATTCCTGAATCACTTTATTTAAAAAAAAAAAAAAGGTTAATTTGTTTGTTTGTTTGAAAGGCAGGGATGACAGAGAGAGATGGAGAGATGGAGAGAGATCTTCCATCTGCTGGTTCACTCCCCAAATAGTTGCAGCAACTAGGGCTGGACCAGGAACTCCATCCTGGTCCCCAGTCTGATGTGGCAGGGCTACAGTTCTTGGGCCATCTTCTGCTGTCCTCCTGGGTTCCTTAGCAGGGAGCTAGATCAGAAGGAGAGCCAACTGACACATATGGGATGATGCCAGCCCCCTGGATCATTTTGTTTCTGATATTGATCCTTACCACCTGTGAAACCTGTACCTATTTAGACTCACCTTGCTTTTGGACAACATCTTCCATAGCACAATAATATTTTGCAGTATTAGATCCTTATATCCTGGCCTCTTGCCCTACCAAAACTCAAACAGAGGCATCAGGGAGGTAAGATGAACAGCAAAGGAATCACATTTTTGCTTTTGGCTTTTAAAATAGATTTTAAAGCTTATGGCAGAGACAATAATTTGAGAAAAGAGTGTAAAGGTTTTTTTTTTTTTCTAAAAAAAGACTTGTTTATTTATTTTAAAATTCAAAGTTACAGAGAGAGGTCTTCAATGGAGCCCAAACATTTGGGCCACCTTCTTGCTGCCTTTCCCAGGAATTATCAGGAAGCTGGATGGGAAGTAGAGCAGCCAGGACATGAACCAGTGCACCTATGGGAGGCCAACATCATAGGCAGTGGCTATTCCACAAGGCAGGCCCCGAGACTATGGGTTTTAAAGACTGGTTTATGAATACTAAACCTCAAGAAACTGAATGACTGAGGGCACAAAGCTTAGCACCAAGAAAAAAAAAAAACATAAAGTGCATGCTGATATAAGAGCCTGTATTTTCCACCTTCCAGTGAGGCAAAGCTATGAAGTCAAAAGTGCCGTGGGTGCCTTTCTTTGTAGATGCATCAAGAAGATTATCAGTAAGTCCTTAAACTCTCTAGCATGACATTTGGGCCATCAAAATGCTTCTCCCATGCAGATAAGAAAGATACCATTATTGCAAGAAGATCCAGAAAACTTAAAGAAATCCAGCAATCAGAATGATAAGGTACCTATATCCAGAATATGTGTTCTTAAACTCATAGATTTGAGAGGACAAATTGTGGTGAGGATTTGGCCTAGAAGTTAAAATGCTGTTTAGGACACCTGCATCCCATATTGGAGTATCTGGGTTGTAGTTTCGACTTGCTTCTAATCCAGTTTCCTACTGATGCATGCCCTTGGAAGCAGCCATTGATGGCTCAAACACTTGGATCTCTGCTATCCATGAGGGAGACTCAAATTGAGTTCCTGCCTCCTGGCTTTGGCCTGGCCCAGCCCTGGCCATTGTTGGTATTTGGGGAGTGGACCAATGAATGCATTTTTAACAATAAGCAACTGACTTGAACAGACAGTTCTCCAAGGAAGACTTACAAATGGCCAATAAACACAATAAAAAGTGCTCAACATCCCTAGTGTTTAGGGAAATGCAAATATAAACTACAATGAGATACTACATCCATCCACTGCGGTGATTAAAAAGAAAAGCCATCTACAAGAGTTGGTGAGGATGTAAAGCAATTGGAATCTGTGTACATTGCTGATGGGAATGAAAGATTGTGCAGCAATGCAGCAACCAAGATCCAGAGAACCTGAAGAGAAAAAGTTTATCAATATGCCCAAATGTTAAACACAGTTTAATATGACCTCAAAATTTCACTCTTATGAATGTACCCAGAAGAAATGAAGACTTGTACGTAAAGAAAACCTGTACACAAATGTTCATAGAGCACTATTCGTAATACCTAAAAAGTAGAAACCATTCAAATGGCCATTAGATGATGAATGAATAAATACAATGCCGTATTTCTGTAAATACTTAAATATTACTTGGCAATAAAAAGAAATGAGATACTGTTACATGACTGAACCTTGAAAACACTACACAAAGTGAATGAAGCAATAAAAAAGGACATAAAGTATACAGTTCTGTGTACAGGAAATGTCAAGAATAGACAATCGATAGAGACAAGAATTAGATTAGTGGTTGCTGGGGGCAGGCCACAACAGTGAGAAACTTGGTTATAAAACAGGAGGGGTGCTCTGAAAAACAATCAGGAGGATACTGGAAATATTAAATAATATTTATTAATTATTTAATAGATTTATTTCAATATGACATTCTGGAATTTTGGAAAGAGTTTGAAAAATTGCAGGTGTTTGCTCCAGATAAAATTTTTTTAAATGATAATTAGTTCTCTTTCAATGCTTGATGGACTGTCTTATAGAAACAGGCTTAAATCTTGCTCCAGAGAGAAGAATAATAAATAAGAAGCAAATTCTAGTTCAAAGTAAGAAACTTATGAGGTAGACCATCTTGGGAAGCAATGAAATCTGTATCATCAAAGATAGCCAAGTACAGAGTGGAGGAACACTATTGGATGAAACTCTTGGGTGGATTTATGCTTCTATAAGAGTTCTTCAGAGTCATTTTAAGAATATGATTCTAGGCCGGCGCCACGGCTCACTTGGCTAATCCTCCGCCTGCGCTGCCAGCACCCGGGGTTTTAGTTCTGGTCAGGGCGGCGGATTCTGTCCTGGTTGCTCCTCTTCCAGTCCAGCTCTCTGCTGTGGCCCAGGAGTGCAGTGGAGGATGGCCCAAGAGCTTAGGCCCTGCAACTCCATGGGAGACTGGGAGGAGGCACCTGGCTCCTGGCTTCAGAATGGCGCAGCACGCCAGCTGTAGCAGCCATTTGGGGGGTGAATCAACGACAAACGGAAGGAAGACCCTTCTCTCTGTCTCTCTCTCTCTCTCTCTCTCTCTCTCTCTCGCTGTCTAACTCGGCCTGTCAAAAAAAAAAAAAAGAATATGATTCTAAAGATTGATGAGTGTATGTTGAGAGCCTCATATGTGCCAGTCATTTTGTTTTAGTCAATATTTAATATATAACCCACAGATGTAAACACCAGTCTCATCCAGTATGTGGCTTAACCCTTTCCTGCCTTCTCAAGCACCTTAGCACTTCTCTTTGGCTTCTTAATCTTCTTTGGGGGCTTAAGATGTGTTGTGTTGCAGACTCACAGAATGGCAGATGTCCTAAACAGCACTCTGGCCTCAGAAGCAGCCCTTAAGGCATTCAGATCCAGCTAAAAAGCCCAAGAGAGTATTTCAGGCATGGAAAGCCAAGACACTTTGGCAAAAAAAAAAAAAAAAATGACCTAAATGAAAGAAATCTGTGAGTGAGATCCCAGTGGAAAAAATGAGCCATCAAGGAAGGAGGTATCTTTCTCTGAAGGGAGGAGAGAACTTCCACTTTGACTAAGGCCTTGTCTAAATAGGACTGGAGTTGGCAAACTCAAGAGGCTTCCATAGCCTTGGCAACTCATGACAAGAACCTCAGGTGATTACTGACATTATAAATACTAGTGTCAATTGTTAAATCAAGAAGAGGAGTCACTGTGCACTTACTCCCCATGTAGGATCTCTGTCCTTAATGCATTGTACTATGCTAATTAATGGTATAACCAGTACTCAATCAGTACTTTATACTTTGTGTGTCTGTGTGGGTGCAATCTGTTGAAATCTTTACTTAGTATATACTAAATTGATCTTCTGTATATAAAGGTAATTGAAAATGAATTTTGGTGAAGAATGGGATGGGAGAGAGAGTGGGAGATGGGATCGTTGTGGGTGGGAGGGTGGTTATGGGGAGAAAAAGCTGCTATAATCCAAAAGTCATACTTTGTAAATTTATATTTATTAAATAAAAGTTTAAAAATGGAATAAATATTCAAACTAAAAAACAGCACCTGTATTTAAAAATTATTGATGAGCTTATATTGGAAGAATCATTTTGTGAAAGAAAAATTGTTACATAAATTAGAGTATATATTTTTTAAAATATTTATTTATTTAAAAGTCAAAGTTACACACAGAGAGAAAGAGAGGCAGAGAGAGCGAGAGAGCGAGTGAGAGAGAGAGAGAGAAGTATTCTATCTGCTGATTCACTCCCCAGTTGGCTGCAATGGCCAGAGTTGCACCAATCCAAAGCCAGGAACCAGGAGCTTCCTCCAGGTCTCCCACACGGGTGCAAGGGCCCAAGGACCTGGGCCATCTTAGTACTTTACCAGGCAACAGCAGAGAGCTGCGTCAGAAGTGGAGCAGCTGCAGCTCAAACCCGTGCCCATATGGGATGATGGCACTGCAGGGAGCAGCTTACACCCACTATGCCACAGCAGCAGCTCCAATTAGGGTGTATTTTTATGTACTATAGAGGCAGTGAGAGAATTCATTGACTTAATGCTAATTCATCTATCTCTGGCTATGTGGCCGTGGGTCTATCATTTAACTCCTCTGAGTCTCATGGGAATGCCCCAAAACTTAACTAGAGGGGTGTCATGATGATAAAATTACATACCACAGAAAAAGTTACAGGTATACAACACCTGCTCAGTAAATATTCGTTGAATTACTTAATTAGCAAGGTGCACATGTAAGAGGTTTACATATGTCTGGAATAAGAAAAAAAGTGTAACAAATACTAGCCATGGTTATTTTTATTAAAAAGCCACTATTATGAGTTGTAGTAACTTGGTCAAAACACCAGGTGGCATAAGATAATAAAAATTATTACCATTTTATAATGCTCTTCAGAATACAATTGTATGAGAATTTGCATGCTACATATATTCATGAAAATTTGAAATGTTAATTTCCTGTGTCAATGGCCAAATTTTAAAATGCCTTTTCATTAGTTCTGCTAGCAATTTCAACATTTCAGTGTACCTGAATTTGTCTCTGTCAAGTAATAACATGCTGAGTCCCATACATTCCATACATTGTTTTAGTTTATCCTCAACTCTCCTGGGAAATAAACATTAACTCCATAGACAAAAACTGTCAAACCAAGACTTGACAGAAACATCTTTTAAAATTATGTTACATAATCTGCCAGGGTCCTTAATTCCCCCACTTGGGGGGTGAACCAATGGAAAAAGGAAGACCTTTCTCTCTGTTTCTCTCTCTCTCTCTCACTGTCTAACTCTGCCTGTCAAAAAATAAAAAATAAAATAAATTAAAAAACAGTGCAAAATGTTTATATAATAATACCTATTTCCAAGAGGCTTAAAATATTTTGTTTAACAACAATTAAAATGGGCAAGCATCACAATTTTCCATAAATAAAAGAATAGAGTACAGGTAAGGATAAGGCAGTTAATCAAAATAATCAATTTCAGAGTATTCATGTACTTGTTTTCCCAGATCAAAGTAGCATTTGTCTTTTTTATTCAGCACAAATGTGTTGAACACTGTCTGGAGACTAATATCAAGCATACACAAATCGCATCCCCAGAAGTCTTAACTCCGGGGCAGGCATTGAAACTAGTGGTTTGCATATGGGTTAAAGAGGTATGCAACGCGTATCAGAGTATCTCAGTTTGATTTCTAGCTCCAGATTCTGACTCCAGCTTCCTGCTAATTCAGACAGAAGGAGTGGTGATGGTTCCCTGGCACCCATATGAGAGACCTGGATTGAGTTCCAGGCTCACAGCTTTGATACAGCCCAACCCTGGCCATTTGGGGAGTGAACCAGCAGATGGGAGCTGGCTCTCCTCTCTCTCTCTCTCTCTCTCTCTCTCTCTGAAATAAATACAATTTTTAAAATTTTTTAAATGAAATCTTAGCCTTGAAGGCCCAAAACATCATGCTATCATGTTGTAGGATAATTTCTGGACTGGTTCACCCAATCTTAAGACCTCTCCCTGTTCTACTGGCACTATGGTTAGTTTTCCTCCTGGTTCAGATAAAGCCATCACCAAATGTGTGGCTCCAGAGTGGTCACCAATGTCTCTCATTCCCACAGAGAAGCATTATGGACCTTGTGAAGATCTTTCCCTGCATCTACGCATGGTAGGACAGGGAAATGGATAGCTAATTCTACTTCCTACTCTGAGTGTTATTTGCTGACCAACATAGGTATCCTTTCTCATTTAAAAACCCTAGTGCACAGTCATTGGAAATATGTGTAAGCTACAACAGATATACTTACAGAAAAGTTGTTCCAGAGATCACTCTGCAATCCATATGATGTATAATAGAAGTAAAAAGAAATATCTTCCTTAAAGAATATGAAAATGTGGTCCCGAAATACTGTACCTTTGTTGACTAAAATGTAGGTCAAAATAAGAAGTCCCAGACTATACTCTAGATCTAAGTCTAGTAGAGTCTCCTAAGATAGGTTCTGGGAGTTCACATTACATTTTTAACAGCGTTTAGGTGACTGTGGTATGAAAAAATTCAAAATTAACCACGGAGATTTCTTTTTTAAAAACAACTGATTTTTTTCTAAGATTTATTTATTTGAGAGACAAAGTTACAGAGAGAATGAGAGAGAGAGAGAGAGGATGAGAGAGAGACAAAGAGAGAGAGAGAGAGGTCTTCCACCTGCTGGTTCACTCCCAGAATGGCTGCAACAGCCAGAGCTGGGCCATTTGGAAGCCAGGAGCCAGCAGCTTCTTCTGGGTTTCCCATGCTGGTGCAGGGGCTCAAGCACGCAGGCCATCTTCCACTGCTTTTCCCAGGCCATCAGCAGGGAATTGGATTGGAAGTGGAGCAACCAGACTCAAACCAGCACCCATACGGGATGCTGGTGCTACAGGTGGAAGCTTAACCTGCTATGCCACAGCACTGGGCACTGGAGATTTCTTTAGCTTAGAGAATCAAGCAGGGCTTTGTGAAAGAACTGCTGTTAGAATAGGACCTTGAATACAGGGAAATAACATTGCAGATGAGTCAGCAAAAGCAGAGGCAACCGATACACAGCAAGCAATAATATGAATAAAGTTGGAAGAGCTCTTAGGCTCAGGTCATGAGAACAGTAAGTGTGCTGTTAGGAAGTCAGCTTTGCTTTATTGAGTTAGAGGAGTCATAGCAGTGGTCCTGATGAGAGGTGATGATGACCTGCATGAGGTATAATGAGGTACTATACCATGCCAGTCCATTGGCTCACTTTCTTTCTCTACAATTCTGTGAGGGTTAATCAATTCAGAGGTTTTTTTCTTTTGCTTAAAATAATTAAATATTGGAATAAGAAGGTGCGTGTTATCTACTATGGTGATTTTCAAACTGAACAACTGAACTCCACAAAATCTCGTGAGGTACAATATGCCAGTTAAGCATAACTATGAGTCTCCGCAACTTGCTTAGCCAGAAGAGCTTACAAGAAACTATTTTTAAATAGATTTAATACTTTTTTTTTTTGACAGGCAGAGTGGACAGTGAGAGAGAGAGACAGAGAGAAAGGTCTTCCTTTGCCGTTGGTTCACCCTCCAATGGCCGCCGCAGCCGGCACGCTGCGGCCTGCGCACCGCGCTGATCCGATGGCAGGAGCCAGGTACTTCTCCTGGTCTCCCATGGGGTGCAGGGCCCAAGCACTTGGGCCATCCTCCACTGCACTCCCTGGCCACAGCAGAGAGCTGGCCTGGAAGAGGGGCAACTGGGACAGAATCCGGCGCCCCGACCGGGACTAGAACCCGGTGTGCTGGCACCGCTAGGCGGAGGATTAGCCTAGTGAGCCGCGGGGCCAGCCTACTTTTTTTTTTTTTTTTTTTTTTTTTGACAGGCAGAGTTAGACCGTGAGAGAGAGAGAGAGAGACAGAGAGAAAGGTCTTCCTTCTCCATTGGTTCACCCCCCAAATGGCCACTACGGCCAGCATGCTGAGCTGATCCGAAGGCAGGAGCCAGGTGCTTCTCCTGGTCTCCCATGCAGGTACAGGGCCCAAGCACTTGGGCCATCCTCCACTGCACTCCCTGGCCACAGCAGAGAGCTGGACTGGAAGAGGGACAACCAGGACAGAATCCGGCGCCCCAATCGGGACTAGAACCTGGGGTGCCGGCGCCGCAGGTGGAGGATTAGCCTAGTGAGCCACAGCGCCGGCCACAAGAAACTATTTCAAAGGTGAAGATGACACAAGCCCTGACTTAGAGATGAGATCTTTAAATGTTTAATTGGTGACCCTAGAAATCTCTTCAACATGGAAAAATTCTCCTACACTTATCCCAGTGACACTCTTGAAGAATATGTCCCACACTGCACAACACCCCAAAACACTTTTTTTTTCTAAAATGTTGTTCTATAAAGCAAAAACCCAGCCATGGTGGAAGATGTCCCTCCATCAGTGTAGTTAGCCCAGAAAGTGTTAACGAACACGAGTCAGTTATCATCCAACAACTGTAGGATTGTGAAACTTCAGAAGGTTGACTATTGGAATTGCTCTAGAGAGGGTCTCTTTCTTTATAGTGATATATAAAGTGTTCAACAGAGATAAGAAAATCAAGAACTATCCTGGCAAAAATGGTGAAGTGATGGAAAATCTGTCTCCTCAAGAATTGGTTGAGCTAGATCAGTGGTACTAATACATGAAATAATTTAAAGCATTTCATAGAGAATGCAGCATTTGCATGGTTGTAATTACAATAATACAGTTTTTTAAAATAAATGTGTAGGTAGTTTACTCAAACCAAAGGATGCTAAAATGCCCTAGCTAAAGAAGACAAGAAGACTCAAATTGGCTGTGGCTGAGGTTGAACTGACCTCAACACCTGACCTTGGACTGACATTGGCTTCTCAGAAGCAGTTGAGATGCACTTGAGTTCAGTTAAAAGAAGCAGGTCAATAAGAATACACAAATGGAGTTAACAATGATGACATCATTGTTAACATTGGCTCCTGCCCAGACGAACACCTGAAATTACTATCTAAAAGGAAGTAAAAGGTGACATTCTAAACACTAGCTTCCTCAGTACTCACCTTTCTGGACTGATGTAAAGTCCTAGACACCATTCACTAATCTCTTACTCTCCTGTAGTCTACCACTTCTTTTTCCCCTTCCAGTTTGTTCTTTCCTCTTTCTCCATCCAATCTTCTAAATTTAAGTATCTAAGCTCTCTCTTTGGGTTTCATCTTCTTCCTGTCCTTTATATATATCTCATGTTTTCACCATCACTCAAAGGTTGGTAGCAGTGGAAGATTTATTTGAAGTTCTCCTGTGTACAAAAGAACAGAAAGTATTTGCATATCTTAGTAAATACTTTATGTGTATTTCCTCTGACCTTCAAAGCAATTCTGTTATCACTCTTCGAATGTGTCAGTTGAAGTTCAAAGATGCTTAATTCACTTATTTGTGGGCATATGTCTATAAGTGACATGGCCTGGATTCAAACCCAGGTAAGTCTGAATCCAGTGAAATCCAAAACAACCTACAACCAGGAGGTAATGGCAAAGATACATCCAGACAGACCAATAGGCCAAAAGAAATGTTCCAAAATCATTGCACACACTTATATAGGGAGTGGCACTTGAAATCAATGACAAAAAGATGAGTTTTCCAGTAAATGATATTTGAAATGAAAATGTAAGTGCTTACCTCGTATCATACTCTAAAGTTCTAATTGAATTAAAGTGTTTATTGTAAAAAAAAAGAAAACACATGTTTACCTGCATTTTCTATCTGTTCATACATGCTTAATTACACCTATATTTTCTCAGTATACATTTATATGACATGGAGGAAGGGAAGAACGTTCAATACATGTTGCTATAGGTAAAAGCATAAAAGAATTAGCAAAGTAGTTTGTTGCCATAAACACAACAACTTCTACAGGAAAAAAAGTCTGAACACATCTACAGCTCCAGGCTTAAATTTCTACTTCCTTGTAGCCCACACTCTTCGCTTTTAATTTAGTTTATCTTTTGTTATTTTCGGAACAGTATCTAATCCATAATGAAGCAAGAGAGGTATCTGCACTAGATTCAGCATTTAGTTGCAACTATCACCTCAAGTATGGAACTCAGTCAGAATTACACAGAGAGAGAAGGAGAGAGAGAGAGGGAGAGAGAGAGAGAGAGAGAGAGAGAGAGAGAGAGAATGAGAGAGAGGTCTTCCATCCACTGGTTCACTCCCCAATAGGCCACAACGGCCAGAGCTGCGCCAATCCAAAGCCAGGAGCTAGGAGCTTCCTCCAGGTCTCCCACACGGATGCAGGAGCCCAAGGCTTTGGGCCATCTTCTACTGCTACCCCAGACCATAGCAGAGAGCTGAATCAGAAGTAGAGCAGCCGGGACTCGAACCGGCGCCCATATGGGATGCCAGCACTGCAGGAGGTGGCTTTACTGGCTAAGCCACAGCACCAGCCTCAGAACTTACTTATTTCTGTGCTGTTCCTTTATCTGCAGGCTATGTCCTTACTCCCAACAATGCTCTCCATGGACTGCTACAGAAAATTCAGAAAAAAAAAATTCTTTCCTAAGTTGTTTTTTTTTTTTTTTTCCTGGACAGGAGTCAGAACACATTCAGACCTGCATTGGGCCTATATTTGCCATAGGCCTACCAGTGCCAGAGACTCTCACTACTCACAAAATGGCCATGACGCTTCCTCGCCTCCTAACGAGTTCTAGACAGCGAGCAAAGGTGTAAAAGGGATACATTCCATTTCTGGGCCAAATGACCCTCCAGCTTTTGCCTCCTTTACTGTAGCAACCTAAGACCTATGTGTTTATACGTCTGTTTCACAAGATCTTGTGACATGAAAGACATAAAGGACAACTTGATTAAGCAAGTGAAATCTGTTAGCACAGCATAGCCCAAGCTGCCTGACCTAATACACCTGACAGAAGGCGGAGGGTCACATGGGCAACTGCTGTTCTCTCAACCACACACGGACAGGTCAACAGCATGGTTGTGGTCAGTTCCCAGTACCACATCTGTTTATTTGGGATGAATTATTTTAATAAACTTTGAGAAAAATAGTTGCTATGTCCAATAGTACAGTGTATTATAGTGTAATGTTTCACAATACCTCATATATATTATATTCATTATATTGTTTATAATAATACCAAAATGTTACTTTAACTTATTTGTAGTTTTTTTTTTTTTTACCTAAAATTCAGTTTCTTATTTAATGCTTAAATGATACTGTTGGATTTCTGCTCTGAGCAAGAAGGCAAGGACTCAACAGAGTTCCAATCTGTTTTACTCCTATTCATTGTTCATGTATTTCATGATATTTTTATTACTCTCTAAAAATACAAGTGACTTTAATAACACTTTTACCACTTCCTAAAAATATAAGTGACTTCAAAACAAGTGATGAATAAAACAGACCCAGAGATTTTAGGTAACCTACCTAAGCTCTTACTTATATTTCATAAAGTATAAAAGAAATTTAAGAAATTAAGCCACAGAACCTCGCAAATGATACTTTTGCCTTCTCTACTCATCTTTTTTTCTTTTATTTTCTTTTTAAAGATTTATTTATTGGCCGGCGCCATGGCTCACTAGGCTAATCCTCCACCTGCGGCGCCGGCCCACTGGGTTCTAGTCCCGATTGGGGCGCCGGATTCTGTCCTGGTTGTCCCTCTTCCAGTCCAGCTCTCTGCTGTGGCCCGGGAGTGCAGTGGAGGATGACCCAAGTGCTTGGGCCCTGCACCCGCATGGGAGACCAGGAGAAGCACCTGGCTCCTGCCTTCGGATCAGCGCGGTACGCCGGCCACAGCACACCGGCTGCAGCAGCCATTGGGGGGTGAACCAATGGAAAAGGAAGACCTTTCTCTCTGTCTCTCTCTCTCATTGTCCATTCTGCCTGTCAAAAATAAAAAATAAAAAAGATTTATTTATTTATTTTAAAGGCAGAGGCAGAGATAGAGGCGCAGAGAGAGAGATAGCTTCCATCCACTCTGGTGCAGGAACCCAAGCACTTGGGCCATCTTCTACTGCTTTCTCATGCAATAGCAGAGAGCTGGATTAGAAGTGGAGAAAGCGGGTCTCCAACCAGTGCCCATATGGGATGTGTAGGTGCAGCTTTACCTGCTGTGTATGCCACAGTGCCAGCCCCTACTCATCTTTTTTCTTAAAAATATTTATTTATTTCCTTGAAAGGCAAAGATGCACAGAGAGAGGGAGAGACAGAATGAGAGAGAGATATCTTCAATCTGCTGGTTCATTCCCCAAATGGCCACAAATGGCCTGTGCTGGGTCAGACTGAAGCCAGGAGCTTCTTGCGGGTCTCCCACATGGGTGCAGGGGCCCAAGCACTTGGGCCATCTTCTACTGCATTCTCAAACACACTAGCAGGGAGCTGGATTGGAAGTGGAGCAGCTGGGACCAGAACCAGTGTCCATATGGGATGCTGGCAGTACAGATAGAAGCTAACCTGCTATGCCACAGCACCAGGCCCTCTACCCATCTTCCTAAAGGATCACCCATTCTCATTTTCTTTTAACATTTTATTTATGAAAAATGTTAAGTATATACACAAAGATATATATATATATATATATACACGTATATATAATTAACCCCCATTTATCTATCACCCTGATTCAGTGATCATAAAAATTTTGCCAACTTCCTTTATTTATGTGGTTGCTATTATTACTACAGTATGTTAAAACTAATGTATCATTTCACCCAAACATACTTCAGTATACAATACTTTAAAATTCTCATAAAAGGGTCTTCAAAGGTTCACCAAAAAAATGTATATTACCAAAATCTACATATAGATTTCCAGAAAAACAATTTGTACCCATAAGAACTTACCTTGTAATTCCATTTTTTCACAAACTTTTTGAAGTGTCCTTGTATTTTCTTTCATAACTACCTTGCCATTGTAACACAGCAATATTCTCAATTAATATATTGAGTTTTTTTCAATTAAAACAAATGGAGCAATTTAGTTTTGTTGAGAAAATTATTTTGAAATGCACACAGTACCCCCTTGCGAAATGTGGAGATGCCCTCAATTCAGTATAGAAGAGGTTACAACTATTTGGTTTCCCTGATGGCTTCAAGGCCAAAGGTGACAGGGAGCAGACACCCAGCCCACTCTTTCCAAACAGAACACCCACTCCCTGGATGAAAGGTCATCTCTACTCCTCTCCATCAAAGCCTATTCCCTTGACCACAACACAACACAGTTTTTCTCCCAGAGACCCTTAGACGAGTGACATTGGGATGGAACAAAGTGTGAAGTGTGGAAGAAGGAGCTGCTCAGACTCAAGAAAGCTAGACATTTCCCAAATCTTTGTAGACTGGAGAAGATGCTTTTGGTATCACCTATGAGTAGGGTAATGCAGTGTTTGTGTGTGTTATCATAAGCTTTGCTTTGTAAGGAAAAGGGAATTGGAAAAGATGACTAAGGGTCTGGCATCATGGCGCAGTGGGTTAAGCCTCCACCTGCAATGCCAGCATCCCATATGAGCTCCGGTGTGAATCCCAGCTGCTCCACTTTTGATCCAGCTCCCTACTAATTTGCCTGAGAAAAAGACAGAAGATGGCCCAAATTTTTTGGCTCCCTGGAGCCCAATGTGTGGAGTTCCAGGCTCATAGCTTTTAGCTAGCCCAGCCCACAGTGTGTCCATGTAGCGAGTGAACAAGCAGATGAAGGACCTCTCTCTCAATCTCTCTCTCTCTCTCTCTCTCTCTCTCTCTCTCTCTCAATTCTGCATTACAAATAGGCAAAATAAATCTTAAAAAGGAAAAAAAGAAAAAAATGACCAAAATGATGGTTCTGTCACTACATTGAGAATATAAAGGTCTGAAACCTTGTTTGGTTTCCCCAACAGTCTCTGCCATGTTACTTATAATCACTGCCAAATAAATTAAGCAAAAATAAACTAAACCAGAATAAGTTGTACTGTCCTGTACAAATCATTTATCCCTAGGCTTTTAGTTTTCTCAGCTGGAAAGTGGGGACAAAATGCCTACTTCATATTAGCGTTAGTAGTAAGAGGAGTTTGCACTGAAGTGTGCAAAGAGGGCTCTGCATCAATCATCAACATCCATGCAGTGGATGGAATATGCCCTAGAGTCTCTCCCTGGAGAGAGTTTTCCAAGGTACCCAACTTATCGCTGTGATCTAAGACTGACATAGGTGTGAATTCTGCCCACTTCTTTCCTAGCACTGCTCATAAAATCTCAGGAGGGAAGAAACTTGGGCTCAGGGCACCAACAGAGCCTGATCAGAAGGCAGGAGTTGTCTGAGTCCCTCAAGGAAGAGCTAGGCATCACCGAAGGGGCTGTTCCCTTTTCACTGTAGAGAACTCAGGGTTTAGGACGATCCAGTCCCAGACCTGAGACAACACTGGAGAAATTAACTGCAAGCTGAAAGGAAGGAGGGAGGATTATACAGTGGACACATGCACTGAATCATGGCTCTCCATGAATAAATGGAGCATGTTGGATGTCAGGGTGAGAGAGAGGGGGATTACGTAGAGAAGACAAAATTTCACATAGCTCTGCTTCTTTTTAAAAGCAATGTTATTTTTTAATTTGCATGTGAGATTAGACTTGCTGAAGTTATTTGCTCAATTTGGAAAAATCACCGAACTGTTTTGTCTCAGAAAGAACCTGTGCTAATTTGACAAGGCTTAGGGTAGGAGAAAAAAAGAAATTAATGAATCCCTTTTTTCCCTTTGTCTACAGGGGGTAGGGAATGTAGTGGGAGAGGAATGCAAGAGCATGGATGACATGGTGGTGAAACCCTTTCCCACGCCTGAATCTTCATGTGACTCAGGTGTGCATCCCAAACCGGGACTCTCCAAGCCACACCAGGGCACCAAGCGGCAATCTGGGGATTTCAGTAGGACAAAAGCAAGCACCATGATGGAACAATCAATAAAGAGAATGTTTATTATGAGCCAGTCAAGTACGGTTTTGCCTATACAAGCTCCTGACAAGCTGTATCTCCTGACAAGGAGCTGAAATTGAGAGGCCAAGAGGTCAATGTTTGTGTGTGTGTTTGTTTTTCCCCCTCTCTAAGCTCAGGGAGAATGCCTTTTAGGCTTTATTCCTTCAGGATGAAAACTGAAATCAGTTTCTGACCTGAAGGTTGAAGCTTGTGTAATATAAGGGATTAATGAACTTTCCTTCATCATTCACAAAGCAATTCAGATTGGAGTAACCTCCCTAAATACTCACAGTGCAAGTACTCTCTGTTAGGACATTTTCAACTAGATCATTTAAGTAACATTAACCCTACGAAGTATAAGAAATGATTTTTTTCTCTTTTAGGCTTTTTAAATGTTTTATTTCAAAAAAAACTAAAGACTTGAATGAAATTACAAAAATAGTACAAAAAATTTCCATACATCTTCCATCCAAACTCTTGAAATGTTAGCATTTTATATATATACTTACAGTATAATGATCAAAACCAGAAAGTTAGTATTGATAAACTTTGTTATGTAGTCTATAGACTTCATCCAAGTTTTGCTAATTTTTCTATTAATATCCTTTTTATTTTTATTTAAAGATTTTATTTATTTATTTGACAGGTAGAGTTACAGACAGTGAGAGTGAGAGAGAGAGAGACAGAGAGAAAGGTCTTCCTTCCATTGGTTTACTCCCCAAATGGCCACAATGGCTAGAGCTGCACCAATCCGAAGCCAAGAGCCAGGTGCTTCCTCCTGGTCTCCCATGTGGGTACAGGGGCCCAAGAACTTGGGCCATCTTTTGTTGCTTTCCCAGGCCACAGGAGAGAGCTGACCTGGAAGAGGAGCAACCGGGACTAGAACCAGCACCCATATGGGATGCCGGTGCTGCAGGCAGAGGATTAACCTAGTGCGCCATGGCACCAGCCCCACTAACATCCTTTTTCTTACCTTGGTTCCAAGTCAAGACAGCATCACACATACATTTAGTTGCATAGTTAATCTCGATTGTAGATCTGGAGTTCGCCAAACTTGTTGTGCAGAAAAGGGCTGGATGATAAATATCTATGTTCTGCGAGCTAGATACTTTCAATGGGAACTACTCAATCAGGCTGCAGCAGGGTACTTAAACAGCAGTATCACTGTGCAGTATCTCTCCACAGGGGCCCCTCCTTATCCGCAGCTTCACTTTCCCTCTCCAAAGCGTGTTATTCACAGCCTACCATGGTCAAAAAATATTAAATTAGAAATTCTAAAACTGAATAATTTAGACTCCAGAAATGAACAGCTCATCTGATTCAAATCGCATGCCATTCTTAGTAGCATGAAGAAAACTCATGCTGTCTACTCTGCCCCATCTGTGATGGGGATCATTCCCTAGTTCAGTGGATCTACTCTGATGCTACCTGCCAGTTAACAACTTAGTAGCCATCTTGGTTATCACAGAATGATATGTCACAGAATTCACAGTGCATGTGTTCAAGCAAGCTTTGCTTTTAATCAATAATAGCCCTAAAAAGACAACAGTGGTAATGCTGGCAATTTGTTTATGTCAAAGAGAAGCCATGAAGTGCTTCATCTGGGATGGGTATTTGGTACAACAGTTAAGTCATCACTTAGGAGGCCTGCATCCCCTCTCAGAGTTCCGGGTTCAAATCCTGGCAATCTCACTTCTGATCCAGCTTCCTGTTAATGTGTACCCTGGAAGGCAGCAGGTGATGACTCAAGTACCTGAGTCCCTGCCACCTCCATTGGGAGACATACTGAGTTCTTGACTCCTAGCTTTGTCCTACACCAGCCCTAGATGTTTTGGGCATTTGGAATTGAACCAGCAGATGCAAGATTCTCTCTCTCTCTCTCTCTCTCTCTCTCCCTGCCCCCACTGCCCCATCCCCTACCTTTTGAATAAAATGAAAATAAATAAGTAAAAAAAGTTTTAAATGTTTCCTTTAAGTTTCATTTTGTATCATCACAAGAAGGGTAAGTACAGTACAATAACATATTTTGAGAGAGACCCCACTCACATAACTTTTATCAGAGTGTGTTGTCATAATTATTCTATTTTATTTTTGGTCACTATTGTTAATATCTTACTGTGCCCAGTTTAAAAACTAGACTATCATAGGCATGCATGTATAGGGGAAAATAGTCTATATAGGGTTTAGTTACTATCTATGGTTTCAGGCACCCATTGGGGACCTAGGAAGACGTTCCCTGTGGATAAGGAGGAGCTCTGTATTTAGAAAAATGAGCTGTTGGCTGAATTTGGCTGATGGGCCATAGCTTTCCCTTTCTAAAGCACTGGTCCTCAAAGCATGGCACCTAGACCACCAAGGCATATGATCTTGTTAGGAATGAAGACTTTCAAGCCCCATCCCACAGGAATAAACCAGAAACTCTGGGTGGGGACAGATAGCAGTCTGTGTTTCCTCAACAACCCCTCCCAGGTGTTTATGATGTGTGATAATTTTCTAGAACTCTCACTGGGATGATTTCTTTATTTGTCTTCCAAGACTTTGACCCTTTTGAAGAGTACAGACCTATTATCATGTAGGCTATCCCTCCATTAGGGTTTGTTTGATGTTTCCTCATGATTAAATTCATGTAATGCATTTTTATTTATTTATTTGAAAGGCAGGGAGACAGATCTTGCATCTGCTAGTTCACTCCCAAATGCCTACAACAGTTGGAGCTGCGTCAGGCTGAAGGCACCAACTCCAAAGTCATCCTGAGCTTCTCACATGGGTGGCAGGGACTTGAGCCCTCACCTGGTGCCTCCCAGAGTGCACAGTAACAGGAAGCTGGAATCAGAAGCAGAGCCAGGACTAGAACACAGGCATCTGGATATGGGATCCAGGTGCACAAAGTGGCATCTTAACCCCTGTACAAAATACCTGTAATTGTTTTCTTGTCAAGAATAACAGAAATGATGTCACATCCTCTTCATGGTATTTACTAGAAGGCACACAGTGTTAATTTGTCCCTTCATTGTTGAGGTTAATTTAATCACTTAGTTAACATAGTGTCTACCAGGTTAAGGCACTATTTTTCTCCATGTAACTAGTTAGTATCTTGTGAGAAAACACTTTGAGACTTTGTAAATATTTTCGTGTGCTAATTTTAGCATCCATTGACAATTTGTGATTTTTTTTTTTTTTTTTTTTTTTTTTTTGGACAGGCAGAGAGGGAGAGAGAGAAACAGAGAAAGGTCTTTCTTCCGTTGGTTCACTCCCCAAATGGCCACTATGGCCGGCGTGCTGCACCGATCCAAAGTCAGGAGCCAGGTGCTTCCTCCTGGCCTCCCATGTGGGTGCAGGGCCCAAGCACTTGGGCCATCCTCCACTGCCTTCCCAGACCACAGCAAAGAGCTGGACTGGAAGAGGAGCAACCAGGACAGAATCTGGCACCCCAACCGGGACTAGAACCCGGGGTACCGGTGCCACAGGCAGAGGATTAGCCAAGTGAGCCGCGGCACCAGCCAACAATTTGTGATTTTAAAGCAATTATTATTATGGTGTTTTTGCCAAATATCATTCTTTCCACGTGTATTATTTAGAATGCTATTGTAATAAATAGCTTTTCCTAATCCCTCATTTATGTATTCACTGATTAACATATCAGCATGGGCTATGGATTCTTATTTTATTCATAGATTATAATTCATTACTATCATAATGGATTTTCTTATTCCAATTACTGCCAGCCAAAGGGAACCCCTTCAAGTTGACTTTCTTTCATCATGTCCCCATGATATTTCGAGGCATAAGAATTTATATATTGGTTATCTACTTTCTGTGTTTCACTTCTTTAGTATCAGGGATTCCGAGAGTGTGGATCACTTTTAGCTATCATTTTTTTTAATAAGAGAGACAAGGGCCACAGCATTGTGGTACAATGGGTTAAGCTGGCATCCCATACTGGAGCATTTATCACAGTCCTGGCTGCTCTGCTTCCCATATACCTTTTTACTAATGCACCTGGGAAGGCAGCAGAGGATGATCCAGGAACTTGGGCCCCTGCCATCCACATGGAAGACCCCAGTGGACTTCTTGATCCCTGATGTTGGCCTGGCCCAGACCTGGCTAATGTGGCCATTAGGAGAGTGAAGCAGTGGTTGGAGGTGTTTCTCTCTTGTCTCTGCCTCTCTCTGTTGTTTTATCTTTCAAATAAATACATAAAATTTTTTCATTAGAGATAAATGGATTCAAGAAAAGATGAAGAAATATCAACGCAGGGTGAACTCAGCTCTGGAAGGGAGACTGTTTCCCATGTTTTGGATTTTTAATGGACCTGTAACTAGATGCAAAAAATTTACACTTGAACTAGTCTACAAATGTGTGAGAAGACTGATCCAGGAGCTACGAAGAAATAGTCATTGCTAATGCTAGAATTCAATAATTCTACCCATTTAGCAGCAAACTTGAGTCTCCTTTCCAAATTTCCACTATAGAACAGTTTTCACATATCATACTGGCTGTAGCTAAAGCAAACCTGGGTTTTTCCACTTCGGGCTTACATAATATATATTTTATCCAGAACCAATTACAGCACCATTCAGACAGGATGGTAAACAAGATTTTGTTCTGTCCATCTTTATGACTAAATCTTAACGTTGCTGAGGATAGAATTACCAGTGAAAGCCTGCAGGTGGTGATAGGGCTAAGTGTCTCAGGACCACAGTGATGCAAGACATGATCCCAGCTGCTTTTGATTGCCACAGAAAGCTTGGCCCTGTCAGACGCCCACTACTTTATGGCTTGTGACACGGGTTAAAGTTCAGAAAGAGTGAGTAACAAAATTCACCACAGGTAAGAAGGACCACACCATCTGATTCTTCAACACCCAAGCGATTGGAAGTGACAGCAATAACTGATTTGTTATGTATTCACTTACTGTGTTCAGGTTCAAGGCCATGAACTAGGTACAAGTAGGACATCAGATTGGATGAGAGATATCTTGAAAGGGTCATTACCAAGGATTAAGAAAAAACATTCTCCCTAAAGAAAAAAGGCATGTTTACAAGGGTAAATAATTAAACACATACACACACAAATAAAAATTTCTGGCAAGTGAAGAAGCACCTCTCCATTCAATGTTCCTCTTCTATAATTCAGTGAGCAGTAATTTCTTTAGAAAATTTCCAGGAAAAAGCTCAAACTAATAAAAATAAAATTAGGTTGCAAGATTAGTTCTTAATGACCCAAAGTATGACTCCTTTTCCATGATGTTCTAGAAGAGGTAAAGTTATTCATCACACAAAAAGCCCAGAACTGAGATGGTAGGGGTAGAGTAATATCTGTTGCTTCATAACAAATACCCCAAATTTAACAGCTTAAAAGGATAAACATCTATTATCAAACAGTTACTCTGGGCCAGAAATCTAGGAGTGACATAACCCAATGGTTCTGACTCAGAGTCTCTTAGGAAACTGAGGTAAACACATTGGCCAGGTCTGTAATCACCTGAGCATTCGACTTGTTTGGGGCTGGTTGACTCCCTTCCAAGTGGGTTCACTCACATGGCTGTTGGCACAAGCCCTCATTTCCCTGTAGACTGTTGGCATTCTTGCCACATGGGTCCTCCTTGAGCTATTTGAGTGTCTTCACAGCTTGGCAGCTGGCTTCCTCCTGGATCAAGTGACCCAAAAAAGAGCAAGATGAAAGCTGTAATTTCTATAAAAACTAATCACAGAAGACAAATTCCACCGAGTCCACAGTATCCGATTCGATACGATGGTCGACTTATTGAGTGTGAGAGGAGACCACACCAGGGTCTAAGAGCAACAGGCAAGATCTTGCTGGCTCTCTTGGAGGTAGAGGACTGCAGAGGAATTTTCTGGTGAAACTGTAAACTTTGTATATCATAAAAAGTACCATATAACATGTATATGGGTTACCTTTTTAATGCATTTGTTAAAACTATGCAGCTATGACTTGCATATTTAAATCAATATATATACATTTTACGTTTTAAAGATCTATAAATCACCATAATCATGGAGGGTGGGAAGTGGATGGAGGTGCAGATAATTTAAGAATTGTAGATTGGGGGCCAACGCTGTGGCACAGTGGATTAACGCCCTGGCCTGAAGCACCAGCATCCCATATGGGCGCTGGTTCTAGTCCCAGCTGCTCCTCTTCCGATCCAGCTCTCTGCTAAGGTCTGGGAAAGCAGTAGAAAATGACCCAAGTCCTTGGGTCCACGTGGGAGACCTGGCTCCTAGCTTTGGATCGGCACAGCTCCGGCCATTGCGGCCACCTAGGAAGTGAACCAGTGGATGGAAGACCTCTCTCTCTCTCTGCCTCCCTCTATAACTTTGTCTTTCAAATAAATAAAATAAATCTTAAAAAAAATTGTAGATTGTTAATTTTTAAAACTGGGTGGATTGGCACAGGTAAATTTATTAGAAGAAAATATTTCATATAACATTTGATAAACATTTAGTTCAGAGAGTCATTCAGAAAGATTTAGAGATGGGGGCCAGCACGGTGGCACAGTGGGTTAAAGCCCCAGCCTGAAGCTCCAGAAACCCATATGGGCACTGGTTTGAGTCCCAGCTGCTCCACTTCCAATCCAGCTCTCTGCTATGGCCTGGGAAAGCAGTAGAAGATGGCCCAAGTCCGTGGGCCCTTGCACCTGCGTGGGAGACCCGGAAGAAGCTCCTGGCTCCTGGCTTCTGACCGGCTCAGCTCCAGCCATCTGTGGAGTGAACCAGCAGATGGAAGACTCCTTTCTCTTTTGGTCTCTACCTCTCTCTGTAACTCTTTCAAATAAATAAAAATAAATCTTTAAAAAATGATTTAGAGGTTAAGGAATTTCACATCCAGAGATGCAACAAAATATTGACTTCTTTGACTTGATATTCATGGATTGTTTAAGTTGGGTTGCACATTGCCTTATTAAGTTGTATACCCATGTTTATGTTTCAAAAAGTTCATGAAAAAATACAAAGATAAGTTTATTATTTTTATCCTTTGATAGAGTAAAATAACAGGATCATTTAGATTGATTTACCTAATAGAATTTTAAGCCTTTTTTTTTTTTCTCTTAGAAATGGCTTTGTAAAAACCAAATAACACTCAAAGTTTCTGAATGGTAGTTAATTCTTTCTACAATAGAGAAATGTACACAAAATGATCCCGGACTACTCTGATTTTTAAAAATCTGTTCCTTTTTATTATTGTTATTGTGCCTGTTAAGTCATAGCTCTATGGAATCAGCCCTAGAGCAAGGCTTGACCCACTTCTAACTGCTGATCTTAACCCACTGAGGAGTAAGGAATCAAACACTTGGTTCTACCCAAGGCTTTTGTGCCTTTAGAATGGGGCATAGACACCAGAGACAAACTGTCTGGATCCAAGTCCCACTATTCCTACTATTTACTCTTTGTTTCACTTTGAGTATTATTTGACCTTTCTGTGCCTCATTTTCTTATATATAAAATGGAATAAATAATAGTACATCATATATTGTTGTGAGCACTAAATGAGCTAACACTTATAAAATTATCAGCACAATGCCCAGCATTACAAGTAAAAATTACTTCTGTGTTTAAAATAAATTATAAGGATTTCTGCTATGCTTCTTCAGTTGAGTGAAAGACCATGTTACATGAATAACGGATTATAGTGAACACACACACAAATAGAATTTAATGTTCGAATCACAGAAAGCAACCAGGATGGCTTGACACATACAGACATTAGAATGCTGCATTGTTTTATACCATTTTTGCCTAAACCTGTAAGCTCACATAAAACTGCAAGCAATTCACATAAATGATTTTGTAAACAGATCATGGGGTTAAGGTAACTAGAATAATCTTAATTCTAAGTAGAACTTCTTTATATGAAAACTCTATTTTATAATTTTGTTCATCTAAAATTGTATCAATAATGTTTTTCTGGGGGCAGGCATTTGGCATATGGTTGAGGTGCTACTTGAGATGCCTTTATCCCATGTTGGAATGCCTGGGGTCCAGTCTCAGCTCCGCTTCTGATTCTAGCTTCTTGCTAATATACACCCTAGGTGGAACCAGATGATGACTCAAGTAGCCGACTACCCATGGGGAAGACCCAGTTTGAATTCTAGATTTGCTTGGCCCAGCCCCGGTTATTTTGGGCATTTGGGTAGTAAACCAGGGTGGAAGATTTCTCTCTCTCTCTCTCTCTCTCTCTCTCTCTCTCTCTCTCCCTCTCTCTCTCTCTCTCAAATATAAATAAATAAAAATTGAATAAATAAAATTTAAAAATGTTTTTCTGACATCCCATATTCATTATCATATTCATCACCAATATATACCTTAAATTCCAAATAGCCCATCCCTAATAACTACAATTCCCAAGCTCTTCACACCTTCCTCAATTTGACTTCCTTGGAACTACTTCACATTTCCATGTGATCAATCTCTTGAGTTAACCTCTGTTCAAGATTTAAGAACATTTGTCCTCCACTCCTGCCTCCTCCTACAAACAATTCTGCAAGTAGGAGGACAAGGAGATAACTGATGTTCTAATCGTTCAAATGGCACTAGAAACAAAAAAAACCTCTTGATCATGCAAGAGACTCCTTGAGTCTAGAAACTTCACGTGTGAATCAACTTGTGCTAGTTTCATTTTCTTTTTCTAATTTTAATATTCTATCAGGTAGCCATGTGGCACAGTAGTTAAGACACTTCTTGGGAAGATGCCCGTATCCTATAATGAAGTAACTGGGTTTGCACCCTAGCTCTGTTCTGATCCCAGCCTTTTGCTAAGGAATGCCCTGGGAGACAGCCATGATGGCTCAAGTACTTGGGTCCCTGCCCCCCGCCAGGGGAGATCCAGGTTGAGTATTTCTCTCCTAGTCTCAGCCTGGCCCAGCCCTAGTTGTTGCAGACACATGGGAAATGAACAAGTACATGGAAGACCTCTCTTCTCCTCCTCCTCCCCCTCCCTCTCCCTTTCAAATAAAATGCAAAAAGAAAGAAATTTTTTAAATTAAATAAAAACATATTCTATGTCTTAGGGTAGCCTATTTTTGCCTATTGGTTACAAAGCATAAAGGACAGGGGAGGGCACAGCAAGATGGGAGAGGGAATGCTAGGTAACAAAATGGAAGGGAAAAGCACTAAGAGGTGTCCAAGAGAAAAAAGAATATCCAAGGCTACCACAATTGATGTAACATGTAAGAAAAAGACTCACCTACCCTTACAAAATTACCAACCAAGCCTGCCCTGATTCCTGAACTGTCTTTAAAATTGTGAGTAAAGGGCTTAAGTTGCCAAAATCTAGGAGAATTAATATGCTAATACAAACGAGCTTTACAATACAGAAGATGAACTCAGACCTTTGTTAGAATTGAAGGAGAGCCTCAGAACACAAGAAAAGGTTAAAGACGCTAAGGGGAATGGGAGTGCTTGATACTGAGGAAACGGGTACACAGAAAACAGATGCTCCAGGGACAGAAGTACTTCCTAGGATTTCATCAGGACTTGGCTCAGTGATCAGTTGAGGATGGACTTATTGTGCAAGGGAGACCAAGTTTTCAGTTTGATCTAGTGTGAGGAGTTGCTCAGGTTTCAGCGCCAAAACCAGGAAAGTCCTTGGCAAACCCCTGGCCATCCTAACTGTTCTTCATGCCCAATGTGGCTCCAAGGAAGACATCTTAGTTGGAGATTAGATTTCAGAGCAGAGCCCAAGGGCATTTTCCATGACCCACATTTATGATTCATGGGATATTTATTTTGGCTTATTGGAGCTCCTGCCCACCTTCTGCATGATCCTTTCTGTGAATGGGTAAAGTTGGCAGACCCAGAACCTCTATTGTTACTTGCAGAAAGACTAACAACTGCCAGGTAGCACATAATGACCTTTTGGTCAATGGGAGTCTAGTGCTGTCCTAGTCATGTTTGCACATCGACAAAATTGCTTAATAATGCATTTCTCAAAATATATCCCCATTATTCAGAAATGGACAAATATATATAATATATATCCAATGTATTAATATATCCAATGTACAAATATTAAGTAAAATAGCTATAGTTAAAACAATCAGTTCCTTCAACCTTTAAAATGCTAAGAATTGATTAGTGATCCTAACACTATAAAACAGATGTTGACTTTTTTAGAAATAACCTAATTCTGTTTAATAAAATCCTATCCAACATATGTCAAAGGTTTTCTTTCCTTGGATTTTTAAAAATAAACTTTATCTTTTATTTCCATTTTCTATGAATTTCTTTAATGTTTTTTTTAATTTATTTTCATCTGTTTCAATGGGAGGGAGAGGGAGAGAGAGGAGAGGGAGAGAGAGGAGAGGGAGAGAGAGGAAAGAGAGAGGCAGAGAAGTATCTTCCATCTCTTGTTTCACTCCCTAAATGCCCACAACAGCTGAGGCTGGGCCAGGTCTAAGTCTGGAGTGCAGAACTCCATCCAGGTCACCCATATGGGTGGCAGAGGCCCAAGTACTGGAGCCACCATCAGCTGCCTACCAGAATACATAGCAGGAAGCAAGATTGGAAGAGGAATAGCAGGGACTCAAGTAGGCTCTGCCACAAAGTCCGCTCTTCCTTGGACTTCGAATAACAAAATGAAGAGTCACTGCTCATCCAGGTTTTTTGTCTTTTCACCTTTTATTGGGAAGTCATAATCACGATATGTTAGCATAAGGGTTAAGAAACAGCATCTGGAATAATAATGAACCAACTTGAACCACTTACTAGTAATGGCCTTGGGTAAGCTTTTTGACTCAGCTTTCCCACCTGCAAAGTGGATGTTATTGTCATTACCTCTGTGGGTTGTTGAAACAATATGTGCATAATATATTCAGCTGTCAATATTTTATTTTTTATTTAAGGTAAACAAACTTCATGTAATCTGTGTATTCAGATTTAGCAACATAGGGATATTTCCCACCCAATCCTCCCTCCGGCCCATGCTCCCACCCTTTCTCCTCCTTCCTCTCTTATTTCCTCTCAATTTTTGCAATGATCTACTTCCAGTTTACTTTATTCTTAAGTTTAACCTTACACTAAGTGAAGAGTTCAACAAGTAGTAATAAGAAAAAAACACTGCTGACGTCGTGGCTCACTTGGCTAAACCTCCGCCTGCAGTGCCAGCACCCCGGGTTCTAGTCCCGGTTGGGGCACTGGGTACTAGTCCCGGTTGTTCCTCTTCCAGTCCAGCTCTCTGCTGTGGCCCAGGAGGGCAGTGGAGCATGGCCCAAGTGCTTGGGCCCTGCACCCGCATGGGAGACAAGGAAGAGGCACCTGGCTCCTGGCTTCGGATGGGCACAGCACTGGCCGTAGCGGCCATTAGGGGAGTGAACCAACAGGAGGAAGACCTTTCTCTGTTTCTCTCTGTCTCTCTCTCACACTGTCTAACTCTGCCTGGCAAAAAAAAAAAAAAAAAAAAAAAAAAAAAAAAACACTGTTCCTTAACAGTAGACACAAGGGTTGTAGCAATCATCGAATCTCAAAATGTGAATTTCACTCTAGTACATTACATTTTTGGTACTCTATTAGTTGCTACAGGTCAGGGAGAATATATGGTATTTGTATTTTTGGGACTGGCTTATTTCACTAAGTGTAATCGTTTCCAGTTGCATCCATTTTGTTGCAAAAGATAAGATTTCATCCTTTTGATGGCTAAGTAGTATTCCATAATCTATCTATCTATCTATCTATCTATAATTTCTTTATCCAGTCATCAGTTGATGGACATCTGGATTGATTCTATATCTTATCTATAGTGAACTGAGATATGATAAATATGGGGATGCAGATAACTCTTTCATATGCTGATTTCATTATCCTTGGGTATCTCCCCAGGAGTGGATGGCTAGGTCATATGGTATGTCTATTTTCAGCTTTCTGAGTTTCTCCACATTGTCTTCCACAGTGGCTACTCCAGTTTGCATCACCACCAACAGCAGAATGGGGTACCTTTTTCACGACATCCTTATCAGCATTTATTGTTTGTTGATTTCTGTGTGAGAGTCATTCAAACTGGGGTGAGGTGAAAAAGTCTCATTGTGTTTTGATTTGCATTTCCCTGATGGCTTGTGATCTTGAGCATTTTTTTATGAGTCTATTGGTCATTTGAATTTTCTCTTTTGAAAATGCTTGTTCAAGTCCTTTGCCCATTTATTAACTGGATTGTTTGTTTTGCTGTTGTCAGGTTTCTTGAGGTCTTTATAGATTCCGAATATTAATTAATCATTTATCAGTTTCATAGTTTGCAAATATTTTTTCCATTCTGTCAGTCTTCTGTTCACTTTGCTGAGTGTTTCCTTTGCAGTGAAGAAGCTTCTCAACTTGACATAATCCCATTTGTCAATTTTAGCTTTGATTGTGCTTCTGGAAAAGACACCAATTTTTTTTGTTGTTAACCATTCATACTATCATATTCAACTCAGACTTTTAGTAGGTAATAAAGATTGAAATTTGAGTGGAAAATCTCTTACTTCCAACTAAGAAATAATGGTTTCAGTAGTTTAAACATTACCAGTTTGGGATTTTTATTTCATTTTATTCTTCTGTGTTCTTTATTTCCATAAATGCACTCTCACATGGCCCAAGCCAGGAACCGATAATTGTCCTAGCTATAACATCCAGCTAGAAAGTTCAATTTCAACACTCAGAAAGTGATCAGAGAAACTTATACATACATATGTATATATATTTCATACATGAATATATATGTATACACACATATAATTCACACTATATAAATATTTTTAATTCCTATAAACCTATGTATCCTTTAGGATGATAGGCTAGCCTCTGTACCTCTTTTTTAAGTTTTTTTAAAATATTTTATTTATTTGTTTGAGAGGCAGAGTTACAGACAAATGGAGAGACAGAGAGAAAGGTCTTCAATCTGCTGGTTCGCTACCCAAGTGGCTAAAATGGCTGGAGCTGGTCAGATCCAAAAGCAAGAGCCAGGTGCTTCCTTTGGGTCTCCCAAGCAGGTACAGGGGCCCAGGGACTTGGGCCATCTTCCACTATTTTCCCAGGCCATAACAGAGAACTGGATAGAAAAAGTACTAGCAGCGAGAACGCAAAACAGTGCCCATATGGGGTGGGCTTAGCCTACTATGCCACACCATTGGCCCCCTCTGCACTTTTTTGCCATGTGAGAATTTTTTATTAAATAATACCAATTAAAAATAATTTTTAAAGAAAGCATCTAGGCTTTGTGGTAGAATAAGTTTTTACTAGGAAAATATAGAATAACGGTAATCAAATACCAAAAAATAGGAAAAAGACAAAGAACTGTTGTAATTGGTGGCTGAAGGAATAGCAATTAGGCCAGAGGAAAGCATTCCTGACCAAGGTGTCACTGTGGCCTGGTGAAATGTCTTGTTGACCTCTGCATGTGGAAATTCATTAGACATTTCAGCCAGCTGCACTCACTCATTACCAAAGCAAAACCAAATACCTCCTTTGAGCCAAGCGCTATCTCAGGACACAGTGGATAACCATCCAATGAAATTACCTACTTTGCAGTGGTCTGGTTCTTGAGCATCAAATTAGGATACTGGATTTGTGACTCTTTTTTTTTTTTACTTGACAGGTAGAGTTTTAGACAGAGAGAGAGAGAGAGAGAAATGTCTTCCTTCCGTTGGTTCACTCCCCAAATGGCCGCCACAGCTGGCGCTGTTCCGATCCGAAGCCAGGAGCCAGGTGCTTCCTCCTGGTCTCCCATGCAGGTGCAGGGCCCAAGCACTTGGGCCATCCTCCACTGCCCTTCCGGGCCACAGCAGAGAGCTGGACTGGAAGAGGAGCAACCAGGACTAGAACCGGCACCCATATGGGATGCTAGCACCACAGGCGGAGGATTAACCCAGTGAGCCACGGCACCGGCCCCTGACTTTTTTATTCATTATCTGAATTGCTCTTTACACTTGATCACATGTCTTTTTTGTTTTTAAGATTTTATTTGTTTACTTGAAAGAGTTACAGAGAGGCAGAGGCAGAAGCAGAGAGAAAAGAGAGAGGCCTTTCATCCGTTGGTTCACTCCCCAGATGGCTTCAATGGCCAGAGCTGCACTTATCTGAAGCCAGGAGCCTGAAGCCTCTTCCAAGTTCCCCAAGGGACTTGGGCCCAAGGACTTGGGCCATCTTCTACTGCTTTCTCAGGCCACAGCAGAGAGCTGGATCGGAAGTGGAGCAGCAGGGACTCGAACTGGCACCCATATGGGATGCCAGCACTGCAGGCAGTGGCCTTACTTGCTGAGCCACAGCCCCAGCCCAGATGATGTGTCCTTAACCTATCTTCATCTTCCCCCTTTCCCATATGGCACCCTGCATCTGTTCCATGGATTTATAACTTTGTTAATACTCACAATGGGTCTCCTGATGGATTCCCCCTTGAATATTCCCCCCTTAAAGGCTATTCATGTGACCTCCTTTAAGAAATTTCCCTGGGGCCAGCGCAGTGGCATAGCGAGTTAACGCATTGACCTGAGGCGCTGGCATCCCATATGGGCACCCGTTCGAAACCTGGCTGCTCCACTTCCCATCCAGCTTTCTGCTGTGGCCTGGGAAAGCAGTGGAAGATGGTCCAAGTCCTTGGGCCCCTGTACCTGCTTGGGAGACCCAGAGGAAGCTCCTGGCTCCTGGCTTCAGATCGGCCCAGCTCTAGCTGTTATGGCCAATTGGGGAATGAACCGGCAGATGGAAGACCTCTCTCTCTCTCTCTCTCTCTCTCTCTCTCTCGCACGCATACTTCTCTTTCCCTCTCTGCCTCTCCTCTCTCTGTGTAACTCTTTCAAATAAATAAAAACAAAAAAAAAAAAAGAAATTTCCCTGATTTGGGCTCATAATTGATCACACCAAGCAGAAACTGTTTTCTATGCTTCACATCATTTTGAAAATGCCATCATAATTATTGCCTGAATGGCATAGTGAGGACAGAGAGTGTGACAGACAGAGTGAGACCTTCCATCCACTTGTTCACTCCCAAAATGCCTGCAACAGCCAGGGTTAAGCCAAGTTAAAGTCTGGAGGCAGATGAAACTCCATCTGGGTGGCCTATGTGTGTGCCAGGGAACCAAGCCCTTGAACTATCATCCACTGCTCCCAGGATGTGTTAGCAGGAAGCTGGATCAAAAGCAGAGTAGCTGGAACTTGAACTAGCACTCCAATATGGAATGCAAGAATCCCAAGCAGATATGCAGGCATCCCAAGCAAGGCTTAACTTGCTGCACCATAGTGCTCATCCCCATGTCTTCTTCTAACTTATATGATTTTGGGATAGTCACTGAGCCATGCTGTGTTTCAGAGTTCTCATCTGTGAAAAGTATAACAACATCTAATTTAGTGGCCTCTAGGAGAAGCAAATAGGTTTTGAATAATACAAATGACATGCAAATTTAAGGTATTATTCCTTAGAGAATGCTGAGAAAAATGCCTTAGAAGTATGATATCTACCTACAATGAAGCAAATTGTGTGGCTCTTGGTAATCATTTCCAGCAACATGACAGTAACACCGACATTGACACCCATTTGCCAGGTAAAATGATTGTTACTTGCCACAGGAGATGTTACTGACCTGTGTTAGATCGTGAGATTCTTAGGACACACCACATTTGCTCCCTTAGAGAGATAGCATTTCTGAATCATTACAGACCCCATCAAGAACATCTCTCACCTCTAACACTACATTAACCCTCCCTTTTGCTATTATTTTAAATGTCGATTTGGAAATTCAAGTACAGAGAGTTGACTTAATTGTCATAACATTATTGTCAATTATCACTGAAACATGAAAGCTTCTAAAAAAATACCACAGATAAAGTATTCTTTAGAATACTTTCATAAGAAAGCCCAGTTTTAATTTATATTTATTTATTTTATTTGAAAGACAAAGAGATAGAGAGATTTTCCACCTACTGTTTCACTCCCCACATGCCTACATCAGCTAGGCTGAAACCAGGAGCCTGGGACGCAATCCAAGTCTCCGTGGGCGTGACAAGGACCCAGGTATTTAAGGCATCATTTGCTGCCTCCCAGAGTGAGCATTAGCACGCAGCTGGAATGAAAAGTATACTCAGGTATTGAACTCAGGCACTCCCATACAGGATTCAAGCAACCCAACTGGTGTCAACCACTGTGCCAAATGCCCACCTCCTTCTCTTTCTTTTTATTTTATTACTTTCACCCTTTCCCCACTACTTTTGTCTACTCCAAAAATATACATACATTTTAATATTTGGCATGTATCATATTATTTGTATATGTATTTGTAAGATAGTTTCCACTTCTTTATTTTTACTTTTAACTTATATATAATATAGATACATATATTGGGCTAATATGTGATGATTTGATGCATCCATACATTGTATGATGTACAAATCAGGATAAAACAACTATCTCCTCAAACATTTATCACTTCTTTATGGAAAAAACATTCAAACTCATTTTTTCTAGCATTTTAAAACAGGTAAGTACCTTATTGTTATTTATAGCCACCCTATTCTACAAAAGAACATGAGCACTTCATTCTCCTATCCAACTGTAAATTACTCAGCTTTTGCCCGTATCATCCTCTCCCTACTCTCCTCAGCCTCTGGTAACCGCCACTCTACTCTCAACTTCAGTGAGATCATCTTTTGTATATTCCACATAGGCGTGAAAGCACTGTGTGCACTTTACTGAAATGTTGTTATGCTAGTGAGTTCATTCTATTTCTTACTTCCTTAGCAGTGTCTATAAGATTTGTGCACAGGGGCTAGCATTGTGGCACAAGGGGTTAAGTCACCTCCTGAGACACAAGCATCCCAAATAGGTACTGGTTCAAGTCCCTGCTGCTCCACTTCCAATCCAGCTCTCTGCTAATGGACTGGACAAGCAGCAAAGGATGGCCCAAGTGCTTGGGTACTGATACCCATGTGGGAGACATGGAAAAGCTCCTGGTTCCTGACTTCTGCCCAGCCTAGCCATGGAAATTATGGCCATTTAGGGAGTGAATAGATGGATAAAAGATCTGTCTCTATTTCTCTCTCTCTCTCTAACTCTGCCTTTCAAATAAGTAAATAAAGTATTTTTAAAAAATTCATGCACCATGTCTCAGGGACATCTAGAGCCCAGCTGGTTCCTTTCCCCACATTTACTTCCCCATTCCCCTGTGACAGATACCTAGATTGCCTACAAGTCCTGGTGCATAAATATGTCTTCATAAATATTTTTAATGTGTTCCTTCATGGAACTGTGTGAAAATTTTCCTGTGAAAGTTTGCTTAGCCTCATATAAACTAAACTTCACAATTCAAATTATTGTTATTAAGGGATGATTTAAATGATATATTTCCATATGTCTCTATTACTTAATGTGAGATAGGAAGAAGGGAGTAAAGAAAAGTTTGAGATTAATCAGAGTATAAGTGGTTGAGTTTAACATGAAAAAAAAAAATCCTTCCAAATAAGAAAGACAACAGAAGTCATCAGTATATATAGGGATCTGAAGACTATAAGACAGGAAACAGTATAGGAACAATGGCTGAATTATAGCAATATTCAATTTCCTTTATTTTTTAAAAGATTTATTTACCTGAGAGGCAGAGAGAGAGAGAGAGAGAGAGAGAGAGAGAGAGAGAGAGGTCTTCTATCTGCTGGTTCACTCCCCAAATGGCCACAACTGCTGGAGCTGCTGGAGCTTGACCCATCCAAAGCCAGGAGCCAGGAGCTTCCTCTGGGTCTCCCATGCTGGTACAGGGGCCCAAGCACTTGAGCCATCTTCTACTGCTTTCCCAGGCCATAGCAGAGAGCTGGATCGGAAGTGGAGCCGTCGGGACACGAACTGGAACCCATATGGGATGCTGGCACTGCAGGCAGTGGCTCTACCCACTATTGCACAGCACCAGCTCCCCAATTCCCTTTTGAGTTTTAGCCATTCTGTGATGTGTGGTGAGAAATAAGGAAGATGAAACATTGACAAGGATCATAGTTGACTTCTGCAGTTGATTTCTTAACTATAAATGTTATCTCATAACAACAAGTACTTGGCTCACCTACATAATATAATCATGTATCACGATTTTCCTCTTGCAGTTACCAACCCCGTTCCTCTGTGACTGGCTGCACCAGCTGCCATGACTCCTCTACTGCTCTGGGGACCTAAGACCTAGTTGGGTTTTCTGTCCTTTTCTCACTTAGCTATGATTGGTCTTAAGGCATAGTGCTTATGTCATGGTTTCCAAATCCAGAAACATGCAGTCACCTCCCCCAGGGATACCTGCTGTCAAAATATACAGTCAAATGAACACAATGAAAATCTAATCATGGTTTTATCTATAAACCCTTCTAAGCCTGAATTGCAAAAGGAGATTGAATATTCCTTTGAGTAAATTCATAGTGTTAAGAGTTTGAGCAGATAAAGAGTCCTGCGGGATGCTGATGCTTGATTTCAGGTTAACTTACTGATGACCAAGGCTTTCCACATTTTTATTTTCCTTGTTCCCCACTACTCTCCTATTTATTGTGATTTTTAAGTAACAGTAACAAAATATGATTTAGAGGCTAATGCCATATATAGAAGAGGATAGTTAGATCAACTGAATATCTGAGGTTACAACATCTATGATAACATCAGAAATAGAATAAAGATGACCCACATCACTCCTTACTCTGCTTTGGCTAACAGATCACACCCCCAATTTTCATGTTGTAGCTGTCAGAATGATGATGGGATTTCTTTGCAAATCCCCCAGCGGGTACTCTTACCTAACTCCACCTGGCCGTAAAGTGTTTCTACTGACACCTTTATCACTGGACCCAAGTCCCAAAATAGGTAAAAGGGATGAAGTTGGGGAACAGACATATCTTAATCATCAGAATCATATGTTTTGGAGTAAGCATCTCATTTGTGTATATGAAAATACATCAATGAGGAGCAGGTACTGTGACTAGGTTAAGGCACCATCTGCAGTGCTGGCATCCCATATGAGCATTGGTTCAAGTCCTAGCTGCTCCTCTTCTGACCCAACTTCTGGCTAATTTGCCTGGAAAAGCAGCAGAAGATGGCCCAAGCACCACGCAGGAGACCCAGATGAAACTTCTGGCTCCTGGTTTCAGTTGGATCCAACCCTGGCCACTGCAGCCATTGGGGGAGTGAACCAGCAAGTGGTAAACTTACTCTCTCCCTCTCTCTCTCTCAGCCTGTGTTTCTCTCCCTTTATGTAACTCTGCCTTTCATGAAGACATTGAAAGCTTAAATAGACCAATAGATTGAATCAGTAATGAAGACCTTCCCCAAAATGAAAACCCCATAACCAGATGATTTCACTGCTGAATTCTACCAGACATTTAAAGGAGAACTAATTGCAACTCTTCTAAAACTATTCAAAAACAATTGAAAGGGAAGGAATCCTCCCAAATTCCTTCTATAAGAACAACATCATCTTAATTCCAAAACCATAAAAAATACAACAAAGAAAGGCAGCTATAGACTCTATTGCAACTATATTTCTAATATATATATATAAGGCAACTATATTCCTGATGAAAATAGATGTAAAAATCATCAACAAAATACTAGCTAATTGAATCCAACAACAAATCAGAAATATCATTCACCCAGACCAACTGAGATTTATCCCTGCTATTCAGGGATGGTTCAACATATGTAAATCAATAAATTTGATACTTCACATAAATAAAATGAGGAATAAAAACCATATGATTATCTTAATAGAAGCAGAGAAAGCATTTGATAAAATATAACAACATTTGATGATAAAAACCTTAAGCAACTTGGGTATAGAAGAAACATTCCTCAATATGATCAAGGCAATATATGACAAACCCACAGCCAGCATAACATTTGTACTAATATTCAAAACCAGACAAGGATGCCCTCTTTCACCACTGTTATTCAATACAGTTCTGGAAGTTTTAGCCACAGCCATTAAGCAAGAAAAATAAATCAAAGAGATGCAAATTGGAATGGAGGAAGTTAAATTATCCCTGTTTACAGATGGCATGATTCTACATACAGGGAAACCAAAGGACACCACTAAGAGACTATTAAAACTCATAAGACAGTTTGGTAAAGTCACAGGATATAAAATCAACATAAAAATCAATAACTTTTGGCCGGCGCCCTGGCTCACTAGGCTAATCCTCCGCCTTGTGGCGCCAGCACACCGGGTTCTCTTCCCGGTCAGGGCGCCGGATTCTGTCCCGGTTGCCCCTCTTCCAGGCTAGCTCTCTGCTGTGGCCAGGGAGTGCAGTGGAGGATGGCCCAAGTACTTGGGCTCTGCACCCCATGGGAGACCAGGAGAAGTACCTGGCTCCTGCCTTCGGATCAGTGCGGTGTGCCGGCCGCAGCAGCCATTGGAGGGTGAACCTACGGCAAAGGAAGACCTTTCTCTCTGTCTCTCTCTCTCACTGTCCACTCTGCCTGTCAAAAAAAAAATCAATAACTTTTGTATTCACAAACAAGAATTTGAAAGATCAGTCCCATTCACAATAGCCACAAAAATTTTAAATACATTGGAATAAATTTAACCAAGGACAGGAAACATTTCTACAATGAAAATTATAACACATCAAAGAAAGATATAGAAGAAGACACAAAAAATGGAAAAATCTTCCAAGTCCATGAATTGGGAGAATTAATATCATCAAAATGTCCTTACCACCCAAAACAATTTACAGGTTCAATGTGATCCCAATCAAAATAGCAAGGACATTCTTTTCAGATCTAGAAAAAACGCTAAAATTCATATGGAATCCTAAGAGACCTCAAATAGTTAAAGCAATACCAGATTTAGGCATACTACAAGGCAGTTATATTCAAAACAGCATGGTAGTGGTACAAAAATCGACATGTAGACCAACGGAGCAGAATGGAAACTCGAGAAATTAATCCACATATCTAGAATCAACTAATCTTTGACAAATGAATTAAAATTAATCCTTAGAAATGACAGTATCTTCAACCAATGGTGCTGGTAAAATTGGATCTACACATGCAGAAGCATGAAACAAGACCCCTACCTTATATCTTTTTTTTTTTTTTTTTTTACAGGCAGGTTTCCTTGCAAATCAATAATAAAGAGAGTTGACCTCGCTAAATGCCTGTCATTGTGCTTTTCAAGCATTTTTTTACACTTAATCTTCAGATTACTGATGCAAGGCATTATTATTATTACCATTATGTGGGTAAAGAATCTGAGCCGTACAAAAATAAGTACATAATTATAAATATATTTAATAAACATTAATATCTAACATTAAATACTTATGAAGAAATGTATGCAATGCATGACACAACCAGGATTCAAATGCTGATCTGAATAACTCCAAAGTCTAAACCCTTTATTATGCAAACAGTGGAAATGGTTGAACTTTCAACTTAACAGTCTCAATGCATAATTCAAAGACCAGAAGAATAGGTGGGTGTTAATGGCAAGTAAATCCAGTTCCTATGGTAGCTACTTCTACATCATTGTTTCCATTCATCTTAGTTATGAAGACTTTTTTAGGATTAGGTCTCACTTCTGAAAATTTGGGGCCAAGTTAGGTATTAATATTCTTATTTTAGATAAAATAAAGAGTAAAAATAAATAGGACTTTTTTAAGCTGTAGGAGTTTAAAAACAAGAAGTGCAGGACAACCCAGTCAGAACTAGGCTCAACTCTGGTGACAGTCAGGTATTCTTGGGCAAATTGTTAAACATCCTGGGCCCAGTTTCCTCATCTACTAATTGACTTGGGTTGGCCTGAATGATATCATTCAAAAAGAAATACTTCCCTTGTAGGCATTCTGCAATGTATGACTCAGGGATGAAAGAATTCCCTGGCTCCTGGTGGATTGTGAAGTCAACATCACTCAGCTCAGAGGCAGACAGGATGAAAGACACTCTCCTTTTATCTTTACCTCCCTCTTTCCCCTCCACCTGCCCCCACTTTACTGCTTGGCTTCCTTCTCACAGCCAGTGCTAACATGCCCCTCCCAGGAGAAATAGACATTGAAATCACACAGTCCACTTGCACTGTTTCCTTGTCTCCTCCCCCTGTTTCACTTGCTGGTGGCTGTCCCCCATTCACCTTCCTTGGGTGTTCCTCTCAAACTCCCTTAATACACTCAGGCACCTGGTACCTACTTACCAAGTTCCCTGCAAGGTGTATCTGACAAAGGCTTTTTCCCTCACCATATAAATAATTAGTGGCTGGTGTTGTGGTGCAGTGAGTTAAGCCACTGCTTGCAATGCCAGCATCTCATATCAGAATGCTGGTTCCAGTCTCAGCTACTCTGCTTCCGATCCAGCTTCCCACTAATGTGCCTAGGAAAACAGATGATGGCCCAAGTACTTGAGCCCTGGCACCCACATAGGAGACCCAGATGGAGTTTCAGGTTCTTTGCTTTGGCCTGGCTCAGACCTGGCTGTTGCAGCCATTTGGAGAGCAAACCAGCAGATGAAGATCTTTCTCTGTCCCTCCCTGTTTTCCTGTCACTATGACTTTCAGATAAATAAATAGTTAAACTATCATATTTGAGTACTTATTGTTTACATAGATATTTCCCTAATGTTCCTGACGATGGGAGTACTTGGGTACTTGTTTTCTGAACCCTTTCCAGAAGATCCCAATTTTGAAGACTTATGGTGAGACTTTTGGAAATACATGTTTTCAACAAATGCATTCAGTGTTATTATCAGGCTCATTTTTGAAACACCGATATAAATTAAAAGCAAGTAATTAGGTGTTGTGTGGTTTAATAATGTAAAACCTCAAGAAGCTATCATCAGTTTTGGGAAACCAGATCCATAAACATGGAATAGATTCTTTATGCAAAGTAGAGTGATTAAGTGCTACTTGATGCATCAGACCATATAAATGCATAAGACCAGAATAAGTTCAGAGGGAGGAGAAAGCTCTGGGCTGGACTCAGAAGTAGGACTTGGCTTATGTTGTTACAGATGTGTAGGACATGAGTAAGTAGGAAGAGCATGGGGAACGGGTGGTATGGACTAGCAGGAATGTCAGAGAACACAGAGTCCGACTGGAGCAAAGATCGTGCAGAAGAACAGCAGCTGATGTGACTGAATGGTCTTGAACTTAATCTTAGGGAATGAAGTGTGCTTCAAGAGTTCTGAGCAGGGGCCAGCGCCATGGCTCACTTGGTTAATCCTCCACCTGCGGTGCCGGGTTCTAGTCCCCGTTGCTCCTCTTCCAGTCTAGCTCTCTGCTGTGGCCAGGGAAGGTGGTGGAGGATGGCCCAAGTGCTTGGGCCCTGCACTTGCATGGGAGACCTGGAAGAAGCTCCTGGCTCCTGGCTTCGGATTGGTGCAGCACTGGCCGTGGAGGCCATTTGGGGAGTGAACCAATGGAAGGAAGACCTTTCTCTCTCTCTCTCTCTCACTGTCTGTAATTCTACCTGTCAAATAAAAAAAAAAAAAGTCTAAAAAAAAATCAAAATTACTGAGTCCCACCCCACCCAGAGTTTTTGAGTCTGTGGGTCTGGGAAGAAGTCTGAAGATTCACAGCTCTAACAAGTTCCCCAGTGATTCTGAGGCTGCTGGTCCAGGGATCACACTTTGAGAACTATTGTCCCATCTAATGGATTGAGCACCACTCCAAAGAGGGAGGTGGGATGGCTGAGGGTCAGGATAAGGTTAGGGGCTTGAAAATGGAAATAAAAGAAGAAGGAATCACTTAAAGGAACTGGTGTATGGTTGGAATATGTATGGGAGAGGTAGGGGGGAAAGGAGTACAATTATTTAGAGCTCAAATCTGTGGGCCAAATGGCAGGGGAAAAAATGGAGAAGATTGTCTTGATAAGAAGATGGAAAATTTAGTCTTATCATAATGATTTGCTGTTTGAACTAAATCCTTCTTACTTTGTTTCATGTTGCTCCTGGTTACAGAAAATTAAACAGCAAGCACCAGCTGGTGAGGACAAGATGAAAGCAGAGCTTGACAGCAGTGCAAAGGGTGTGCTGCGAGCACTGACTGGTGAGATTGGGTAACGTAATTGACAATGTCCTCTAAACTGACCTGACCCAGTTAACATGCTTGTCCCAGCTTGAGCCCTGTAGCATTGTTTCAAATAAGTCATTTACATGGACTCACAACCAAACCAGAAATTCCTGATGAGGACCAGAACCACAGCTGTTGTCAGTGCCACCCCACACCCTCCCTGGGGCTGGGACCCAGGGACTCTGACTCACTAAGCCACGAACTCTCAAAATTCTTGGATGAGCAGCACTCTCCATACCTCACCATCACCACAAGGGGGCCTTTTCCAGAATTTTTTTTTTTTGAGAGATAGAGACAGAGAGAAAGAGAGAAGAGGATGAGGAAGAAAAGAGATAGAGCAAGAGACCTCCTGTGTACCAGTTCACTCCCCAAATGTCTCCAATGACTGGGGCTCGGACAGGGTTGAAGCTGGGAGCAAGGACCTCAATCCAGGTCTTTCAGGTAGGGTGCAGGAACCCAGTTTTTGAACCATCACTATTCCTCCTAAGGTCTGCGTTAGCCGGAGATGGGAGTCAGGGAACAGAACCTGGAATCAAAGCCATGCATTCCAACAGTGGATGTGAGCGTCTCAATCACTAGGCAAAAGGCCTACCTTGTAGAGATGTTATGCAAGCCAACGATTGCTAAGGGGCAGGACTCCAGTCTGGGGTAGGGAGGAAATCTGTTTATCACAAAGAGCCCTTGAGGCATCCCTGCCAAGGAGGAGAGCCAGGGATGCCCCTCAGAGGTGGTGTCACAGTGGAGAGAGAGGACAGCGTTGTTTGCATCCCACCCTCACTACCTCCCAGAGCTATGGGCATACATACTCCACCATTTGCCTCTAGGGAGCTTGTCCACACTTTTATATATTGGCTGGACCACCATATCAGCAAGAAGCAGAAAGTCAATGCCAACATATCTGGGCTACGCCACAAAGTTGCTTCTGTTAATATCCGAGGAAGAGGAGAAATCTAGAAATAAGCATCTGGTGCTCAGGGACTTTAATTCTTCTGAACATAGAAAACTTCATTTAGGACCACGTACCAGGTGCTGCCTCTGTGGAAAATCAAAGCCCTGATCCTATTCTCCATCTCATCACATAGACATTCCCAGCAAGAGTCTGCTCCTGTGGACATGTTGCATTTCTAAAATCCCAGTGCTGCAGACTAGGTCTCCCAGGAAGGGGGATACCCTCCAAAGACATCTCCTTTTCTCTAGCGCCCTAGAAAATGTATCAGTTTGCTGAGCTACTCATCATTCACTAATACGGCTAATGTTGCTTTTCTGTAAAAAAAAAACATTTTACAACTCTTCACGTTTTCCAAGAAAGAGCCTTTATTTCTGTTTTCAAACAATATTTATCCATTGCGTTAGGCACAGGAGATAGAGTAGTTAACAAAACTCATCAAAATCCTTGCAGTCTGGGAACTAGCATGAGAGGAACTGGCATTACACTGGGTAGGGAGTAGACCAAGAGCAACCAAAATTAAATTGTACAGAGTGTATATATTATATATATATACATATATATATATACAGAAGTGTATATATTATAAAAATAGCAAGGCAAGCGAGGAGTTTATGGAGTATAAGGAGCAGGGGAAATTGAATAATACATATGCTATTTAAAAGAGGCCTCACTAAGAAACTGACATTTGAACAAACTCAAGAAGGAAATGTGCGACTGGGGAAAAGGCAAACTAGGAAGAGGGAACAGCAAGTCCCAAGCCATAAGGCCACAGTGTGCCTAACACATTCAAGACAGCCACACACAGAAAGAGAAACATGTCCTACGAGGACTAAAAAGTAAAACCAAATCTCAATTTCCAAAGCTAATACCAAATTACAGATAATTTTTTAAAATCCTGGTCTCTATTTATTTATGGATTTATGTTATTAGTTATGCTTTAGTCAAACATTAACTTTCATTTCCTAAAAACAACTCTGAGTGTAGGAGTTTTTTCTGAATTATTTCATATAAAAATGAAAAATAGGGAAAAATCCTAGAACCTTCGTATAATAGACATTTTATATGTTAAACAATAATATTTATGGGGGCTGGTGCTAAGGCTTAGCAGGTAAAGCCACCACCTGCAGTGCCAGCATCCCATACGGGTGCCAGTTGGAGACCCGGCTGCTCCAGTTCCGATCCAGCTCTCTGCTGTGGCCTGGGAAAGCAGTAGAATATGGCCCAAGTCCTTGAGCCCCTGCACCTTTGTGGGAGACCCAGAAGAAGCTCCTGGCTCCTGGCTTTGGATCAGCCCAGCTCCAGCCATTGCAGCCATCTGGGGAGTGAACCAGCAGATGGAAGACACCTCTCTTTCTCTCTTTGCCTCTGCCCTTCTGTAACTCTGCCTTTCAAATAAATAAATAAATAAATCTTTTAAAAAAATTATATTTATGGTGGGGCCGGCGCTGTGGTGCAGAAGGTTAACGCCCTGGCCTGAAGCACCGGCATCCCATATGGGCGCTGGTTTGAGACCCGGTTGTTCCACTTCCAATCCAGCTCTCCGCTATGGCCTGGGAAATCAGTAGAAGATGGCACAAGTCCTTGGGCCCCTGCACCTGTGTGGGAGACCCAGAGAAGTTTCCTGGCTCCTAGCTTCAGATTGGCGCAGCTCCAGCTGTTGTGGCCATCTGGGGAGTGAACCTATGGATGGAAGACCTCTCTCTCTCTGCCTCTCCTTCTCTCTCTGTGTAAATTTGACTTTCAAGTAAATAAATAAATCTTTTAAAAAATACATTTATGGGCCGGCGCCGTGGCTCACTAGGCTAATCCTCCGCCTTGCAGCACCGGCACACCGGGTTCTAGTCCCAGTCGGGGCGCCGGATTCTGTCCCGGTTGCCCCTCTTCCAGACCAGCTCTCTGCTGTGGCCAGGGAGTGCAGTGGAGGATGGCCCAGGTGCTTGGGCCCTGCACCCCATGGGAGACCAGGAAAAGCACCTGGCTCCTGGCTCCTGCCTTCGGATCAGTGCGGTGTGCCGGCCGCAGCAGCCATTGGAGGATGAACCAACGGCAAAGGAAGACCTTTCTCTCTGTCTCTCTCTCTCACTGTCTACTCTGCCTGTCAAAAAAAAAAAAAAATACATTTATGGCTTAAAGATGCGAAAATATTTGCGAACCATTAAGGTGTGAAAATAAGGGTATGGATTTGTGTGTGTGTATATATATATATATATATAATCTCAATTGTGTGAATACAAAAATGTTAAAAGCAATTAATTCTGTATGGTGGGAGTAGCAGTTATTTTTGCTTCTCTCTACCATATTTTTCAAGAAGACTGAGATGAGGCCGTTTCTCTTTTATAGCAACATTTTTAAAACCACAAATGAGAGATAGCAAAAGTCTCCATGTATGGTTGTTTCCATTTTCTCGAATAGACAAGATAGAGGAGGTAATATACCAGGATAATACAGGCTGGTTAGAGTCTGAAAAGGAAAGAGAAATAAGCAGCCTGTTCAGGACTCTCCAAATCTGCAGTCTCAACGTGACTTTGTGAGACACAACTTCTTCAACGAATTGCACTCATCTCTTCAACCGCCACTTCCCCTCCGCGTCTACCACCAACATCCCATCAGATTTTCCTCCAAGGTAGAGGGAGCTATGGCGTCCACGGTCACGCTGTGACTAATTATTGTTTTCTTCATTTGCATATGCTTTTGTCTTTAAAATCTGCTGAAACTAAGTGGACACTGCAGCTGGGGCCAGAGGAAATTAGAACTGAACCTGCCCCATGTGACAGAGGCCAGCTCTGACCTTGCCTCACTGCAGTCTGGTAACAGGCATATGAGCAGCTGGTAATGGACACCTCCTCCTCCTCAGCTTTGTATCTACAGGGGCCCTTCTGACTTTATTCTCTCTCATGTACTGATTTAATGTGTTTCTAATATCACAGCATACAAAGCAGTTTATTCATGTACTGACACAACACACAAACTGGGTCGTCAAAAAGTTCATGGAGAATGCATGCTATGAAAAAACTGCATTGATTCATTGGCCCTCTCTTTTTTGTGGGGGGCATCAAAATAAGCTCCTACCAGGGCTGTCCTTGTGGTGTATCATGTGGAACTGCCACCTGGGATGTTGGCACCCCATACTGGAGCACTGGCTTGAGTCTGAGCTACCCCTTTTCTGATCCAGCTTCCTGTTAATGTACCTGGGAAGGCAGCAGATGATGGCCTGGGTACTTAAGCCCTGTCATCCATGGTCTGCTTCTGGAGACTCTGATGGAGTTCTGGACTCCTGGCTTTGATCTGGTTCCACTCTGGCTTTTGCAGTCATTTGGGAAAGAAATAGCAGATGGGTGTTCTCTCTTTCCTCCTCTCTCTCTCTCTCTCTGCTTTTCAAATAAATATGTTTTTAAAAATAAACAAAATCACCAGAAATTTAAAAGATAAACATTTCAACTCACATTAACTTACCATAACTTGCCTGAATAGGTCTGGTTTGAGGTAAAAAGAAAGATACAACATTAGTTTGGAAAGAATTCCTATCAGAGCAACATGAATTCTGCTAAAATCAAAGCAAAGGCAAACATCAGGTTTATAGTGAATTTTCAGTGAAAGAATGGTGAAACTGTTGATCTTTATCAAAAGCTATGAGAACAAAGACCCAAAGCATACAGTAACTTTCAAACAGATAACTCACTTTAAGACAGGATGAGACAATATTGAAGATGAAGCTTGCAGTGGCAGACCATACACAACAATTTTTAAAGAAAAAACCTAATCTTGTTTGTGCCTTTAGTGGCCCACTTTTTTTTGGACAGGCAGAGTGGATAGTGAGAGAGAAAGACAGAGAGAAAGGTCTTCCTTTTGCCGTTGGTTCACCCTCCAATGGCCGCCATGGCTGGCACGCTGCGACGGGCGCACCGCACTGATCCGAAGGCAGAAGCCAGGTGCTTCTCCTGGTCTCCCATGTGGGTGCGGGGCCCAAGTACTTGGGCCATCCTCCACTGTACTCCTGGGTCACAGCAGAGAGCTGGCCTGGAAGAGGGGCAACCGGGACAGAATCCGGCGCCCCGACCGGGACTAGAACCCGGTGTGCTGGCGCCACAAGGTGGAGGATTAGCCTATTGAGCTGTGGCGCTGGCCAGTGGTCCACTTTTCATTGCTTTAACTAAAATATTCAGGAGAAGTTTCTCAGAAAAGAAAGTTTTATTTCATCTTACAGTTTGGAGGTTTCAGTTCAAGATCCAGTGGCCCCAGATGGCTGCTCATGACAGGTGCAGAGGAATGATCATGGGTGAGCCGGGAAGAAAGAGAGCACCCAGGCCAAAATTGAACTTAAATAATCAACCTCTCAGAGGAACCACTCTGTGAGGGCAAACTCCCAATACCTAAAGACTCGCACTGGCCCACCTTCTAGTCATCACATTTAGATCAAGTCTCCACCCTTAATCCATTAACCATTAGCATTAAGATAGCAGAACTTAAACAGCTGCATGAATTTTGGGGCGACAAGTTCTACTATCCGCATAGCAATACTCTAATTGAAAAGGACTGACAATTCCGTAACTGTGCTCTAATTTAAAGAACTGACAGTTCACAGCAGAATCAACAACCAACACTACAGACATCTCAGTTGGCTCTGCCTACACAATTCTAACTGAAAAGTTAAATAAACTTTCTGCTTGATAAGTGCCACAACCATTGTGTTCCAATTAGCTATGGACAAGAGAATAGCTTTCAATGGAAATTTTTAAACAAGTGGGAGATGATGTAAGATCCTGAGGCATTTCTTTGAAGAATTGTAATAGGAGATAAAACAGGGTGTTACTTGCAGGATACTAAAGATAAAATATAATCAAAGCAATGGCTACCAAGAGGTAGAATTGGGGCAAAGCAAAAGCAGACCAGATAAGAGCATAAGTCTTGACAACAGTTTGGGCTAGTCAAAGCATTACACCTGTTGACTTTCTGGAGCCCCAAAGAACTGTAACATCTGTTTTTCAGGAGGTTGCTTTAGGAAGGTCAAAGTCTCGGCCAAAAAAGTACCTGGGAAAACTTCTTTCTCCACCACAATGTTTCTGCTCATTCCTCTCATCAAGCAAGGACAATTTTCTGAGAATTTTGATGAAAAATCACTAGGCATTTCCTTACAGATCTGACTTACCTCCTTATGACTTTCATTTCCTAAACTTTAAAAAGAATCTTTCAGTGATACCACTTTTTCTTCAGTTAATCTTGTAAAAATAACTCCATCAACATGGTTAAATTCCCAGGATCCTTCATTCTTTATGGATGGTCTAAATGCCTGGTATCATCATTTACAAAGGTGTCTTAAACTTGGAGATTATGTTGAGAAGTAAAATTCCAGGTGGACGTTGTGACGCAGTGGTTTAAGCTGCTGCTTAGGATGCCCACATCCCATATCAAAGTGCCGGTTTGAGTCAAAGTTAGCCTCCTGGAGCAAAGGCTCTGTTGGATATGGAAATACACTGCTCAATTTTCCCTTCAAAACACTTGCTGCCCAGTTTTAGCCAATGTGGATGCCAGACAGCCTGCAGCTCTCAGCTCCTTCAAGGTTTGCTCAGCTGCAGAGGGTAAGGACAGTCTGTGTTTAATGAGTGAATGAAGTATATGTAAAATGACGCTGGGGTCCGCGCTGTGGCATAGCTGGTAAAGCCAAGGCCTCATCCCAAATGGGCATTGGTTTGAGTCCCAGCTGCTCCACTTCTGATCCAGCTCTCTGCTATGGCCTGGGAAAGCAGTGGAGCCCACGTGGGAGACCCGGAGGAAGCTCCTGGTGCAGCTCCGGTGGTTGTGGCCACCTGGGGAGTGAACCGACAGATTAAAGACCTCTTTCTCTCTCTGCCTCTGCTCTCTGTAACTCTGCCTTTCAAATAAAAATAAATCTTAAAAAAAAAAAAAAAAAAAACCAAGCCATCTCAGCCACACAGCAGACATTGCAGACGGACAATGTGCACACCAGAGCTTCTTACACAGTAGACGTAGGCTTCATGGAGCCTCCATCACAGTTCAACTTCTTCCTCTGCTCAGCCCTCCTTCTCCCTTTCTCTCACAGGTATCAATTCCCAGGAAAACATTTTGCTCCTCAAACTCCAGCTCGGCAGTTACTACCAGAAGACCCTACCCACACCAAGACCCCAGTCATCCCTGGTGAAGTCTCATACCGGCCCCAACTTAAAATCAGCCCGCGAGGATGGGCGTTTGCTCCTAGTGGTTGAGATGCTCACATCCCAATATCAGAGCTTCAGGATTCAATTCTTGGCTCTGGCTTTAGCTCCTGACTCCAGCTTCCTGCTTGTCCAGACCTTGGGTATGAGGGAGCTCTGGATTGAGTTCCCAGCTGCTGTTTTTGACTATGGCCCAGCCTTGAATGTTGCAGTCATTTGGGAAGTAAACCAGCAGATGTTTGTTTCTGGCTGTCAAATAGATACATGCAAAAAATTAAAAAAAAAAAAATAGTCAACTCAGACAACACCCAGAGAATAGTAAATTTTGTTGTTTTGCAAAACTGAGTTTCAAAGTGCCAAATTATGCTAGAAGAGCTGGCTAGATCAACCAGCATGTTCAAAAGATAAATAAGAGCGAGATCTATTCCATAGTTCATTGGTGCTTTAACATTAGAAAAATCTATGCCATTCTGTACAGTTAACACTTTGAAAATGGGAAAAACATGCTACTATTGCAACAGATGGATAAACTAATAGACAAAAATAATCTTTCCTGGGATCAGCACTGTGGCACAGAAGGTTAAGCCTCCGTCTGCAGTATCAGCATCCCATATGGGTGCCAGTTCGGGTCCCAGCTGCTCCACTTTTGATCCAGCTCCTTGCTCATGCACCTGGGAAAGCAGAAGACAGGCCAAGTGCTTGGGCCCCTGCACCAGTGTAGGAGACTCAGAAGAAGCTCCTGGCTCCTGGCTTTGGTCTGGCCCAGCCTTGGTCGTTGAAGCCATTTGGGGAGTGAATCAGTGGATGGAAGATCTCTCCCTCTCTCACTGTAACTCTTTCAAATATATAAATTCTTTTTAAAAAACACTTAAAATTTAAAAAGTCAAAAGCAAATAATACCAGCACACATGCAAGAATGTCTCCCTGGTTGATATTTTTCTGGTAGAACACTCCTTAAGTTTTACTACCCAGAAGGCATTGAAAGTATTTGTGTTTTAACCGATGCTCATGTAGAAAAAATTTTTAAATTAGTAAAATGTAATTTAAATTTAATTATGTATAGGAGAGACCTTGTATTTCACTCCCATACAATTGGGGAAACATCAGGGCCCTGTGAACACTGTGAAAGACTCTGATCGTCCAGCAAGGGTTGTATCTCAGTGCTGTGCTGAGAACCAGCTACTGCATTGAGCAACAATTGTCTTCATTGCTTAGCAATCAAGAAGTGAGATTTCAAACATTTTCATTTTAACTTGCCAATTTGCCTCTTATCTAAGGACATATTACTGGTCTGGGAGCATGTACTACACTGTGATTTTTCCACTTAGCAAAATGCTAAATAGGTTTCTGGCTAACTTGTTTTGTTATTGTTGCGCTGCATGTAAGAGGGCCAGGTTAAGCAAACAGAGCACAGCCCAAACCGAGGGATGTTACTTCTAAGATTAGGTTACAAAAATAGTGTGGCTTCCATCCTGGGCACGCTCTCTGGCTTATTGGCTTGCTCACCCTGAACGAAGCCAGCTCCATAACTTATGGAGAGGGTTGTGAGGCAAGCAGCAGAGGATGTGAATTCAAAGACAGTTAAAGAAATTTATTGCAGCGTTGTTTGTAACAGCAAAGGACAGGAAGCCATCTTAATTCTTTTTGTTGTTTTTTCTTTATTAAGTAACAAAAATGACAAAATCCACATTACATGATAATCTCCAATCTGTGTTTTCCATAAGGCTATGTGCATGCAGGGACCAGACATGACATGCACATGCTTTTTATGCACAGGTGGACACAAAGAGTGGACACAAAAAGAAACTAACAGTGGTAGCCTCTGACGGAAACCAGGCCGGGAGATACTTCTCTCTTTACAGTCTTAAATTCTTTTCACAGTATGATTATATTGGTTTTAATTTTAAAAAATAGCTATCTTAAATGTCTGCAATAACCAATTAGAATGTGATAAAACAACATAAACATTCACAACAGAGTCAATAACAGAAATGAAATGTAGGATAAAACTAGAGAAAACTCATCAAGGCATACAGAAAATTTAAATAAAAAGAAACACCAAGACGTTAAAGTGAATACTTTAAATACTGTGATAGAGATAATGCTTAATTAATTGGTAAAAATATGAAGAAAATCCTTCTGGTTGGATTTTTTTTTTAATTTTTTTTTTAATTTTTTTTTGACAGGCAGAATGGACAGTAAGAGAGAGAGACAGAGAGAAAGGTCTTCCTTTGCCGTTGGTTCACCCTCCAATGGCCGCCGCGGCCAGCACACTGCGGCCAGCGCACCGCGCTGATCCGAAGGTGGGAGCCAGGTGCTTCTCCTGGTCTCCCATGGGGTGCAGGGCCCAAGCACTTGGGCCATCCTCCACTGCACTCCCGGGCCACAGCAGAGAGCTAGCCTGGAAGAGGGGCAACCGGGACAGAATCCGGCGCCCCGACCGGGACTAGAACCCGGTGTGCCGGTGCTGCAAGGCGGAGGATTAGCCTAGTGAGCTGCGGTGCCGGCTCCATCTGGTTGGAGTTTGTATAATAGAATTTGCATAAGGTGAGACATCTGTGAAAGGATGAAAAAAAGGTAGAGGTGGACACGACCCTCCTGTTTCGCATGATGTGGACACAGGTAGTGTGAACTACATCTACAGTCTTTTCCCTTTACATTTCATATTAGAATTCATTAGTAGTAACACTGATGAGATTTTTTTTTCTAGACAACTGTGAAGAGGTATGGGCATCTGGCACAGCTGTTGCCATCTGAGATGCCCATGACCTGAGTTTCTGCTTCATTTCCTGGGAGGCAGAAGATGATGGCTCAAGTTCTTGGGACTCTGCCACATATGTGAGATCGAGATTGAAGCTCCGAGCTTCAACCTGGCCTACTGCTGTCTGTTGTGGACATTTGAGAAGTAAACCAGTGGATGGGAGATGTCTCAGTCTCTGCCTTTCAGACAAAAATACATACATTATTTTCTAAAAAGATGGGAGATCTCATTTTATCAAGGATGCTGATTGTATAAACATTTCAAGCTCACATTAATATCTTAAACATATCATGTCCAAAACTAAATTAGTTCTCTTTCCAACCAAATCTTACCATATGGTCCACAAATCACGCTCCTCACTACCAAAAGGAATTAAAAACATATGCCCATACAAAAACCTGCACACAAATGTTTAAGCAGCTTTATTCACAACTGACAAAACCTGTAAGCAATCCAGATGTCTTTCAGTATGTGAATGGAAATACATATTTATATATATTGTGGAACATACAAACAATGCAACACACATCAGTACTAAAAAGAAATGAGCTATAAAGCCATGAAAAAGATCTAGAGGAACCTTAAAAGGCTACATACTGTTTCATTTCACATATATGGCATTCTGAAAAAGATAAACTATGGAGACAGTAAAAACATCAGTGATTGCCAGGGGTTGGGAGGAGAATGGGATGAATAGGCAGAGAACAGAGGATTTTCAGGGCAGTGAAACTATTTTGTATGGTATTACGATAGACTGATGTCATTGCATATTTGTTAAAACCATAGAATATACAATACCAAGGGTGAAGCTTAAAATAAACTATAGACTTTGGGTGATAATGACATATTAACATAGGGTCATGGATTATGACAAGTATGCCATTACAGTGTGGGACACTGACCTTGGGAATGCTCATAGTCAAACAGATTGTACGTGGGTGGGGCATGGGATACATGAGAATTGAGCTCTTTATACTTTTTGCTTAATTTTGTGATAAATCTAAAGCTGCTCTAAAAAATAAAGTCAATTAAAATTTTTTTTTAAATTGGGAAAATACTATATGATGATACAAGTTGAGTTTTCTATCTGAAATGCTTGGGACTAGAAATGTTTTGGATTTTTTGAATGTTGGACTATATTCATATATCCATATATACAAGTAAGATATTTTAGGGATAGGATCTAAGCCTAAATACAAAGTCAATCTATGTTTCATATACACCTTATACACATAGCCTTAAGATAATTTTTATACAATGTTTCCAGTGTGCACACCACCTGTAGCCTTAGGTCAGCATTCAAAATGTTTTAGACTTTGGAGCATTTTGCTTGTCAGATTTTTGGATGAGGGATGCTTTCCCCACAATTTCAACTAAGCTACTAGATTCAGCCAACTGTCTCTGAGGCCAAGTTTGTAATTACCCATTTCCAGGCAAGGTACACACTGAGGGCATGGCATACAATTTATACCACAGAATACAGTATGGTCCTCTAAGCACAGAAAACAATGGAGAGTACAAAGAATCAAAGGGGGAAATGAGAGAACCAAGTACAGATGCACAAGTATTGACTGCACCAGTGCTGTAAGTACTTAGAAATTATAAGAACTCAAATCTTTTGGGATTTTTTTCCTCCAAAGTTCATTTACCAAGATCCACTCCCATGTCTTCTCTTAATCCAATTTTTATTAATAAAGAATTGTGTTGCCATGCCAACAATATGTATGCCTGAAGAAAAATAATTTTACAACTTTGAAATTTAGTGTCATTTATGCTGCAAAAATTTATTTACATAGTTCTTCAGAGTATATTTCAGTTGACCACCCACTATTCCAAGTGTGAAATACTGTCAAATATATTAGATTTACAGGAAAGCATTACAACAAGAAACAATTCTACAATTTAATATATACAGTGGTAGTTATTTTTACAGTTTTCTTTTGAGGATAACCTACTGAAGTTTTCCACTGGTGACACTTCAGAGTGAAGTTGTTTTCAAGAGCAGATTTCCACAGATAATCAAGAGAATAACAGTCTGGTACCTTCTATAGTGTTATGTGACAGTTAGCATATCATCTTTTTTCTAATTTCTTTCAGAAGCGTTGGATGATGAAGAATCATGACTTTCACCACAACTATAGTGCTCGTATAAAGTCTGAAATTAAAAACACAAATTTGTTTTGTCATTTTTCAAACTCAATATATTTTCAGATTAGTAAATATTTTCTCATTCTCATCATCAGGAAATTATCCCATAAACCATCCTCTGATGAAGGAATTTTAAATGTACAGCTTGGCTTAAAGAAGTGCTATGTAATAATCTTTCTGTGAGAGAGATATAGATATTAATAAATGTACATATGAACCTTCAAGGCCTCCTTTATCTTCCCCCTTACTTTTGCTTAAACATAGGTAGCTGTAGGTAAATTCCTATACTTAAAATATACTCATTTGAAAATTTAGTATGTTCGTGTTCCAATAATACTTAAACTAACGAACAGAAGACACAAAAGCTATTATACAAATAAGTACAGTTGAGTATAATCTTCCCTTGTATCCACAGAGGATTGGTTCTAGGAACTCCCACATATACCATCATTCACAAACACTCAACATAAGAGTATTTGTATATAACCTACATACATCTTCCCATCCACTTTAAATCATGTATAGATTACTTCCAATATTTAATACAATTTAAATTGTTGTTATAGTGTATCATTTAGAGAATGACAGTAGAAAAAAGTCTGTACATGTTTGGAACACTTGCTTTTTTTTTTAATCTGCAATTGGCTGAATCCCCATGATTTATGAAGTTGACGGATATCTTTGCTCTGAAGAAAAATAACCTCAGTAATAAATTTAACTAATCCACCTCAACTTTATTCACAAAAGGCTTTGAGTAATACATTGGTAGGGATTTAAAACATGGAAATATGAAATACAGAAGAATTACAAAATGGATTTTGTCCAATTTTACTACTAAAAAGTTACTAATTTAGCCAACAGCACTGGGGAAAACTTAAGAGAATTTGTCTAATATCATACAAATGCAAATAAAATAGTGAATATGTAATAAATTCCTTCAGAAATGTGTTCAAGTTCTTAGCTACTTAGATTGACTTACTCCTACTTAGAGAACTAAGAATATTGTTAGTTTAAGCTCCTAAAATTTTATAACAGAAATACATAAATACATATTTGGTCAATAAACACTCATGGGGTTCTAGAAATGAATGTGTTTGATGACAATGAGGTCTAAAAATCATGGTATAGGTATAAACAGGATTGGGAGGCTGAAAAACTTGAGAAATGTACTGATTGCTCTTTGCAGCTTCACAGAAGCCACAACATATGACAGACACTGTGATTTCTCTAACAAGGCTTAAGAAAAATATTACCTAGGTGGCCAGCATTGTAGCACAAAGAATTAATAAGCTGCTGCTTCTGATACCAGCATTCCATATCAGAGCACTGGATCCAGCTCCAGCTGCTCCACTTCTGATCCAGCTCCCTACTAATGCACCTGGGAAAGCAGCAGCAGATGGCCCAAGTACTTGGGCCCCCACCACTCACGTGGGTGACCCACATGGCATTCTGGTCTCCCAGGTTTGGCTGGGGCCAGTCCTAGCCATTTGGGAATAAACGAGCAGATAGAAGATTTGTCCCTCCCTCTTTCTATTGTTCTTTCAAATACATACCTACATACATATATACATACTTTTTAAAAATGGGGCAGAAGGAATTTAATCCTTTGTTAAGGATGGTGCTTAGCTAACAGATTCCTACATTAAATATATTCCAATTGAGACCTGACAGTAATCTTCCAAATGTACCACATATGACAAACCATTCTGAACTGTGCTGTATGCACAACACTATAAACCAAATAAATCTCTATTTGTCAAAAAACATGTGAAGTATCTAAATGTAGAAACATCCTTCATAACTAACTAATTTTGATGACTGAACCAACACTTTGGATTATCTGCTTCTTTAAGTGTTGAACTCACAGAACTACTTAAAACAGTTAAGAGCAATGTAGACAAAGAATGGAAATGCTTACTTTAGCAGCTTTCAAAATGGAGTTAGGAGAATTCAGACCAACAAGTTGGCCCAGAATATTTTTCATTTCATCAGATGTTCCCTTAGCAATTTGGTTACCTACAAAATAAATACAGCCAATAATTCACTAGAGCCAAGAAGAAAAACATAGTCCATTATAAAAACATATTCCGTTTAACAGCACAAAAACTGATTCTTATCATTTATCACTGATCATAGCCTTTTATCACAGGATAAATGAAAAATGTATGCCGGCTGGTAAAAAAAAGGCAGTTTTAGTTACTTTAATAAGGCAGGCTAAAAGGTAGTCAATTCAGATTATCTGTATTTACAAATAGGCTGTCTAGGAATTTAGTAATTTTTAAGGCAGTAGTACCTGGATGAGCTTGAATTTGAACATATGGATGTGCCAGGAGCTCAGGAATCGATATCCTCAGTTTAGGGTCCCTTATTAAGCAACGCTATGAAAATAAACATTAAGTTTTTAAAAAAGAAAAGTTAAGTTTTCCTATGTGCCTTTGATAAAAATATTTTTTCCAGGTTATATATCATAGAAGTTTCTTTCTAGATAAGAGAGTATATTAGAGTTCATGAAAGTTTATGTAGGTGCAAAAAATTTTTTGAAATCCAAAGTATTTTCTTAATATACATTTGTATGAAATTTTTAAAGACCCTTCATATAGCACGAAATAATGACAAGGCTACCACTCAAGCCACTTGGGAAACCCAAGTATTCATACCTTCAAGGTAAACTAAACACATTCTAAAAAGCTAATTCAGTCAATAAAACCACTTAATAGAATAATTATATTTAAGCCAGTTATATACTTCTACTCATTCCATTTATTTTAAACAATTAATTATATTAAGTATTATAATATATCATATATATTATATGTATATATATATATGTTACCTTTAACACATCTTGAAGATCTTTCTCTGGAATATCAGGAAATTCAATTTCATGATTGGGATCAATTATGGCATGTAATTTGGAAATCTGATTAATTATATGCTGAAATGGTGTTTTGCCATAAGTCATATAGTACAAGATGCATCCTAAGGACCAAACATCACTTTTTGGGCTTATCTAAGTAGGAAAAAAAATAACAAATTGCATTATTTTAATATATAATAGAATCTAAGAACATTCCTAATATAAAAATGTGCATGTGTGTGTGTTTTCAAAGCCCTTTCATTGTAAATTCCTTAATATTTAATAATATAAGTATCTCTCACTGAATGTGCAAGCACTAGATTATATTTACATGACAAACCATCTTTTTCTAGTTTTCATTACATTTGGTTATTTCATCCAGAGATGATTTTCACTTTAAATCTTCCAACAAATTCATAATTAAAATATTTCAACTGAGACAAAATATTTTTGTTCACTTCTGAAAATAAGTGGAAAAATAAAAAAACTATAAACTCTAATATACTTAAAATTATAAACATAATTATATAAACAAATATACATACTAAAAGTAAATAACTATAAACTCTAATTTTTCCCAGAATGACTGATTATAATAAACTGTATATTAATTCAAGTATTAAGATTTACCATTAAGTATTAAATCATTCAGTTGACAACTAAAAAAAAAACCTCTTATGTGCAATTCAAAATAAATCACTTTTTTTAAAAGAAATCTTCCCACTTTTTAAAAAATTTTTAACTTTCTTTTTAAAGATTTATGTATTTGAAAGTCAGAGTTACAGAAGAGAGGGGGAGAGACAGAGAGGGATCTTCCATCCACTGCTTCACTCCTGAAATGGCTGCAACAGCTAGGGCTGGACCAGGCTGAAGCCAGGAACTTCATACAGGTCTCCCATGTGGGTGAGGGGCCAAACCACTGTGCCACCTGCTTCTGCTTTTGCAGGTGCATTAATTGGAAGCGGAGCAGCTGTGACCAGCACCCATATGCGATGCCAGCATCACAGGCAGTGGCTTATCCTGTTACACCACAACTCTGGCCCCTCAAAAAATAAATCAAAGTAAAATGGAAACCTGAAAGCTTAAATTACAAATTTTAGACATGAGTAAAATTAAGAAATTACAGTAAAATCTGTAAAAATAGCATCTAGGGTAAAAACTCAGAGTACAAGTTATAATTTTCATTTTTTAATTTTTAATCTACTCGAAAGGCAGAGTCACAGGAGACAGACTTATCTTCCATGCACTGGTTGACTTCCCAAATGCCTGCAATAGCCAGGGCTGTGCCAGGCTGGAGCCAGAAGCCTAGAAGTCCATTTGGGGTCTCCCACATATGCTGCCTCCCAGGATGCATCAGCAGGAAGCTGGATTGGAAGCAGAGGAGCCAAGACACAAACCTAGGAACACTGACATAGGATGTGGGCATTCCAAGTTGTGGCTTAACCTTGTTGTGTCACAATGCCTGCCTTGTTTTGTTTTCATATCTATTTATTTGAAAGGTAGAATGAGAAAGAGAAAGAGTGAGCAAGCTTCCAACTACTGGTTAACTTTCCAAATGCCCACAACAGCCAGGGCTGGGTCAGTCCAAACCCAAAAACCTAGAACTCCATCTGGGTGTCCCATATAGGAGATAGGAACCAAAATATGTGGCCTATCTCATCTGCTGTTTCCCATGGTCAGCAGCATGAATCTGGGTCAGAAATGAAAAGGGGACTAGATGCCAAGCACTCTAATACGGGATGTGGGAATCCCAAATGGTGGCTTAACCTGCTATGCCACAAAGCCATCTAAAATTCATAGTATTAATGTTTTTTAATTGCAGGCAAGGATACTAAAGTTAAATTAGTTATTATTTAAATTAAGAAGCTGGGGGTGGGGGGTGTCAGCGCAGTGGGTTAAAGACCTGGTCTGCAGTGCTGGCATCCCATGTGAGCATAGGTTCGAATACCGGCTGCTCCACTTCCAATCCAGCTCACTGCTAATGTACCTGGGAAAGCAGTAGAAGATGGCCCAAGTCCTTGGGCCCCTGCACCCATGTGGGAGACCGGGAAGAAGCTCCTGGCTCCTGGCTTTGGATCGGCTCAGCTCTGGTCACTACAGCAAGCCATGCAAGGCGGCCCAAGTCTTTGGGTCCCTGCACCTACATGGTCTGAGACTCAGATGGAGTTCTGGCCCTCAGTTTAGGCTTGGCCCAGCCCAGATCATTGTGGCCTTTTGGGGAGTAATCCAGCTGATGGAGGCTATCTCTTTCTTTCTCTAATTGCCTTTCAAATAAATAAATAAACATTAAAAAAAATCAACAAAAAAGTGAGAGAGAACATATCTATTTTAGAAGAAAAGCAGAAGCTAAGAAGATATATCTAAAAAAAAAATTCTCAAGAGAATATCTGGTGAAACCATGCTAGTTATTTGAAAAAAAATTAAAGGCCTCAATATTTTAGGAAGGTAATGATTTTGAGCTGGACAATGTACTACTTTCTCATTTAGTCTCCAATTTCTTTTGAAATAGGAACTGCCTATAAACCCAATTAACAGATGAGAAAATTAGACAGTCCCTTTCCCAAAGACAGCTGTTAGTGAAGAGGAAGATTTATGATCTGATAAAGGAGGTCTCTAGGATAATAATCTGTGCTTGCATCATTTGTCTGAGTACACTGCTACAGATAAAGAACGATTATGCTGGGAGGGTGAGGCATCCTGGCAGGCAAAATCTGTCCCTGAAAAGGGGTACCAATGAGGTTAACACAAAGTTCATGAAGTGAGTGGGAAAGTAGCCAATGGCAGGCCAGGAAAAAAATCATACTCCAATTATACCTGAGAAGGTAGAATTCACAAATGAATAAATGGTGAAAAATAAAATGTAAGAATCAGAGGAAACAAGAAAGACTTCAAAGGCTATAATTTCCTCTTATTATCAGGTGTCTAAATCAAAGCTAATTTATTAGTTTTTGTTTCTCTCATTTTTAAGCCCCCTAAAATTCCTAGGTGCATTTGTTGTAGGAGTAGGCAGTGAAGGATCACTACAATTTTTAAAGATTAACCTCAACTCAATAAAGAAGGCTGAAAATGAATTACATGATTCACTTAAGAAGGTAAGGTCTCAGTAAAGGCCAAAATAATACTAGAAATTGAAATTAAAGAAATAGAAAAACTGCCACTTCAATCTATATGGAAGAGTAGATAATTTAGAACAAAATGAGAAAATGTCCTGCAATCTTAAAGCTCAGGACTAATAGAGATCTCCCAAATTAGACCACAAGTCTTTTTTTTTTTTTTTTTTTTTTTGACAGGTAGAGTGGACAGTTGAGAGAGAGACAGAGAGAAAGGTCTTCCTTTTGCCGTTGGTTCACCCTCCAATGGCCGCCGCTGCAGCCGGCGCACCGCGCTGATCCGATGGCAGGAGCCAGGATCCAGGTGCTTTTCCTGGTCTCCCATGGGGTGCAGGGCCCAAGCACCTGGGCCATCCTCCACTGCACTCCCTGGCCACAGCAGAGAGCTGGCCTGGAAGAGGGGCAACCGGGACAGAATCTGGCGCCCCGACCGGGACTAGAACCCGGTGTGCCGGCGCCACAAGGTGGAGGATTAGCCTATTGAGCCACGGCGCCGGCTAGACCACAAGTCTTAAAATATACCTGTTACCAATAATGATGAAGCTGAAGGAAACTGTTTTCAAGCATCACCATAGTGGGGTTGGCACTGTGGCATAGCAGGTTAAGTCTCACCTGCAGCGCCTGCATCCCATATGGGCTCCAGTTCATGTTCTGGTTGTTCCTCTTCCGATCTACCTGCTTGTTAATGGCCTGGGAAAGCAGTGAAGAACGGCCCAAGTGCTTGGGCCCCTGCACCAACGTGGGAGACCCAGAAGAGGTTCCTGATTGGCCCAGCTCTGGCTGTTGTGGCCATCTGGGAAGTGAGTCAGTGGATGGAAGACATTTCTGTCTGTCTCTCCCTCTGTCTGTAACTCTGTCTCTCAAATAAATAGTCTTTTTTTTAAAAAAAAAAACAAAAAGTATCACTGTAAACAAATTTTTTGACAAACCATGACATAGGGAAATCCAACTATTGTCACTACAGAAAATATTACAAGCTCACTTTTCTATGAATAGACAGTCATTTTTTAAATATGGGGAAATCAGTGTTAGGTCTGAGATACTTAATTGATTTAAAATATTTTTCTGAATTTTGTGGTGTTTTTGATAAGCTGTTAGCTTTCTGAAATTTATAATTGCTTGCAATTTCTCATTCTAAAATAAATATTCTTTTCCATAAAAAAAAACAGAATTAACAACCTATAGATAGAACTTAAAGGAATAATTTTCAGTTATCTGGTAACAGCACAATCCTAATGATGCCTAAAGGGATATAAACCATCATTACAGTACCTTTGATTTGGATTTCCCATTCTCTCTTGAGGAAGACATATCTTTGATGGCTTCTGGTGGCATATAATTAATTGTGCCAACCTATTTGCAAAGTCACAGAAAACAAGCACAAATCAATGAAAATTTTTTATTCTGCATTATATTTTAATACAAATGCCAGATTCTTGGAAACTTGGATAATTATAGATTTTAGTGATATATTAGAAAAACTCAAAAACCTGCCAGTAATATTAAGAATATATCAAATTTCTTCACATTCCCAGCAAAATAAATTGGGTTCAGAATCAGAAATGGACTCCTTTCACAATACTGTGTTTTTTCTATATAGAGGGTAACTAGTAACATCTGCCTTAAAATCTGCTTAGATGAAGAACTTCATTATTAATTATTACAGTGCTAGAAAAGACTTTCTCTCTCTCTCTATATATAAATTTTTTTAATAAGCCAACCAACCAAGCAATATGTATACTAAAAACCATCTAGTTTTGTCTCCCAGTAGTCCTTGGGCCCACCCACATCCAAGCTGAGACTGAATGGGCATATATATCATGTAAGAATTTTTATGCAACATTATGCCAACCTTAAAACAATGTATTCACTTTATTTTACAATAAATCATCCTGCATTCAATACAGATTACCTATATTTTAAGGCCTTGCTATAGAAGATACCTTCAAGCTGAATTACAACTCAGTGTTCAGCTATTCTTTTGATATAAAAATATACGATTACCAAAGAAAAGTATTTGAAGGGCATGCCACTCATGTATTCCTCTTAACAAAGTCTGGTTTTACTGAGACAGACTGATATTGTATACATCTGTATACACGGATCACATCATCTTGGCTCCAAGCAAGATTATTATTATTAATTTGATGTCATTGGTTTAGTTTTTAGTATTTATGGGTCAAAGTATGCTATTACACCTCCTATTATAAAAATGCTGTGGAGTACAGTATTGATTATGGCATTTCCAATGTGAAAATCCATTTAAGTTTTTTTATTTCCAATTAAGTGACAGGAAAAGCTTTGCTTCTCTAGAAGAATGGGAATAATCTTACCTCATAGACAATTAAAAAGGTGTAACTGCAATTCCCTCTTTGGTTGTTAAAAGAAAACTGAGTCAAATTTTCAAGTCAATTTTATAACATCACCAAGAAGATTTCATAAGTATTTATTACTACTTCTCTAACTCAGCTAATGAAGATCATTCAAAATTGCTGGACATATTTCTACCTGGTCTTGACTCATACTTTACGTTGATCATGGTTTTGAATTTTTTAGACTTACAGTATCTATTGTTATAAAATCCTCTGAAGAATCAGGCAGATAAAAAATATAATACCCTAATACTAAAACTCCACAGGTGAAAAGGAATTCAAGTTTACTGTGTGGTAATCAACCTGAGAATTCATTACAAGTCTTACCTGAGAATCTTTAACAATACTTGTTGTATCTGGTTGCATTTGGTTTGCAATTCCAAAATCAATTAGCTTTAGCATTCCGTCAACTATCAGAAAGTTAGCAGGTTTCAGATCACTGTGAACAATGCCTTGAAATTAAAAACCATTATAATATTAGACAATACAAAACACTGTAAGGATAAAAAAACTTCACAATATACAAATCAACCTGGTTCCTTCAACTGGTCGTTCCAATTAAGAATTCATGGTTTACATATTCTACAAATACTTAGAATAGCACTTGCTATGTCCCAGGCACCTTTCTAAGTTTGTTGTTGTACTGAATCACTTAATCCCCATGACAACACTAAGGTAAATACTATTGCTATTTCCACTTTAAGGTGAGGAGACAAAGGCAATATAAGAAGTTGAGTTACTTGTTCAAGGTCAATGGCTTAAATAAACAGTGCCATAACTGAAAGCCATGCAGTCTGGTTTCAGTCTAGCCACTTAAAACATTCAATTCACTGCCCACTAGAAGGCATCAGCAATGACATTACCAGATTGTAAGACAGTGATGCTCCTAATACTGCCAATTCTATGGCCCTAATCTTGATCACTAGTGAATCATTCTTTCACTAGTAGGAAGGGAGACACAGTAGGAAATAAATAAAATGAAACCACCCTTCACAAAGAGTACATAACACAAAATGGTTAGGAAAAAAAAAGTAAAATAATCATCTCAAAATAAGAAATAAATAAACATTTCATATTTTTAGGGTGCCTGAATATCAAAGTTTCAGATCTTCTACTGTAAGTATTTGGATATAAGGATAATATACTACATTAATAACTGAGAGACACTTTGCCTTATAGACACAGGAACTTGGGTTCATACTTTTGGGTTGATGCTATATTAAGAAATGGTTTTATTAGTCTATCTTTAAACAAATTTCCAATTATTTAATCTAGTTAAAGGTATCAATAACCAACACCTTAAAATTATAGGTGTATATTTCTATCATGACAATATTAATATTTTAACTTTACATATATAAAGGAATTTTAAACTACCATGTTGATGGATTGTGTGTACTGCCTCCAACATATTTTTCCAGTAGCTTTTGCGTTCCCATGGATTAATGGATTTTTTCTTTTTAAGCCAACTATTAAGATCAATATTTCCACATTCCATTACCATGTAGATGTACTGGTCTGTGATTTCACTGCAATTAAAACAAAAGTATAAAACAACAAATGGCTTAGTAACTAAGACTTACTAAGTATTTACCCAAAGAATTATGGGAAAAAAAGGTTTTCTTTTTAAACTTAAAAAGGCTTCTTACTAATCATAAAGTCGGATGATCTTATCACTGTGTTGCTGTAGCTTATTCAAATAAGCTATTTCGTTCCGGTAACTCTCCACAGTTTGGTTATCTGCTTCTTCTAAGCTTACATATTTTATAGCATGTATCTGTTTCTTTTCATTCAGTACCTGAAATACCTACATGGTACAACAAAGAGAAATAGTTTAGAATATACTATTTATACACTATCACAATGTTTCTAAATTTATTTAAATTTTAGATTGAGGAAAACTCTAAGGAAACACTGACATGAGCACTTAAAAGTTCCCGGAATTATACTGATAAAAAAACTTCACAATATACAAATCAACCTGGTTCCTTCAACTGGTCGTTCCAATTAAGAATTGGAATATAGAATTAAGAATATAGAAGAATAAGAATTAAGAATATAGAAGAAAAAAATAATTATAATATGGGCATTTAATAACTCAAAAGGCATAAACCTAAAATATTTTTCAACATGCAAGAAGCATAATTTAAATTTCACATATGTTCGTAACATTCTATTGAATGCCTTAACCAGGGAAATAATAAAGAGAAAGACATTCAAAAATGCTAAGAATGACTAAGGGTTGTGATAAACAGTGAATTTATTTCTCAGATGGTGTTTTTTCCATCAAATGTCCACTTTATTCAGTCCTAAATGTCTAATGATGATGGCAAACGTTTGCTAAAGCCCAATCACACTGCAGAACATTGTGCAGATATCTCAGTCATCTTTCCACTGTGTGTGGTGCAACCACCAATAGCATTTAATACCTGAGAGATTAATGAACTTGGATCAGTGTAGAGCTGGAACTCAAATGCAGCTCAAACTCAAATTCCCTTCTCATCTTTAAGTCTAACTCTTTAAATCTTTGTGTCTGGAGTTAACATCATCCACATAACTAAGAATACCAAAATATATCCCAAGTGTAAGGGATGAGTATATTCAGTTGTGAAAGGTAAAGCAGGTCCAGTTTTCAAAGTCAGGCTGGTAGGAAAATGATATTTCTATAAGTATATTGTCAGGATCTCAAAGGTCAAGATCAAATTGTTCTGACTATAATGATGTCAATTTCTTAAGTAATAGTGATAGGACAGATAACATTTTGAAAAATAGAAAATACTATGTGCCTAACTTTCAGCAAACAAGCAGCTAGGATGCTGCTTCTAATAAGAATTCAATACAAAATGTTCAAGTACACAAGAAAAATGATCCTCATTTATCCCCTTTGACAAACGAGAGTAAAAAAGCATTTAATCTTCACTAGTTACCAGATATTGGGAAGGAATAAGAAGAGCCAAGTGTGTATGAGATTCATGTACTAAAACTGCACAAGCAAGAATTACCTATCAAGACCTCAGACATAGTTTGTAGAACACTCAAAGTATTGCTGGATTTATCTGGACAGAGCACATTAGAGGGGAGTGGGAGCATAAAATAGCTATAGGGCATGAGGCAATAGAAAATAACGAAAAATATAAAAGAACTTAAAGCCATTTTATAGAAGGTAAACAGCCTCACAAATCTCAGTGAATTGAGAGCACTACTGCTATTGAGTGCAATATTGACTCTTATGACTTTGTGTATAACGGCTATATTATATTTGTATGCTATTTAATAAGGCATGGAGTTGTATACTCATACAATGAAATATCTTTATGTAGGAAATACTTTTAAAAATTGATTGATAATACTGGAGATAAGAAATCAGATTCTAGAAATACTTTGAGGTAGAAACAGTAAGACTTGCTGATTGGCTGTATGAGAGCAAATGAAATAAACTGGTTTTTGGCCAAGGAATTAGAAAAATGGAGCTGCCATTTACTGAAAAGGAAAAGACTAAGGAGCAAGAATTTTGAGTGGACGTATTTCTGGTAGACAGCGAGAGATGCTATACAGTAAAGTTGAATAGGTAAGTCAGGAATTCAAAGGAAAGGTCTAACCTAAAAATTTAAGTTTGAAAGTTATCAGTGTATACCTGATATTTAAAACCACAAGACTGGAAGAGATCAAGTAAGTGAATTTAGAGAGATGAAAAGAGGTCAAAAAGCTCTGGAGGACTGGCATTGTGGGGTATCAGGTAAAGCCTCTGCCTGCGATGCTGGCATATGTGTGCAGGTTCATGTCCCAGCTGTTCCACTTCCGATCCAGCTCCCTGCTAATGCCCTGGGAAAAGCAGAAGATGGTCCAAGTGCCTGGGCCCTCAGCATCCATGTGGGAGACCCAGATAAAGCTGTTGGTTCTTGGCCTTGGCCTGGCCCATCCCTGGCAGTTGCAGCCATCTGGAGAATGAGCCAACGGAAGATCTGTCTTTCCCTCTCTTTCTGTAACTGTGACTTTCAAATAAATAAATAAATAAATCTTAAAAAAAAAAAAAAGAAAGAAAAAAGACTGAGCTCTGGGATACTGCTGCGGCATAGTGGGTAAAGCCACCACCTACAGTGCCTATATCCCATATGGGTGCCGGTTTGGGTCCCGGCTGCTCTTCTTCCGATTCAGCTCTCTGCTAAGGCCTAAGGAAGCAGTGGACAACATCCTGAGTGCTTGGGCCCCTGCACCAGTGTGGGAGACCTGGAAGAAGCTCCTGGTTTCCAGCTTCGGTTCAGATTGGCTCAGCTCTGGCAGTTGTGGCCATTTTGGTGAGTGAACCAGGGGATAGAAGATCTCTTTCTCTCTGTAACTCTACCTTTCAGATAAATAAATAAATTTTTTTTTTTAAAAAGGGTCAGTTTGACAAGAAGAAAATAGAAGGGCCAAGTAGGGAAAAACATTTCCAATGAGAAAAAATTGTCCCAGATGCCAACTAATTCAAAAAGCAAAGCTAAAAATTACATTTGGCAAAAACATATGACCTTGATTACAGCTGTCTTGGTAAGTGATAAAAGCAAAAATCTGAATGAAGTAGATTTAAGAGAATAGAGTAAGAATCAAAGATGGTTAAGTTTAGATAACACTTAATATGTCTTCTATTTATAGAGAATTAGAACCATAGTTAAAACTCATACAAATTTAGGAAATAATCTAATTCTGGAAACACATTTGTTGCTAAGTTGTTTCTGAAATGAAAAAGCAAAAATATCCACTAGTGAAAATCTTCACTGAATGACCCTCTGACCACTTTTAGAAATATTCTCTGAAAAGGTGGGCATTTAGCCAAGTGGTTAAGATACCTGTTAAGATCACTACATTCCGTTTCAGAGGTAATGGCTCAAATGCTTGGGTCTTTGTCACCCATGTGAGAAGCCTAGACAGGCCCAGTTCTAGCCATTGTGAACATATGAGAAATAAATGAGAAGATAGCTCTCTGTCTTTGTCTCTATGTCTGTATCTTTAAAATTTCTTTAAAAATACAGGGTAGGCATTTGATGTAACAGTTTAGTCACCACCTGGGACACCTGTATCCCAAACTAGAATGCCTGAGTTCAAGTTCTAGCTTTGCTCTCCTTTCCAGTCTCTTGCCAGCGTATGCCCTAAGAGGCACCAGCTGATGCCTTAAGTGGTTGGGTCCCTACCACCCATGTAGGAGACCCAGTTTGAATTCCTGGCTTCTGGCTTTGACCTGGCACAGTCTTGCCTGTTGTAGGTATTTGTAGTGTGAATCAGTGGGTGGGAGATCTCTCTGTTTCTCTGCTTTTCATGGAAGTAAAAATTTAAAAATATATTTGTGGAAATATTCTTTTATGATAAGACATATTGGTCATTTGTCACTCTAAGTAAATATCAGTGTAACCGTAGAAGAAATTTGGAACCACAAGACAATGCAAATAAAGGCAAGAAATGAGGACCGCGAGGCAGGTCTAAAGAGGACACGTCATTTTGAGGGAAGGGGAGGAGGAAGGCAGAGGACGAGAAGGCCTTGTTTTTGGCTCAAAGGCAAAATGGGCCCCTAAAAGTAAAAAGAGCACCACAGGTGAAAAGACAAAGAAAAGCAAGTTTAGAATATTTGGATTCATTTTTAAATATTTAAGATACTCACCTTACTTGAACCTCCACTTCCTATCTGCTTTAATATGGAATAAATTCTTCCTTTAACTGAAATACATTCATTTGTTGAAGAGGATGCTGAAACCTAAAAATTAAAACATATAAACAAAGGTTCAAAAACATGCCTATATAACTAGCTTGCATTTGGTGCTATGAAATGGTTCCAATTTTGAAATTATCTTAAATCTTAATTAGATATATTATAGTATTTTTAAATGGAACTTGCTTTGTATGCTTTCTTTAATCAATGAAATAAATGGATTGAATTAATACATGGACAGACTTCCAAGGTCTCCCTCTTTAACTGTTTTTTTTTTTTTTTTTACTTAACATAAATATACATTTTAAGGAGAAAAAAATCACTTATCCTGCATATAAACTCATAAGCTATTATTTTTAGCTTTTTTCCCTTATACTTCCTTTATGTGTCTATATATATGTATTTGTATATACTCACATACGCACCACTATATCTAAATTCTTTTCATTTTGTATTAGATTATAAAGGAAGCAATGTGTTAAGGTGCTGAGGCACTGATTTATCAAATTCCAGCAATGCCCCTCCTCGTGCCAAGTAATGTTCTTTCAACAAGCTACTTAACTTCTCTGACCATCAACACCTTCCCCAGCAAACTCTCACCTGACACTGCACATGTAATTTTCCTCTTCATCCCTTTCCTTGTGCTGGAGGACCTCTGTGTACCTGCAAATGCTCCGAACAGACTGAGTGCTCAGACCACCTTATTCTGAGCTGATAAACAAGTCTACGCAAAAGGAGCTCCTGATGAGCTGATTAATCCAATTCAAAACAAGTTTACCTGAGGTAAACTTTAACTGAGTTTTGTTTTAGATTTAAATGATAGAATGGCTCTCATGTAATATCCTTCTATTTAAATAAAAAGATAAGGCTTCTAATTTCTTTAAAGTCTAAGACTGAAAGACATTGTTGAGCCATGAAATGCTTCCTGTGACAAAGTATTAGGCTTTGAAACAGGCACTTGTAATATCCTCAAGGTTCCCTCCTCCCTTTTGTTCATCCTCTGTGTTCTTCTTTTTATACCTAAGGAAGCAACATTTCTGAGAGAAAAAAGCAGTTTCCCCCTATTTGCTGGCAGTCATCAGAAGAAAGTAATTCTAACTTCTTTCTGAATCAATACCAGCGTGCTGTTCAGTTTCCAACACAGGAGTTTCTCAAATCCCCTTTAGTCTGCACTCCTCACTGGTCAGTTCCCAAAATGCAAATCACCTTCCTGCTCCAACCTCTCCACAGCTTCCTATCCTTAGGGTGAAAGCTAAAAGGCTGAACAGAGCCTTGGGGTACACCCCTGCTCCTTCCTGAGAACTCCAGAGCCAAGCAGACAGATCAATTCCAGCAACACCCCTCCTTGTGCTCTTCTTAGTTCCCTGTTTTCACTGGCCTCTTCTAGAAGGCTCCCCAAGCTCTTCTCTGTGCCTTCTCCCTTTCACCTACACAGGGCCTGACAGTACTAATAGCTCAATAAATATGTGTTGAATCAATGTATGGACAAGCCTGATCACTTCTTTTTCCTTTGTAATTTATATTTTCTCAGTCCTCAAAGCACTATCATCCCTTTCCATAGTTAGCATAATATATTGTCAGCTAATTTTTTGCCTTTTGTTTTATGAAATTGTGACACATAGTGCATAACAGAAAATTTAACATTTTAAACATTTTTAAATACAACTCAGTGGCATTGAGCACATTCACAGTGTTGCATGAACAAATGTTTCATCATCATATAATGAGACTTCACATTAAGCAGTAACTCCCCAATTCTCCCTCCTTCAGCTCCTGATAACTGTTATTCTACTTTGAATCAACTAGTTTTTTAATCACTTAATTTTTACAATTCTAATTCTTTGCTATTTTAATTAAATAAAAATTGCTATTAACATTTATTATTTACAAAGTACCATACCCTGTTTTAAGAGTAACACATATGAAGGCACTACAAAAAGTCTGTGGAGAACTGGAATTAAAAGATAAGTTTATTTTGGTCCAAATAATTTTTGAAACCCACACATAGTTTTTCATAATATACATTTTCCATAAACTTTCTGAAGACCTGCCAGATACATAGGATTGCAAATTATTTTTCCACCAAAATAATTTTTAATTCTATTTCCACTAACTTTTTGGAGCATTCTTATAGTTAACTAATTTAATCTTTACAACTATCCCAGGAGTAATGTGCTTTATTTTCTCCATTTACAGACGATGAAATGGGCAAAAAGATTTACGTAACTTGCAAAAGATCAGTTAGCCCTTAAATAGCAAGGCTGGGCAGTCTGTCTCCACTAATACTGTCTAACAGTATTAAGCTGACTTTCCAATAGTTTCTAGAAACTATTTTTAGTTACAGTGTCAAAGTATCTGATTTTTCCTCAGATGGGAATACAATCACCTCACGAGCAAAAACTTTGTCTCTTAGTTTATAATATTTACAAAAAAGATTCTACTAGCACCTCATATTGTAATTCTAATATTGTTACAAATTTACTTTTCTAAATGAACTGTATATTACTTAATAAATGAAATAAAGCTGCCCACTCACAGCTGACAGTTAAACACAACAAAAGGTAACCCTGATTATGAGAAATTTTATTCAATTATTTAAACTAGATCCATTGGCCTAGTTAATGAGAACAGCTTCATCACCTTCAATAACTAACTTCCCAAAGTCATCAAGACACTCCTATTAGGATGTCAAAAAAGTTTTGCCTACCAGGAATAAGAATGGACAAGTTCTTAACACCATTCCTAAAAACCAGATGCTATAAAAATAAAATCTATGAATCTGACTGTACCTTAACATACACCACATGAATAAAGTTTACCGAACCTGTAAATTCTGAAGTGGAGTAGCGGGTATTTGCTGCTGCTGCTGGAAGTAGGCAACTTGGCTATACGGTGTTGACAACTGACGAGCAGGTGCAAAGTCGTTCTTTACAACTGGAGTTCTAAAACTAGGAAAGATTTTGTATTTAATTTAAAAACATTAAAGTTAAAAATACCCCAAGATTCGGATTAAACTCTCATGTTTTAAAATGTTGATATAAATTTAAAAGAGGTACCTCCCCAAGTTAATTTCCATAACATATCTGATATTTATTTATTCATGATATTCCATCACCACATATTTAATTTTGGGAAATTCTTTCTGAAAGTAATTTTTTAATCCCCAGACAAGGCCAGCGCCGCGGCTCAATAGGCTAATCCTCCGCCTGTGGGGCCGGCACACCGGGTTCTTGTCCCGGTCGGGGCGCCAGATTCTGTCTTGGTTGCTCCTCTTCCAGGCCAGCTCTCTGCTGTGGCCCGGGAGTGCAGTGGAGGATGGCCTAAGTGCTTGGTCCTGCACCCGCATGGGAGACCAGGATAAGCACCTGGCTCCTGGCTTCGGATCAGCGCGATGCACTGGCCGCAGCACGCTGGCCGTAGTGGCCATTGGAGCGTGAACCAACGGCAAAAAAGGAAGACCTTTCCCTTTCTCTCTGTCTCTCTCTCTCACTGTCCACTCTGCCTGTCAAAAAAAAAAAAAAAAAAATCCCCAGACAAGAAGTCTTTGTTAGTAAAATAAACAAAACAACATTTTAAATATGGAATTACATGAATTTAGCCAAGACAAAGATGAGCTTACGGCTTATCACAGACTTTATAAGTGCTTTTAAAAATATGTGTTCTTTTTATTTGAAAGCAGAGAAGCAGAAAGAGATGGGGACAAGCAAATGTCTACAGCAAAGTCAAAGCCAGGAGCCAGGAACTCAGTCAAGGTTCCTTATGTGGGTGGCAGAGACCAACTACTTGAATCACCTGCAGACTTCAAGTCTGCACTAGCAAGAAGCTGGAATCAGGAACTCACACCCATGCATTCTAATATGAGATGTGTGCATTCCAACCAGTGTTTTGACCACTAGGCCAAATGCCTGCTTCATGAGTGCTTTTTAACAATGTTCTATAATGATTCGCTAGAAATGTAAGGGGTTTGGTCTGAGAACCTGCATGGGTTCAGTACACATTTGCACTCTACCTTGTTTGCTGTTTTGCATTTTCAGCACCCAGAACACTGCTTGGCACTAATATTTGTTAACAATAAATAATACAACAACAATAAATAATACAATCACAAGAAATACCTATATCACTATTTTAGTTAGCAAACATTCTTTAAAATATCCTATACAAAAAAAAAATTGAGGTCATATATTGCAAAATCATTAAACAAGAGGCTAGGTTAGAAAACCCCGAGAATCAGTTCTAAAGACTACATTTTCCACTAAGATATTAAAAATATATTAATATGGATGATTGTAGATTAAGGGGTATCATACCTCTATTTCCTTTCTTTGAAATGGCATTCATTTGTTTTTGCAAATTCCTTGCTTCTTAATCATTAGCACTCATCATCCATTTTCTTCACTTATCCCTCATTACTATTCACTCAAGTCTTAGACCTTGAAACATCTCTAAAACTATGTGAACTATACAATCAGCTTCTTAGAGAAATGATCACATTCCAGTTAATACCTCCTATGCTCTAAGAATGCTAACCTTTAAATTTCTCTCTCAATTAGGTTTCAGGGTAGCAATGCATCCTTAGCGTATTTACAGACTGAAATACAAATTACAACATAACAGCCTACATTTATAACAAGCCTTAAAATATATTTATCTTTATATAATTTACACACACACACACACACACACAATGTACACACCCACTCATTGTTGTAGACACCTTCCCCCTCCCATTTTACAGTTGAAAAAAACGAATACTGATTAAAACAACAACAATTTGGAAAGTCTGTAACACATCAGGTTTCAACATCAAATTTACTTGGCCCCAAACATGTTATTTTACTGTTGGGATTCTGAGTCCCAAGCTGAATAACAGTAATTACCAGCTCATGTAATCATCCAGGGTATTGTTGCTTGGCGTCTTACAAATAGATTTTGGATCAATCCATTTAGGTGCTGTTAGTGGTGGTGACTGCTTTGAAACTGAAAAGACAGGTTGCTCAACAGTGGTACGCTTCTGCTAAAAGAAAATTTTAAATGCTATGATTTAGAGTTTTTAAATTAGTCACATATTCAACAGTTTTACAAACCCTAACTTTTAAAAGACAACTAATAAAAATATGAAGCACAAAACACTGCAGACTTTCAATAACTCTTTTGTGTAAGTTCCTTTATTACAAACTCTTAAGTCTAATACATTCCATTCAAACCATTTATAAGAAGAGGAAAGGCACAAAAATTTGTTTTTAAAAATAAGGCCAAGAACCCCAATCAGAGCTTATAAATCTAAAAAAGCACTCTTGTGCATCTAAAAATCAGCCTTTTTGGGGCCAGTGCTATGGCGCAGTGGGTTAAAGCCCCACCCTGCAGTACCAGCATTCCATATGGTCGCCAGTTCGAGTCCCAGCTGCTCTGCTTCTGAACCAGCTCCCTGTTAATGTGCCTGGGCAAGCAGCGGAAGATGGCTCAAGTCCTTGGGCTCCTGCACTTACGTGGGAGACCAGGCAGGGGCACCTGGCTCCTGGCTTCAGATTGGCTGAGCTGTGGTCATTGCAGCCATTTGGAGTATGAACCAATGGATGTAAAATCTCTATCACTCTGTCTCTACCTCTTTGTCTCAAATAAATACATAAAATAAATCTTAAAAAAAAAAAAGCCTTCTTTTAGTCAATAAAACTATATATCATTTATCTCAAATGTAGCCAAATACTAATTAATTACTTAGCAATATTTTGAATAGCAAATGTGTATTTCACATTCTTGGCCCTCATTTGGAAGCATGCAACAAACATCCTTTGCAGCAAGGATTGTGAGACGACAGCCTGCAGGCGGAATCTGGCTTGTTGCTGCTGCTTACATTTCTAAAAAAGACCTTACTGAAATATAATTATGAAATATACAGCATTGCAACAAAATGAGAGAAATACCTTTTTTTCTAAGATTTATTTTATTGATTATTACCTTTTGCCTGAACATTTTTCTTGTTTTCTCCATGTCCTGTTTTATTGTTTTTCAGTAAATACCCAACATAGAACCTGACTGCAAATATTCAGCTGCACAAAGAAGGAGCTATGGTTTAAGTACAAATGGGAAACAAGATTCCCTTGCTTTAAATAAACATTAAACACAACACAGTAAGACGGGTATTTTGCCTAGCAATTAAGATACCAGTTGGAACACTGGCATTCCCTATTGGAGTGCTTGGGTTCAAATCCCAGCTCTACTCTTGATTTCATCTTCCTGCTAATGCAGGCCCTGGGAGGCAGCAGGTGATGGCTCAGGTAATTGGGTTCGTGTCTCCTGGCTGTTGCAGACAGTTAGGGGGCAAATCAGCAGATGGGAGCTTTCTTCTTGTCTCTCAAATAAATAAAATTAATTAACTAAAACGTGTGCTACAACCATCTGGCCTCTAGGTAGTAGGTCTATCTTGCCTGTGGACCTTCAATAATGTCATGATTTCCTTCCTAAGGGTGCCAATGATTGAACATGATCACAATAAGCCCCTCTTCTAGACACTTCTGAGACCTCTATGCAGTGGCATAAACATACTGGAGTGCTGGTTCAAGTCCTGGCTACTGTGTGCTTAGGCTCCAGCTTCCTGCTAATTTACCTGGGAAGGCAGACGATAATGGCCCAAGTACTTGGGCTTCTGCCACCTCTGTGGGAGACTCAGACAGTGTTCCTGGCTCCTGGCTCTGACCTGAGCCACTCTTGGATGCTGCTGTCATTGAGGAATGAACCAGTGCATGGAAGATTCTCTCTCTGTCTTCCAAATAAATAAATAAATCTTAAAAACATTTCTAGAGACAGCTGCAGGACAAACAATGCCTGTAAGAAACTGGCTAGTTTCTTCTTTTTTTCCTACGTGTACTAGCCAGTGGTTTTCAGTATAGCCACACTAGTGTGATCATCACCATTATCCAATTTTAGAATACTTTCATCTCCTAAAAGTAAACCCCACACCCACTAGTAGTCTTTTCTTATTCCTCATTGTTCCTCATCCCTTTCAACCGCTAACTTACTTTCCTTTTCAGAACATTGGACATAAATGAATCATACAATATATGGCCTTTTTTGATGGGCTCCTTTCACTTAGTGTGTTTTGAAGGTTCTTCCGTGCCATAGCATAGATCAGTATTGCACTCCTTTCCATTGGGTAATAACATTTCATTGTATGAATGTACCAATATCCATTCGTCAGTTGATAGTTATTTTGTCACTTATACATTTTGGCAATTAGAAAACTGCTGTTATGAGCATTTGTATACAAATATTTGTGTGGTTATATTTTCAATTTTCTGTAAACCTATAAACTACAGGTTCAAACAGACTATAAACCTAGGAGTAGAACTGCTGAGTCACAACTCTAGGCTTAACCTTATTTTAAGGAACTGACAGAATATTTTCCAAAGTGACTGCACCACTTTACATTTCCATAAGCAGTATAGGCTTCCAAAGCTCTTCACATTCTCACTAAAACTTGTCACTGCCTCTTTAAAATTACAGCCTTCCTAGTGGTAAGAATCATAACACAATAAAATCATAACACAATAAATAATAACATAAGTCATAACACAATAAAAAGCATAACATTCTGAAAAAGCAGCCATAGATAAGTTGATGAATGGGTGTAGCTGTGTTCCAATCAAAATTTACACAAACAGTCTGGTAACTGGATGTGACTCAATGACTATGGTTTGCCAACCCCTTCATCAGTCTATCAGTACTCTAGAAACAATGAAAATAGAATTTAATCTGATATATACACTTATTGAATTTATAATTGCTAATCCTTATTTTCTAACTGATTAAAAAACAACCCTTAAATGATTCCACTAAATATGGTACAAAAGAATTTAAAGAAAGAAAACATTTAGCAAGATCATCAAACTTCAGGAATACATTATAAACAATAGTGATGAGGCAGTTTAGAAAAAAAGAAAGTCACCTCTGCATCTACTTTTGGGGTTCGCTCTGGAATGTGCCACTGACTTGAAAATGTAGCAGGATTTTGACTCACACATTCTGACTTTCTCTTAGGTTGCCAAGGCTTCTGGTTACTTTCTGGAATTTTTGGTTCTTGATGTTCTTTAGTTTCTGCAATTGTATTTGTTGTTGTTGTCATTACAAAGCAAAGATACTTGATAATAACAAAGCAAAGGCTAAAATACAACAAATTATAAGGTGTACTGGTTTTTTGCTTTTAAAAACAAAGAATCAAAGAAAAGAAAAAAACTAAAAGCTAAGCCAGTAGGTGACAATTTTTCTGTAAGTCAGTTTTACAAAGTTACAACAGTTACCTTCCTAAATTGTTACTATGAATAACACAACTATTCCTTTCATAACACAATAAAAAATATAAAAACAAAATATTAGCACTGAGGAGAGTCAAGATGATGTAATAGGGAGGGAACTTACTGCTCTAGTCTAGGGGAAGATAGTTAAAAAAAAAAAAGTGGAGAGAGCTCAATCTCAGGGAAGAGTTGGAGAGAAAACTGCAGGAGACTTCAAGCAAATTAGAGGGACACTGTGGACCTAAGTGGAGGGTGTGGGCATGCACAACTCAGGACCCCAGCAGCCGAGAGCCTCAGCACCAGCTCTGAAGTGAGGTGAATCCAGACTGCAGCAGCTGAAGCCACTGGTGATAAAGGATCCTGACTATGAAAAAGGATCCTGACTATAAAGACACTATGGCTGCATGGGAGGGCAAAGGGTATGGTTAGGACTTTGGGCAGTCACTGTGGGGGCCTTCACATGCTGAGGGCTCCCTGATTCCCTGGTGAGGTTCATTGCTGCAGGATCCCTATTACACTGAAGACTCCGTGGATCCTTTGTGTGGTTCTTGTAGCAGTGCATGTGAAAACTGTACCCACTGGGACTAGCGCCTAGGAGTTTTCTCCTTTGAGGTGAGGAGGTGAGCATGAAACTACACCAAGAGTTGAACAAACCTTCCCTCTGATAAAAAAAAAAAAAAAAAAAAAAAAAAAAAAAAAGATTTACCACACCCAACTTGGGTGTCACTTTAGACACTCCCCTCAACCTAGAGCACGAACAGAGCTCCCTGACCACACCCAGTACCCGTTTCTGGGTATTCACAGAAAGAGCAGACACTCCACTAAGCCACAGAGGCACAGTCCACAGATAAAAGCCATGGGGGTGGGGGGTGGGGGGAGCCACCAAGTATCACCACAAATTCCTAACAATAAACAGCAATTCAAGAAACAAGAAAAAGGAAGACAACACAACGTGATGCTCCCAAAAGAACACATTTCAATACTAGAATATGAAGATAAAGAGATTGACGAAATGCCAGAAATGGAATTCAAAAAACTGATCGTATGATTACTAAGAAGTAATCAAATTATTAGAGAACATTGGGGAAACCCTGCAAGACATGGCACAGGCAAAAGTTCTTGGAAAAGATCCAGAGACACAGGCATCAAAGCCAAAATTGACAAATGGGATTATATCAAATTGATAAGCTTCTACACCTCAAAAGGAACATTCAGTAAAGTGAAGAGGCAACTGACAGAATGGAGAAATTAGTTGCAAACTATGCAACTGATAGAGGATTAACAACCAGAATACATAAAATGATCAAGAAACTCAACAACAAAACAAACAACCCAATTAGGAAAAGGGAAAAGGACTTAAAAAGGCATTTTTCAAAAGAGGAAATCCAAATGGCCAATAGACACATGAAATAATGCTCAGGATCACTAGCTGTCAGGGAAATGCAAATCAAAACCACAGTGAGGTATCATCTTACCCCAGTTAGAATGGCTTTCATATAGAAATCAATAAACAACAAATGCTGGGAAGGATGTGGGGAAAAAGGTACCTAATCCACTGTTGGTGGGAATGTAAAGTGGTATAGCCACTGTGGAAGACAGTATGGAGATACTTCAGAAATCTGAATATAGACCTACCATATAACCCAGATATCCCACTCCTGAAAATTTACCCAAGGGAAATGAAATCAGCATAATGAAAGTTATCTGTACCCCCATGTTTATTGCAGCTCAATTCACAATAGCTAAGACATGGAATCAATCCAGATGTGCTTCAACTGAAGACTGGATAAAGAAATTACGGGGTACGTACACCACGGAACACTACATAGTGGTAAAAAAAAATGAAAAAATGAAATCCTGTCATTTACAACAAAATGGATGAAACTAGAAAACATCATACTTAGTGAAATAAGCCAGTCCCCAAAGGACAAATATATGTTCTCCTTGATCTGTGATAACTAATAGAGCACATAAAAGGTAATCTATAGAAGTAAAATTAACTTCAAGATGCAGCAACTTTGAACAGCCCTTGTCTTGATGGTTGTGGAACAGTATTTTTTTTCATAGAATTTGTTCAACTCTTTACTTAGTACAGAGCTCATCATATATGTATAAAGTTAATTGAAAATAGATCTTAGTTAAAAACAAGAATGGGAATAGAGAGGGATGAGGAAGAAGGATGAGAGTATGGGTGGAGGGTGGGTATGGTGGGAAGAACCACTATAATCCTAAAGTTGTCTTTACGAAAAGCATGAAGTTTGTATTCTTTGAATAAAGGTTTCTGTAAAAAAAATTATCATTTAATATATGAGGATATAGTGAATTTATTCAAATTGCTTATTCTTAAGTGCAAAACTTACTGAACATTTGAAAATCAATGTAATTTTGCCATCATAAAGAAAAAGAAAGTGTATGGTTAACTCAATAGATGCAGAAGAAGGTTTTGATAAAATTCAATACTTATATTAGTAATATAAGAAACAGTTCTCAATTTATAAAGAATAGCTATAGAAATCTACATCAATCACCATACTAAAGGTAAAATACTGAAAGCTTCCTTTTAAAGTGAGGAATCAGAGAAGAATACCACATATTCTTTCTATTCATTACACTGAAGGTCATAGCAACTGTACCAAGGTAAAGAAAAGAAAGTTTATTATGAGAGTTAGAAAGAATAAAATTACACTGTTTTCAAACAAGATGATTATGTGCTCAGAAAATTTCAAATATACAGGAAAACTATTCTACAGTGAATTTAGCAATGTCACTATCTCTAACACCAATAAGTAAAACTCAAGCCTATGTTTAAATACTAATGAAGATTAGAAGATAAAATGCTCTTTTAAAAAGATAACAGTATCGCGGTCAGCACTGTGGCGCAGCGGGTTAAAGTCCTGGCCTGAAGCGCCGGCATCCCATATGGGCGCTGGTTCTAGTCCCGGCCACATGGGAGACCAGGGTGGAGTTCCTGGCTACTGGCTGCAGACTGGCCCAGCCCTGTGTGTTGTAGCTATCTGGGGAGTGAACCAGTGGATGGGAGATCCCTCACTGTATGCCTCTTCCTCTCTGTCACTCCGCCCTTCAACAAATAAAATGACTCGGAAGAATATGGAAAGAGAATAACATTGATGTTCAACAGTCAATACAACCATTTTAGTAATTAACAGCATCTACCAAAGCTGAACATATGCATGTCATGTGACCTAACAATCCCTCTTGGAATATACTCAGTAGTAATGTGTACCTATGTAAACCAAAAGACAAACCATAGCAGCATTATTCACTGTACAAAAACTGTTATCCATGTACATTTAGATAAACAAATTCATTCATACAGAAAACATGTTACAAGAAAACATTCATACAATGTAATACTATATAGCAATAAAAATCAACAAAATAGACACCATAAGAACAAGAATGAGTACATATGGAAGGAGAAAGGTATTGGGTAGGAGGAGATCAAAGAAGTTACTGAGTTGCCAACAGTGTTCCATTTTTAATTGAGTATTAGATACAAGTATGCACTGAGTTCTGATACTAAGTTGGGCTATATACTCCTGTGGACAGTTTTCTGACTGTTTTACTTCAAAATAAAGCATTAATGGTACAGAGTAGACACTCAACAAGCATTCATCTAAAAACACTAAATTAGGCATCAAATGAGTATTAATAACATCCATATTTGATATGGATAATTTTCTCAATTATATCAGCTTATAATGATGTTCCTTATAATCATTATAATGATGCAACCTCACTGGGACCTTGTCTCACTCATTTATAAATCCCTGGAACATTTATCACTGTACCCACATACTAGAAAATCAAACGTTTACTCATAAGCCGGTATACCCACATCCCATATCAGAGTTCCTAGATTTAAGTACTGGCATGGCTTCTGTGGGGAGCAACTGGGAGCAACTCGGACTAGACTAAGTTACTGGAATTAAGACTTATTCTATGCATCTGCTCTCCCACAATATGGCGCTGAGAAGGGAAACAGCTTCTACACAGCTGCCTCCAGTTCAACCAATAAACTGTAGGACCTGCTCCTGAATGGAGGAGAGCAGCATACTCGGCGTGTGGGTAGCAGAGTTGGGATTGGTGGAAGAGGACTATAAAGGAGGAGAGAGACAACATGCACCAGGAACATCTATCTGAAGGAACACCTGTGCAGCCCCCGAGAGAGCCGGCCGGCGGTGTGCCGCTCCCCTGCGGAAGTGGGGAATGTGGCAGGGGGAACCGCCCTTCCACGGAGGTGGAAGGGACGGTAGCCAACCCGGGAAGAACCAGCAGCAAACCCGGGGAGGGCCGAGCAGACGAAAGAACAGCGCAGGGTTCTGTGTCGTTCCTCCACGAAGAGGGGGAGCGACAGCTTCCAATTCCAGTTTCCTGCTAACGTGGACCCTGGGAGGCAGTAGGTGATGGCTCAAGAGTTTAGATCCCTGGATTGAATTCCAGTCCCCTGGCTTTGAACTGTCCCCATCTAGCTCTTGCAGGCATTTGGGAAGTGAACCAGTGGAAGAAGATCTCTCTCTCTCTCTTTCTCTCTGTGTCCATGTCTCTCTTTCACATAAAATAAAAGTAAATAAACTAAATGTATAATAAAAAGATGAAAAGGAGAAGTATCATATGAAACAGCTCCGTGTCCTTCCTAGAAAATACTTGTTAAATCAACTGAAAAGAAAACTCATTTCCATTGTATTTTCCCTTCACTCTTCTTTTAGGCAAACAAACTGGTCTTTGCTTTTCATACACACTACTGAATTGAACTAAAGTACAAAATGAAGGAACACAGACAGTCTCATGTCACAGTTCACGGTGAGGTAGTTTGCTTTCTCAAGGTATAAAGTGATTTTCTTAAATAAATAAATAAGTTAGTGATTTCTATCATTCCTACCTTCTAATTGAGTTAGAAGACTTGAGTCAGTTTTATTCTTCAGGGTTACTGATTCAGCAGTAAGTTCACAACTCTTTTCATCTGATACCAAAGGTTCCTTGGAATGGCTGTTTTGAACACTCTACATGAAAAAAAAAAAATCAAATAAAGTTCCAAAAGAAGTAGTAGCACTAATTTGTCTTACTGTTCAACATACTACAGTTTATCCATATAAAGACTATTAACAAAATTATCTCTATAATCATATATAGACTCACAAACTTCCTGCAAAGATTAACTGCCTGAATTATTGATTAGAGCAATAGGAAAGGTCATAATCTGGCCCATTTCAATTATAATAATATAACATATTATTATATTATTATGTATTATATTATTTCAATTATAATAATTATATTACTAAAAGGTATTTCATTTCAAAAGAGGTTAGAACGTTGAATCCAAGATAAAATAAGCATCATGATAAAAGAAAGGAGTTGAGGATTTTGTTTCTATTATTAAAAAATAAAGTACTTAATCACAAAAAATGAAAGCTTTAGTTAAAATTAATATTTGTATTAACACAAATACAAGACAGTAATTATTATAAACTCAGTAAACATTTCAGCACAATTATGCATTATTCCCTACGATAGCCTTGATTAGGAAAAATTATTCCAAAACAGAATCACGAAAGAGGCATTACAAAGAATATAAAATTGAGAAGACCTATATCTCAATGCCAGGGTTTAAGTAAAGTACAGTAAGAATAGTATAACACCAAAAAAAATCACAGGGCACCAGGGAATATAATTATTTCCTTCTGTCTTTGAAGTTCACACAAAATTATTTTGCCACAAAGGAGGTCAGGATTGAATACTTACTCCTTTGTCTCTGCACAGCACAATTTACTCTCATTTTTAGCTAAGACATCTGGTCAGAATCATAGGATTAAATACACCAGGAAACAAAACTGTGGGGCAATAGTGTCCCCAGCCATCACCAAACCCAGGCCAACTAATCTGCTTAAACATACACCTAATCAATCGTGCTTCATGATTGCTCTAAGAAATCCCTGAATTGTGTTCTACCATTTTAATCTTGGAGAAACAGTCTCTGTGTTTCAGACCTCTCTACGACTTCCCATTGGTGGTCCCAGACCTACTGGAACTACAGGAACACTGCTAGAGAAATAAACTAAGAAAAAACTTCACCACAAAACCTAGATCTGGAAGTTTTGCTTCATATAAAGACTTAAAACTTGAAATACCTTTAAATTTCTCAATTCACAGGAATCATTTCCACTTGATCTAAATCCAGGCACAATTAAATCTCTGCATTCTGATCCAGAGATCTGTCTAAAAGCCATAAAACAAAGCAATTTTAACACGTAATTTAAAATTAATATTTTCATTTTAAAGTTGACATTCTAACAAATATATATATATGTATTGGAAAAAAAATCTGTTAAAATGACTTTTTTTAAAGTGACATGATTCTAACACTTGTACAAAGGTGACTAAGTTAAAAAATTAAGTGCTGGGAAATGACATAACCAATAAAGAGATAGGTGACTGCTTATCTCTTCATTATCTAATGAGTAACAATCATAGTTAAGGTAAGAATGTGGGAAAGGAAAAGTGTGTAGGCAACACTACATTTCAGATTGCAAATAGCTTAAGGATAAGATCCAGAGAACAAACTCTTTTGTGGGCCTGCACAGTACTAGCATAATCTATCATTACAGGAACCAAGAAAATTGTGGGCTTTTTTTTTTGGGGGGGGGGTTGTTTTTATTGTTTTGGAGTAGGAGAAAATCTTCTTCATTCTTCATCTAGGTAATGGGAATGAAATGAGCAATATGAAATGAAAGTAGTTAAGATTCTGAAGCTTAACCTTGATAACCAAAATGCTCATCTAATGTTATCTGTCAAGATGTAATATAGGGGCAGAAGTCATGGCACAGCAGGTTAAGCCACCATCTGCAGTGCCAGCATCCCACATTGGCACTGGTTTGAGTTCCAGCTGCTCCACTTCCAATCCAGCTCCCTGCTCATGTGCCTAGGAAAGCAGTGGAAGATGGTCCAAATCCCTAGGCCCCTACCACCCACATGGGAGACCTGGAAGAAGCTCCTGGCTCCTAGCTTCTGCCTGGCCCAGCCCCAGTTGTTGCAGCCATTTGGGGAGTGAACCTGCAGATAGAAGATTCCTCTCTCTGTGTCTCTCCTCTCTCTCTGACTTTCAAACAAATGAGTAAATCTTTAAAAAAGGAGAGGAGAGGAGGGGAGGGGAGGGGAGGGGAGAGAGGAGAGGGGAGAGGAGAGAGGAGAGGAGAGGGGGAGATGTAAACAGGACTTTAATTATATAAGACATCAACTAAAAACTGTTTATAAAGTTTACTAACAAAATGATCCTCTAGAATCCAAGGAACCTTTTCCAACATAATACTATATATGGTGGTTATAGAGTTAAGAATAGACCAGAAAACTCTTTAGCTTAATTAAAATACTACTTAATAGACACCCAAACTGAGGAAAGTGAAACACACTGGAAGTGATGAACTATATCTCATGCCTATCTAATCTGTTCCAGTTCTAGACTCTGAGGCAAATGAACAAGTTAATCTTTCCCACTGACACCTAGTCTTCCATCGGAAGTAGCTGGAAAAGATAACGTATTTCCAGACCTCCTTCCACACCTGCTATGGAGATTCAACCACACTAGGAAGAGACTCTTACAGAGAGGATACCGTAAGTCAGAAATGTTCACACACCAGTTGGTACCATGTATGTCTGTGTGCAGTCTGTGAAGCTTCATGTTGACCTAACAATTTTTCCAACATGTTTCCTAATTTTTTAATAGCTCTATTAATGAATAGTTTTAATAGTGAAAAAGCGAAATAGTCATTTTCTCTACTAATTCCTTTGTTCTGATAGCATTTACAGATACTATAATACTGAATAGCAATTTAATCATAATTACTGCTACTCAGTAAAAGACTTTAAGATGATTCTGCCATCAAATACAGGCAACAAATTTAAAAAATTAAAACTCAAACATACCTTTTTGTAAAACTTGGCACAACTGAACCATCTATTTTCTCATTACAATCTGGGCTATTCAGAAGGTTAACTGGGACTCTTCCAAATGGGCATGACTGAAAATGTTTTGAAAGATTAAGTATATAGACAAAAATTTCACTTTCACTGCTTTAATTAAAGCAAATTAACAATAACTCACCCGTTTAGTTTTGGTAGCTTGTTTCAAGGGATTTCGATGGCTTATTTCTGCATCTTGTGGGGGCAAATTCTCTCTAAACAGAAAGAAAATAGTTTCAAGAGTATGAATGTATATTTCCACTTTAATGCTAAGCATTCCTATTATACTTACATGAAAAAGAAATGTGGACATATTGGTACAGATGAACATTTAAAAAACTAATTCTGCTTCCTTACCCATACAAAACCCTGGCTTTAGCAGCCTGTCCTCTGGTGTCACAATTGGTGTTCCTATTCTGTAAATGTCCCTGTGAGCTGGGCAATGATTCTTGGGCAGATAATACTGTAGGTGCTGCAAAAATTTTGAAACTACAATTAAATTTTAAGGACAGAAAATACACAAAAAAGTAATCTTTTAAATAAAAACATTCAAAAATCAATTTATAATAAATATTTGCCCCTAAGTAATATACCAACATGAAGATGTTATTGGGATAATTTTCTACTTCAAATTCCTTCTATTTATATAACTGCTTTCTCCAGGTAAAAGTACAGTCTCTACTTCTAAAAGCAAAACACCATTCTCTTCCTTAGATCAAAGTTTTTTACTGTTAGCAATGAGTTTGGTTAATGAAAAAAGACTTTAAGAGAGTAGTAAAACCTTCTCACTTCTAAATATCTCCCATCATTACAACTATTAATTTATTCTTGAGATTTTAACCAAGCTACATAAATGATATTTTTCTACAAAATACTATTCTTAATTTTTATTTGTAATACACCTACTACAGAAAAGTATATCAGCACACATTAATAGTTACCTGATAAACTTTTCTTTTCTTCCTCTGAAAGCAGCTGCTTTTTCTGAAGGTTTAAATTTTGGATGGCAATTTCCAGCATTTCTAATGGTACTGCTCCACTTTCTACAGCTTTATGAAGAAGCTGTCTACTTTTTTTGAAATTACCTAACAATGTAAAAAATAACTGTTATTTTATGGAGTAACCTTCATCCCCCCTAGATACTTAGTCATCAAGACCTAGACAAATTTTTAAAGACATAAGTAAAAATATTTCTTCTAACTCTCATGCATTTTATTTCACAGCAATTCTCTCTTACATATATAATCAACTCTTCTGATATCCATTAATGTCAAAATAGTTTGGTTGTATAATATGCAACCATTGTAGCTGTGTATTAGTTTACCACCATAATCCATTTTCAGAAGTAACAGAAGCATAATAAAGTGGTTACCAGGAGGAGAAGCCAAAGCTAACTGCAACAGTCAGAAACACAAAGGAATTCTAGAAGTTAATACAGTCCCAAGAACAGCAATCATATGACATTTTAATCTAAGCATCATTCATAAATGACATTCAGTCATCAAGTAAAGGCTGACACATTTTGCTAAAGGGAATCTTGTATCAAAAGGATTCCTATAAGTAAAAGTAATGGTAAAGATTAATCCATACTGTCCGACTTAGCTACACTACACTCAAAATGCAAAATAACTGAGAGACTATCAAAATCACTTTTCTGACTGCAAACAGGCTGCTAAACAAATTTTCTTTAAACTGTAAACTTACACAAATTATTTATAAAAATTAAATGTATACATCATGAACCTATAGATTATGTTATCAACATTTATTAGAGCCATTGAACCATGCTCTTCAAATGGCATTCAGATGCTTAAAGATGATCAAGACAACTTACGCTTTCTGTTAGCAACTCTTCTAAAATTCTGAATATATTTGATAGTGATTAAGCCCACATTTATGGAAGTAGTAAAATTTCACATATTGAATATTTTAGAACAAAAGAAAGAAAGGCTTATTAGATAAGAACTAGTAATTAGATAGCATATGAATTAAGATCATAGATCCCTTTTAAAATTTGATTAAAAATTATGGAGTGTCCTCCACACCCACAGAAATACGTACACCATGCTGTGCATAAGATTTCAAGGATATTATTATTTCCAAATAGCCTTTCCATCAACCCTGCTCTAAACAGTCACAATTTTGTGCTAGAGACTGCAACACTGCTGTAGTACAAAGTTTACTTTTCACAGACCACTCAATATATTTATGTGTCTACAGACTTAAAAATTCATAGCTGGTATTGAGGGGCCATGATAGAGGACCTGAATACAAGGAGGCTGAGTGTTTGGCAAGGTAGCTAAAACGCCACTTGGATTGCCCACATCTCACTTCAGAGCGCCTAGGTTTGATCCCAGCTATATTCCTGATTCCAGCTTCCTGCTCATATGCACCCTGGGAGGCAGCAGACAATTCAGGTAATTGGGTCCCTGTCATGTCACCCACGTGAAAGTCCCAGATCAAGTTCTTGATTCCTGGCTTCAGCTTCTACTACCCTTGGCTGCAGCAGGCATCTAGGGAGTGAACCAGCAGATGGGAGATCTTTCTGTGTCTACTTGTCTCTCACTTTCTCACTCACTCTCTGCCATTAAAAAACATTTTTTAATGAAAATATAATCTTAAAGGCCTGGCCACATTTACTCTTACAAGCAAAAAGGAAAAGTCAATTTTTGTAGGTAGCAAAGGAAAGCTTTGTTTCAAAATAACCTGATAAAGTATAAGACAGCCTGGAAAAGATTATTCCAATTACTAAGATTCAGAAATCTTCTGAAAAGGTAATAACCTGTGAGTTGTTAAAATCCTTTTCTCCAACCACAGTCCTGGGAAATACTCTCCAGTGACTAAGCCCTGCTTTGGGCACCATCATAGGGATAGCAGTAATATTTATCACTGGTAGTAAATGGGATCAGAGAACAGCAGAAAGAAGGCAGAAGGAAAATAGCAACACTAGGCCAGAAGTGAACTGAGGATACATACTAGGGCCACAGAAAATGAGGAAAAGAGAGGACTAATAGCCTGGCTAGAAAGGTCTGAAGATGTGACTGTTCTGGGGGTAGGTATTTGGCCTAGCAGTTATGTAAGCCCTATCCCTATCAGAGAATCTGTGTTCAATATCCAGCTCTGACTTCTAATTCAATCCTGTTCTAATTCAATCTCCCATTAATGCAGACCCAGGGAGGCAGCAGTGATAGCTCAAGTAATGGTTCTGGCCACCCATGTGGGAGCCCTGGACTGAGCTCCTGTCTATGAAACTGTAGCATAAGAAAAGCTTATTCAAGTTTCAATATAAATATATATCTCTTTCATCCTATAAAAACTCAGAAAAGAAGCCTTTTTCATTTGTAATTTCCCAAAACTAATTTACAGTGTAAATGCAGTGTCTATTTCCCTGGATTAGTCCTTAAAAGCAGAAAAGTTTAACAAACATTTATGCTTAGGCGGCATTCTCCTACCCCATACTCTTATCTGAGCAACTTCAATACTTTTTGCCTTAAATTTTCACTTCATATATATTATTTAATGTTAGTGACACAATAGAAAGCAATCTTTTATTTAAAATTTAGATTTGACATTTTCACATTACCTTGTGACAATTCAAACTGTGCAAAAGATACATGTACAAAAGCGAATTTCTTGCAGTTTGCTCTGGCCATTTGAAAGTAGTCGCGGGCATCATCTGGCTCTTGAATACTGTGAGAGAAGAGTCAGAATTACATTTTGAGGAAAAGAGCACAGCTACCTAAATTTGGTAACTCTTCATTCTATTTTCCTAAACACCCAGGATATTGCTTTTCTCTGTGTGTAAAATTACTTACAGATTGTTCTAAGAAATCTTTTTTGGCAGGGTGAAAAAAGTCTACTTTGTAGAAACACATACATCATAAAGACAGCTTACATTATTAGTACCTTGTTAATTATAATCAAAAGCATTTGGTCAAAAGATACAAATTTCCACAAGTAATCCAGAAATGTTTTCCTTATCTTTCTTTGCAATGTTGTTGGTTAATAATACTTACGCTTTTAATTCAGCAAATCTCACTTGAATTCGAGCAAAACTCTCATTTTGGCCATATTTATCTGGAGGAAGTGCTTCAATTGCTTGACTATAACGACCAATCAATTTATTTAAAAGAGCATCATTTAGGGGGACACTATTTTTCTCTAGTTTGAGCAAGAAATTCAACCAGTCCTCTGGATTATTTGCCATCAACATAATTTGGTTAACAGTTCCTGAGTTATCTGAATAAAGGAAACAAAATATATCACAACAGAAGAAAAACATAAAACAAGTACTAAATTGCATTTTTTCTTCAAATTATAGTTAAACATGTATACTGTCAGTGTCAATATATGAGTACATAAATCTTTTCTGCTACTTTTAAAATCTTAAGCAATTCATATAAATATAAGCAGCTTATTAACTATATATCTTTTATGAAAATGTATTGTACTCAAAAAACTATTTTGAAGGAAAGTAAAAAAATGTGAAAAATAAGTGGGTTTTTTAAGTAGCCCTTAAAAACTATATGTAGTATAAGAAAATTCTGTTATAGCAGCATAATTATAATTTTAGCATCCTAAATATCCTAAAAACCTAAGTCTCTCACAAAACCACCTGAACCAACTTTCTTGGAAAATTCATTAAGAATTAAGAAACTTATTACCCCAGTTCTAATATAACCTTCTTTATAATTGCACCCTTTCAACATTACCTCCTTATCCCTCACAAAACCAGGTTTATAAAAGAAAAGCAATCGAGGGGCTGGCACTGCCATGCCTTATCAAGTTTTGAGTCCCGCCTGCTCCGTTTCTGATGCAGCTCCCTGTTAATGTGCCTGGGAAAGCAGCAGAAGATGGCTCAAGTACTTGGGCCCCTTCCACCCACATGAGAGACCTGGATCGAGTTCCTGGCTCCTGACTTCAACCTGGCCCAATTCAGGTCATTGTGACTATTTGGGGAGTGAACCAGCAGGTAGAAAACCTCTTTCTCTTCCTGTCTGCTATTCTGCCATTCAAATAAATAAAATATATACTTAAAAAAAGAAAAACCATAAGCAACCAATATGCTCATTTTCTTCTCTAACTTATCCACATAGACACACGCTAATTTCTTGATTCTACAAACCCATACCTGTGCTGATCTAGGCCTTCTGAATGTATAGGATTTCTTATACAGGTCAGTTTTTTCTCTGTGAAACCCTAGCCTACAGAAATAGCAAGAATAATCTTCAAATATGATTTGCACAGTCATGTACTTCTTATTTTTTTTCAGTGTTAGTTGTTTTAAAAATGTAAGACTCCTACTCAGGATATTTTCACCATTACTCAGCATTATTAAAATCAGATCTCCCAGAGAAACTATTATTCCTTCTTATCAACTTCAATTACCTTCAATAAAGCCTAAATCTTTACTTTTGCAAAACAAAAAACCAAAAACCTATTTTTGCTTTCTACCAAAACAGTAAGTTCCCAACTGTGTTTATTCACTTCAAATTTAATGTGGTCTAATTTCATCTTAATGTTCCAGTTTCATCATCTACTGCTTTCCTCACAAATTTAGTCTGTGAAATGTCTATAAAATACATTTGCCCTGTTTGGCTTTGCAGATGTATTCTTTATGCCTCTGAATAATTCATTATTCTGTTTAACACATGCAGCATTTGTGTTAAACATAACAAAGATCATATTAGTATTCATATGATGCACTCATATGTAACACAATCAATTCTCATCAAGAAAGAAACTGATTTTAAGCAGTTTTGAGCCTTCCTCAATATTTAACATACATCTTCCTCAAAACTATCAATATAATGCTAAGTGTCCACAAGTTTCTTGTAAAGATTTATTTATTTATTTATTTATTTATTTATTTGAAAGAGTGACAGAGAAAGACAGAGATCTTCCTTCTGCTGGTTTACTCATCATATGGCCTCAGCAGCCAGGGCCGGGCCAGGCTGAAGCCAGGAGCCAGAAACTCCATCCAGGTCTCCCACATGGGTGGCAGGGACTGAAGTACTTGAGTCATAATCTGCTGCTTCCCAGGAGTGAGTATTAGTAGAGCAGCCAGGACTCAATCCCACACTCCAGTATGGGATACAGGTGTCCCAAGCAGTGGCTTAACTCGGTCTGCGTCATAATGCTCCCTGGCTTCGTGTTTAGTTTTGAGTGAGCTAATGATAAACCTTTTTTTTTTTTTTTTAATGTTTATTTATTTGAGAGGCAGAGTTACAGACAGAGAGAGGGAGAGACAGAGATAAAGGTCTTCCAACTGCTGGTTCACCCCTCAAATGGTGGCAACAGCTGGAGCTGGGCTGATCCAAGGCCCGGAGCTGCTTCTGGGTCTCTCTTGTGGATGCAGGGGCCCAAGCACTTGGGCCATCTTCTGCTGCCTTTGCAGGCATGTTAGTAGGGCGCTGGATCAGAAGTGGAGCACCTGAGACTCAACCCAATGCCCATGTGGGATGCTGGCGATGCAGGCAGAGGCTTAATCTACTATACCACAGCACTGGCCCCTAATGATAAATCTTTAAGCAAGTACTTAAATACCTTGGTGCACAACTTTGTTAGTGCAACACATAATAAAGTACGGTGATATTCTGTTAAGACTTTGCTTGACATAAAATTCTAATTTTCTAGGTTATCCCAAAGTGAACCTAGTCTACCACTATGACTAAATCATAGTCATAGTTTCTTCCATTTATTTTTAATCCCTTGGCCATTCAAATGTTAGTATAGACAAAGGCCACGATTCAAATGACCACATCAAATTGAAATATTAAGAATCAGACTTCAGAGCTACTACTTTTCACATATCGATGGCATTAAATTTGGAGCACTTTCTTTCATTTATCACTCAACATTTAAGTGTCTACTACATGCCAGGCACTGTTCTAATTTTTGTGAATATAACAAAAGAGATTAGAAACCCTGATCTCATGGAGCTCACACTCTAACAGAGGAGAAAGACAATGAACACCTGAGCATACAGTATATCAAGTGTTTAGTAGCACAGAGAAAAAGAGAACTGGGAAGCAAGACAGGGGACACACCCACCTCAGCAGGTTGATGGGACTAACAGGTTCTCCAAATCAAAAACTGAGTGCTTAATGTTAACTTTATTTATAAATTTAACATCAAAGAAAAGGAAATGCAAAGATGGTATATCTTAATGGCAGGCCTATCAGCAGAAGTACCTGACAATATTGGAAGAGATAAGAGAAGTACCTCAAGCACACTCTAATAAATGATCTTAGGCATCTATTTTATAGAAAGCAGAAAACTGTGGAATACTCCCACACAAAATGGTTAAAATAAAGTGTTCTCTGATGCGAGCATCACTTACTGAGAAAACTGCTTTACCTTAACACTCAGTGGTTTAAATACTTCATTCCTTTACCTTAGAGAACACTCAATAAATAGTTATGACTTTTTGAAAGAAAAAAAAACCTCACCTGTAGTATCAGCAGAGATTTTATTCAAGCTTAGCTCATCCGTTAAGTCTTCATTTTTAAATTTATTTTTTATATCTCTTACTTTGGTCATTATGGAATCAATTGTCAATTCTTTGCCACTTAACTCCTCAGCCTCCATTTCTAAGGAAAAAAAAAAAAACAATTAATAGCTTCTAGATTTACTAGCAGCAAAGGAAGAAAAAAAGAATCAACTCCCAATTAGCCCTTTAGAACCCAAAAGAGGACATAAAGCATTAGTTTTATGAACAGACCTAAGTGCAGATATTATTAGGGTAGTATTAGTGCAGCTATGTGCACAAAAACAATGGACACATCTTTGTAATTTGCCAAGGTTTCAAGAGGGTTCAATCATTTCTTCCCAATACAACCTCAATGCAGGTACACGCTGGAAGTCACTGCACAACACAAAAATTACATTCCCGCCGGCGCCACGGCTCACTAGGCTAATCCTCCACCTTGCGGCGCCGGCACACCGGGTTCTAGTCCCGGTCCGGGCGCCGGATTCTGTCCCGGTTGCCCCTCTTCCAGGCCAGCTCTCTGCTGTGGCCCGGGAGTGCAGTGGAGGATGGCCCAAGTGCTTGGGCCCTGCACCCCATGGGAGACCAGGATAAGTACCTGGCTCCTGCCATTGGATCAGTGCGGTGCGCAGCCGCGGCGGTCATTGTAAGGTGAACCAACGGCAAAAGGAAGACTTTTCTCTCTGTCTCTCTCTCTCTCACTGTCCACTCTGTCAAAAAATAAAATAAAATAAAAACATTCCCTTTGAAAATTTTCTTCTATGCACTTGAATGCCTTGCTTTAGTATAAGCAGAGACTTCATTCAAGCTGAGTTCAAGAGTAAGGTCTTCGCAATTAAATTTATTTTTTATATCCCTCACTTTCTCCATTATGGAATCAACTGTCACTCTTTTTCTTTTACAAAATTATTTTCTCTGGGTCATCTGAAAATTTAAGTCATTTTTTTAAAAAATTGATGCTGTGCTTGGCTTCTCGCAGTGGCCGAGAAACATAAAGAATCCTTTTGGTAATGAGAATTACCACTCCTTTATTCACCTGCTTTCCTTGAGTAAATCCTCACTTTTTTTTCAAAGTAGAATATGGACAACATCACAGGCTTTTATCGGTACTTGGGATTCAGCAGGTTTGTTCTTGCACGCAGGGAATCGTGATTCACTACCCAGTCGTTTTAATAACAATGTACTGTTTCCTACAGTGCTAAGGATTTTCTAAACTCCATGTTGGTATGTGGGCAACAAAGTGCAGTCTTCCTGTCCGTCGCTTTTGTGATTTTTCAAACATAAACCTGGTAACCAGGGTCACCGCTGTCAGCACGCCTCGTTCTCGAGTTTAACCACGAAAAGGGACGAGAAAGTGGGCAGCAAGATCTCACTCCGCCTCTGAAATCCCGAGTGGACGGTAACTGTCAGAACACACCCCCACTTGCTGACAATTCTAACCCACCAAGTACGAGAGGGGCGGACTTTGAGGATCCCACCTCGTACGCGGCTGCTCCATTGTGCCCTCTTTTCGGAGGTCCACACCCACTTCTTACTTCCTCAATAACATCTTCCACATCACCCCCACCCAGACCTACGCTGGCGACGAGACTTCCCCTCCCCCTCCAGCTGGTTCAGCCGCGCCCTTCGTCATCCACCCAGTTCCGAGACGCACCTGCCTCGCCCCGACACCTCACCGACCAGAGATGCTAAGAGTCCACACACCGGCTACCGCCGTTCCTAGGTGCGGCCGCGAGGCAGAACTCACTCCCAGAAGGGCGCTGCAAAGAAAAGATGGAACCCAAATCTCTCTGCGCAAACACGTTTGAATTTCCGCGCCGTCGTCGCCGCGTCCTCCTATTGGCCAACGCGAGTCACGTGGCGGCTTCCGTTGTGATTGGTTTCCGTGCTTCGGCACCGCCTCTTCCCTTGCGCTGCGTCCGGCTGCGAGCTCCGTGGATTCCGGGTCTTGTGCGCCTGCGCCACCTACGCGGGGCCTGAGCCCAGCCGGGGCGAGTAGGGGGTTGTTGTAACTGTGTTTGGCAGGCGTTCCCCGGGCGCCATTCAGCCGGTTTTGTGCACCTTACGGTTTTACCAGGCTGAATTTTTTTGCGGAGCGCGAGGGAGATAGCTACTCCGGGGCGGAGTTACCCGGTGAGAGGAAATAAAGGGGCGGGGACGGCTACTCCCAGCCTCAGGACCCGAAGCGTGCGCCGCGGTCGGCCTTTCACCCTAAATGCTACCCCCAGCCCTTTGTCTCCCGAGCTCCTCATTGCCGAGCTTAGGGAGAGTATGGAAATCTGTCCACGGCGCTGCGTTCGGGCCTGCAGCTAGCTCCAGAATCCCGGTGCTGCTTGCCTTTGAGCTTCGTTTACTACTCGACCCTTCAGCAACTCCCTGCTAGTCTTCAAGCCAAGACCCCTCCTTCCCGTTGTCCAAATTCTGAACAGAACTCGCACGCCGGTCGCGATTGCCCTGCCTGTACTCGCCTTATGAGCGCCCATCTCCTCCGAATCTGCCCCTGGGTCCTCCGGGTAAAAACGCCTACCCAGTAATCTTCACTGGGGCAGGGTCCTGCTAAGTGGCGTTGTGGTCCAGGGCAACACTTTCACCAGTGGAAGCAGGGGAGATGGTTCTGTTGTGCTCGCGTTAGGGTTCCTGCTCTAGGGTAACACAGGTTGGTTGTCTTTGTGCTGTGTAGGAAACAACTGCTGTTATCATTGAAGTTGCACAACCGTTCTTAGAACACGCTCGTTCCCAGCCTGGCTAGCCACTCCGCCAGCGTGACCGCCCTTCATCGTAAATGCGTTTTCCGTATCTGCTAGCTATGTACTTTTGGGTCAGTGGAGAAAATGATTTGCAGTACCCTAGTTCACTGATCACCTTTGCACTGTTTGGGTCTAATGCTGCTTTATGCCGGAAAGTAGTTTACTATTCTACCAATTCTTGTTGATGTCTTTGGCGGTTAATCTCAGAGCTTGTTTTCCTGAAAATGCTGCTGCTGAGTAATTTCGCTCTTAACATTTATTCCCTTAGACTCACTGTTTCCATGATCTCAGGGTTTTTTCGTTGTTGTTTTTGTTTGAAGATTAAGCAACATAAACAATGTATTTCAAAGAGTTACAGACAGAAAGGGAGAGACAGACAGAAAAATCTTCCATCTTCTGGTTCACTCCCCAAGTGGCCTCAACCCTCAAGACTGGGCCAAGCCGCAGCCAAGAGTTTCATACGGGTCTCCCACGTAGATGCAGGGGCCCAAGCACCTGGGCGGTTTTCTGCTGCTTTTCCCAGGCCATTAGCAGGCATAGGATGCCAGCATTGCAGGCCCCTGATGATCTCAGCTTTACATATTTAAATACCGTCTATGTGTGGTGACTCCCAAATGTGTATCACCAGCTGAGCTCCTTCCTGAACTTCATACTGAAATAGCCATTGCTTACCTAACATCTCTACCTAAATGCTTCAAAGGCATCTTAAAATAACCAAAATTGATGAGGCCCCACGTTGTGGCATAGCAGGTGGCACCAACATCCCATATCATGCCAATCATGGACCAGCTACTCCACTTCCCAATCAGCTCCCTGCTAATGGTCTGGGAAAAGCAGCAGAAAATTGTCCAAGTGTTTGGGCCCCCACGACCTATGTAAGAGACTTGGATGGTGCTTCTGGCTCTTGGCTTTGACGTGACACAGTCCTGGCTGTTGAAGCCATCTGGGGAGTCAACCAGCAGATGGAGATAACTGTCTCTTTGTCTAGCTCTTCCTCTCTCTAACTCTTTCAAAATAAATAAGTTTATCTAAAAAAAAAAAATAACCAAAACAAAACAAAATAACTGAAATGCTCATTGTCTCCAGTTTTAAGGCCCCAAACCATAAGTCACCCCTGACCCCACATTCAGTCCATGAGCAGATTGAAAGCTCTGTCACAGGAAGCTCCTGCAGTCCCACTTCTGTTCACTTCCTGTTACCACCTTATTCCAAGCAACCTGCACATCTCGCCTGGATTACTCCAGCAGCCTCCGGGCTGGTCTCCCTGCTTCTGCCCAACTCATCTCAATTTATTCTCCAGCACAGCAGAGTAATATTAAATCAGATCATGTCGCTCCTTTACTGAAAACATTTCAGTGATTCCTTTCCAGCTTAGACTAAAAACCCAAGGTCCTTACCGTGGTCTAGAGCTATGCTGTTCAATATGATAGATGTTAGCAACACACAGCGATTAAATACTTGAATATATCTAATGTAAACAAGGAATTGACTTTTTAAATTAATTATAACCTTAAAAAGTGATATTTAGTATACTTATTGAAAGACATATTCTTTGAACAATTTATATGAATCTGTTTTCATCTGTAAATTTTGTAATATCTACATACAGATCAAGTACTTCCAATGAAAATGTCTATTTAGATGTCTATAGTATTTTATACTTATATAGACATATAAGTATAGATTGATCTTAGACATATAAGTATAGATTGATCTATACTATATACTATACTATATATATAGTATATATACTATATATACTATCCATAGATCAATCTATACTTATGTCTATATTACATATATATGTATTTATATAAATATATATATTTTATATAGTATTTTATGTTTGTGCCTGCCTTCTCCAGGGGCGGGGCGGTGTCTGGCTCTGCTGAAAGCTGCTAAAGGATGACAGGGCAGACCGGCAAGGGGCGGGGCTGAGGCCAGGGAAACCCCATAGTCCGTACTCACTTGCCCTTGGGAAGCAGTTCCCTGGCAGGGGGCAAGTTGCATCTCAGGAAGGTGGCACTTGGGTGCCCGTGTGGTTAAGGTGTGGCCCGGAAGCATTTTCCGGCGCTGTCTGCCCAGAGCCCTCGCGCAGGGCTCCGACGGCTCGCAGCAGCAGGTAAAACTCAGCATCTGAGCTGAGCGAGCCGGGTTGTAGCTTCTCTTCACGCTCTGTGTGGTCTGGTTACATGACAGGTGCCAAGAGGTTACGATACGGGTTGCTTGGGTCTGATGTACAGTGTGAATAAATGCTTGCAGCTCTTAGCCCTTTTTTGATCAATGAAGCACTTTTTTATTAATATTTTTCTTTGTATGTAACGGAGGAACTGTAAATCTCCATAGCTGTACAAATAACCCTTTTTCTCCTAAAGAGGAGTCAGTCAGTGCTCCTATATTTTTCGTTTTTTTTGTCAAAACGAGAAGTAAATACTTTAGAATTGTTAAATATATAAATAAAGTGAATAAAGTTGAGTGTTTGGCATGGTTAAAAAAATAAAATACTTATATAGACATATAAGTATATAAAATTAAAAAATAAATAAAATACTTATATAGACATATAAGTATATAAAATAAAAAATACTTAGACATATAAGTATAGATTGATCTTAGACATATAAGTATAGATTGATCTATACTATATACTATACTATATATATAGTATATATACTATATACTATCTATGGATCAATCTATACTTATATGTCTATATAAGTATAAAATACCCCCTGAATTTTGAAAACTTAGTGTGAAAAAATAATTTAACATATTATTGATAATGTCTCAAATATTATTTACAAGTTGAAGTGATATTTTTGTTATATTGAGTTGAATATATTATTAAAATTAATGTCACCCTATCACAGACCAGAAGACAGCAAGCACACAAGATGGCTAAATGCACTTTGATATCATGGACTGAATCCTGGAACAGAAGGAGAACATGAAGGAAAAAAACTGCTGAAATCCGTATAAAGTCTTGGATTCAGTTAATGGTAATGTACCTGTGTTAGTTTCTTAGTCTTGAAAGTATACCATGGTAGTATAAGTTCTTCACACTAGGAAAATTGAGAATTCTACAACAACTCTATGTACTACATTTACAATTTTTATAAATAATATATTCCAAATTTTTTTTAAAAATGAAAATTTGGGGGCTGGTATTGTGGCATAACACGTTAAGCCTCCAGTTACAATGGTGGCATCCTGTATGCTCACTGGTTCAAGACCTGGCTGCTCCGCTTTCAATCCAGCTCCCTGCTAATGCACCTGGGAAAGCAGCCAAAGACAGCCCAAGTACCGGGGCCCCTGCACCCACGTGGGAGACAAAAACTCAGGGTTCCTAGCTAAGGACTGGCCCAGCCCCAGTCATTACGGCCTTCTGGGGAGTAAACCAGTGGATGAAACATCTCTCTCCTTCTCTCTGTCTCTTCTCCTGTCTTTGTAACTCTGCCTTTCAAATAGAAAAAAATCTTTAAACAACATGAAAATTTGATTTCACTTATGTTAATAGAAATTGAAAATTATCAAGTTAGCAATAGTAATCTAGACAAAACTAAAACTTTATATATCTGGCCTATTTGTTTTTGCTTGTTTTTTTTTTTCTCCTGACTCTATGCCTTATCCTACTATAATGCAAACTTGTAAGAACTGAAACTTTCGTTTGTTTTGTTCATTACTATATGCTTAGTCCTTAAAGCAGTGCCTGGTACACTGTAGGCACATGATAAATGTTAGCTAAATACTGATGCTTAGAACCATTACAATATTTGAAAATTCTATTTCTGGCGACATATTTGTATAGTTCCTGCACCACAATTCTCTTTAGGCCTAAAACCAACTTCATCCTGACAATGTAAACTTTTTTTGAGTCTAGTTTCCCACAAAATAATATGATTAGGCAGAAAAGATTATGACTTTATTTTAAGATGGAGAGTTTCAAATTTTTGACACACAAAAATTTGGACCATATAACTTTGCCATCATCACTTTTTTGCCAATCTTTACAATTTTCTGTGTTTTTTCTTCATTGGTTAATATCATTGTTGCAATATATCATTCTGCTCCAAATTTTGATTTTAGAGACTATTTACTACACTTGGATTTATTTTGTGTGTGTGCATAGGTTAAATTTATGATAGTAATACATCTGGTTTTTGTAATGAGTTGTGTGATACTTTACGATAGTGTATTATGGGATAAAGAATTATTAGTGCATGCTGATTTGGGTATACTTAGAATTCTGTGAACCTATAAGAATGAAAGCCTGTTGGGTACTGTCAGGAAAGTTATCACAGAACAGATAGTGATGCTCAAAAGCCCCTCTCCCACCAAAAGAAGAAGAAAAAAAAAACTCCTGGGAGCACTAACAAAATACTCAATAGGTTATGAAGAAAAAGCAATGGTAGCATTGATTATGGTCTGACCAATGAAGAGAGCACTAACAGGTTGCGACTACCACTTGGGTATCAAGTATTATTTAGTAATTTGGGCAACAGATTATGATAACAAATGACAGAAGAAAAATAGCAATCCAAACTCCTATTTTTCTCCATCATGAAGACTAATATTCAAACTGACAATCTGGAAAACAAATATGATTAAAACTGTTAGATCATATATGTGAAAGGCCACTTTTTTTTTTTTTTTTTTTTTTTTGGACAGGCAGAGTTAAACAGAGAGAGAGAGAGACAGAAAGGTCTTCCTTTTTCCGTTGGTTCACCCCCCAAATGGCCGATGAGCTGCACCAATCTGAAGCCAGGAGCCAGGTGCCTCTCCTGGTCTCCCATGTGGGTGCAGGGCCCAAGCACTTGGGCCATCCTCCACTGCACTCCAGGGCCACAGCAGAGAGCTGGCCTGGAAGAGGAGCAACTGGGACTGAATCCAGCGCCTCAACCAGGACTAGAACCCGGAGTGCCAACGCCACAGGCAGAGGATTAGCCTGGTGAGCCATGGCGCCGGCCCCAAACATTTAATATTCATTCAAATTTTCTGACACAGGATTTTTTAAAAAAATTATTCGTATGTTTTCAGTCTCTGCTATACAGAAGGATCTCACCTAGCTGGGTAATACTCTAAAATACACTAGAAAAACTGAACAGCATTGTAAAAATTTATAAAGATTATGCCAGATGCATTGTTGGCAACCTCTGAAAAGTAATTAAAAAACAAGAGCAATGATAGACAACCAAAAATGAAAAAAATGTTACTTTTATAAAAGGTAGAATTTGGAAGCTATAGATCTATATTATGTTGATGTAGACTTTAGCCCAATTCTGAGATAGATTATTGGATTGTTGGAAAGCAAAGATCTCTGGATACCAATATAAGTTGACATGAGAACAAGTCATAGAGTATATTGTAAATTCTTGCTTTGGTTATTTCTAAATTTAGAAAAGAGAAGGCCATAAATATAGTATATCTTTTTTTAAAAGATTTATTTATTTTATTTGAAAGTCAGAGTTACACAGAGAGAGGAGAGGCAAAGAGAGGGAGAGAGGTCTTCCATCCGATGGTTCACTCCCCAGATGGCTGCAATGGCCAGAGCTGTGCCAATCCGAAACCAGGAGCCAGGAGCTTCTTCCTGGTCTCCCCCATGACTTCGACCACCTTCTGCTGCAATCCCAGGCCATAGCAGAGAGCTGGATTGGAAGTGGAGCAGCCGGGACTAGAACAGGTGCCCATATGGAATGCTGGCACTTCAGGCCAGGGCGTTAACTCACTGTGCCACAGCGCTGGCCCCAGAATATCTTAACATTAGAAAACAATATGGGGTTTTTGGACAAGAGAAGAACATGTGCATCCCACATTGGTAATGTGAGATAACTCTGCAGCTCTACAATGTTCTCAAATACCACTTGTTCTCCTTGATAGGTGACAACTAACTGAGCACCAAAAAGGAAACCTGTTAAAGTGAAATGAACACTATGAGAAATGGTGACTTGATCAGCCCTCACCCTGACTGTTGATGAGCAACTTGATATGTTATACCTCTGAGTATTTTTTTTGTTTGTTCTACTTAATACTTTTGGTTGAATACTGTAATCAATACACAATTCTTCTTAAGTGCTGAAACTTAACTGAAAAGTGATCACTGTTAAAAATAAGAGTGGGAATAAGAGAGGGAAGAGATGTGCAATTCGGGACATGCTCAAGCTGACTTACCTCAAACGGTAGAGTTAGAAACATACCAGGGGATTCCAATTCAATCCCATCAAGGTGGCATGTACCAATGCCATCTCACTAGTCCAAGTGATCAATTTCTGTTCACAATTGATCATAATGATAGGACTAAGAACCAAAGGGATCACATAAACAAGACTAGTGTCTGCAAATACTAGCTGATAGAATAAAAAAGGGAGAGAATGATCCAACATGGGAAGTGAGATACACAGCAGACCCATAGAATGGCAGATGTCCTAAACAGCACTCTGGCCTCAGAATCAGCCCTTAAGGCATGTGGATCTGGCTGAAAAGCCCATGAGAGTATTTCAGGCATGGAAAGCCAAGACACTCTGGGGGGGAAAAAAAAAAACCTAAATGAAAGATCTCTATAGTGAGATCCCAGTGGAAAGAACGGGTCATCAAAGAAGGAGGTACCTTTCTCTGAAGGGAGGAGAGAACTTCCACTTTGACCATGGCCAATTATCAGTCAGTGAACTCAGGGGGCTTCCATAGCCTTGGCAGCTCATGACAAGAGCCTAAGGTGATTACTGAGGCCATCAACAAGAGTGTCAATTTGTTAAGTCAACAACAGGAGTCACTGTGCACTTACTCCTCATGTAGGATCTTTGTCCTTTGTGTGCTGTACATTGAGATTTAATGCTATAACTAGTACTCAAACAGCATTTTTCACTTTATGTTTCTGTGTGGGAGCAAACTGTTGAAATCTTTACTTAATGTATGCTAAACTGATTTTCTGTATATAAAGAGAAACAAAAATGAATCTTGATGTGAATGGAAGGGGAGAGGGAGTGGGAAAGGGGAGGGTTGCGGGTTGGAGGGACGTTATGGGGGGGAAGCCATTGTAATCCATATTCTGTACTTTGGAAATTTATATTCATTAAATAAAAGTTTAAAAAAAATGTTCTCAAAAACCATTTCATAATGACTTCAGGAAGACTTCAAGTTGACCCTAACAGTAGGCTTCAGAATTCTGTCCTTGATCTTGTGTGATGAGCGTACAGAACTAATGCTTATTGATTTTTCACTACTAATTAAAGCAAAAAAGGCAATGTTGTAAGAGACTTAAAAAGATAAATTTAGCAATGTGACATTCATGGGGTAAATATAAAACATCAATTAGGTTCATAAAAATAAAATTCTCAAATATAGGGTCCAGCCAAGATGAAGGGATATGGTCCATATATATTCTCTGGAAACAATAACACAAACTCTAAAAAATAAAACAATAGTTCTCAAGTATTAGGCATCAGGGTGATGATCTTTCTGAGGAGAGAAACAAAGAAGTGAGTCTGAAGGTTGTTCCCAGATAGCTTCCTAGGGAGAGTGTCCAAGCTGTAAGGGGAATCCAGGTATTGCCTGGCATTCTGCTTTTGTTGAGGAGATAAAGCTTACAAGTCTGGGATGGTCAACGTAGCTAGCTGACATTCACAGGACAGAATGTCAAAGAAAAGACAGCAGGAAGCCTGAAGGGGATAAATCCCCACAAGTCTCCAGTGAAGTGTGATAAGGGAATATCTATCTCAAGGCCAGAAGAAAATTATAGCCAGAGGAAAGGCTTAGGGAGAATACTCCCTAGAGCTCAAAAAAGGTAAGGAATAGTTCATTCTTACAAAGTGGCAGGTAGAGACTCTTGGTATTGCTTTGCTATTGAGGCAAAATTAGCCCCAGACTAAAGCCTAAGCTGGTTCAGCCTACCAAAGCCTAAGAGCATATCTTACAGGACAGAAAGACAGACTGCTTGTTTTCCACATGATTTAACTGCATCCCATAACAAAGCTCAAGGTTATCATAGATGGGGTGGCCTTTGGCTTAGGGATTAGAGCCCTGGTTAAGATGCCTGTACCCCATATCTTAGTGTGTGGGTTCAGCTCCTGGCTCTGGCTCCAGCTTCCTGCCAGTGCAGACCTGGGGAGGCAGCAGGTGATGGCTCAAGTACTTGATTCCCTGCCATCTACATGGGAGACCTGGATTGAGTTCTTGGCTCTCAGCTTCAGCCTGACCCAGTTCTGGCCACTGTGGATATTTGGTGAGGAAACCAGAAGATGGGAGCACTCTGTCTTTCTGTCACTCTGCCACTTGGCTTAAAAGCAAACAAACAAATAAAAAACCTTTGTAGGGAAAAAACATTTGGAGGGAAAAGGATTATAGAAATTCAAGAAAATTTAATCAGGCCATTACAATGTCTGCTATATATTTGAAAGAATTTCCAAGCATTAAAAGCAAGAAAACATAACTGTAAATGAGAGAATGGAGAGACCACTCAATTGAAACAGACTCAGAAATGCATAAATGACAGAATAGACAGGGATACTAAAACAGTAATTAAAACTGTATTGCATATGTTCCTGAAATTAGAAGAAAGTGTAAACATGTTAAGAGAAGATCTGAAATATATGAGGAAACCCAAAACAAATGTCTGGAGATGAAAAATATAATATCTACAATAAAACTACATTGGATAAGTGTGAGAGCCAGTTAGACTCTGGAAAACAAAAGATCATTAAACTCAAAAACAAAGCTAAAAATCTATATATGGCTCAGCATTGTGATGCAGTAGGTTAAGCCACTACTTGCAGTGTCGGCATCCCTTAGCAGAGTGCTGGTTCAAGTCCTGACTACTCTGCTTTCCACTCAGCTTCCTGCTTATGTGCTTGAGAGGCAGCCTATGATGGCCCAAGTACTTGAGTTTCTGCCACCCACCTGGGAGACCCAGTTGGAATTCTTGCCTCCTGGCTTCAGCCTAGCCCAGTTCTGGATGCTACAGGCGTCTGGGGGAGTAAAACAGTACATGGAAGATCTCTCAGTTTCACTGTATCCTTCTCTGTCCCTATTTTTCACTCTGTAATTCTGCTGTTTTTTTTTTCAAAGATTTATTTATTTACTTAAAAGGAGTTACATACAGAGAGAAGAAGAGGCTGAGAGGGAGAGAGAGAGGTCTTCCATCCACTGGTTCACTCCTTAGATGGCTGCAATGGCTGGAGCTGTGCCAATCCCAAGCCAGGAGCCAGGAGCTTCCTTTGAGTCTCCCATACATGTGCAGGGGCCCAAGGACTTGGGCCATCTTCTGCTTTCCCAAGTCATAGCAGAGAGCTGGATTGGAAGTGGAGCAGCCAGGATTCAAACCGGCATCCATATGGGATACTGGCACTGCAGGCGGCGGTTTACCTGCTATGCCACAGCACTGGCCGCAAATTCTGCCTTTTAAATACATCAATAAATCTTTTAAAAATCGATGCAAATTGAAACAGAAACAAAACAAAAATAAATAGTACAACAGTGAGTTATTGTTGTTGTATTTGTTTATTTGAGATGTAGAGCTACAGAGAGAGGAAGAAACAGAAAGTTCTTTCACCTGCTGGTTCACTCCCCATATGGCCACAATAACCAGAGCTAGGCTGATCTGAAGCCAGGAGCTTCTTCCAGGTATCCCATATGGGTGCAGGGGCCCAAGTACTTGGGCATCTTCCACTGCTTTCCCAGGCCATAAGAAGAGAGCTGGTTCGCAAGAGGAACAGCTGGAACACAAACCAGTGCCCTTATAGAATGCCAGTGTCACAGGCAGAGGCTTAGCCTACTACTCCTCAGCACCGGCCCTGAGATTGAAGTTTTCAAAGGGATGTTTTCCTTCGTGAGGGAGAACTAAAGAGTGTATTTGAATAAAAATGGCCAAAATTTGTCCAAATGTGTTGAAAACTGTAAACCAACACATTGAAGTAGTTCAACAGTTGCCAAGCATAAAAAGCTTTATGAAAGTTTTAACTAGGCACTAAATTAAGTTGTTCAAAACTGGTGATAAAAGGAAAAAAAAAAGCAACAAAGGAAAAAAGACACATTACATATAGTGAAATAATCATTAGGATAGTAGCAGAATTCTCAGAAACAATGTAACCCAAAAAACAGTGGTTCAACATCTTTAAAATACTGAAAGGAGGGGCCAGCGCCGTGACGCAGTAAATTAATCCTCCGTCTGTGGCGCCGGCATCCTATATGGGTGCCAATTCTAGTCCCAGTTGCCCTACTTCCAATCCATCTCTCTGCTGTGGCCTAGGAAAGCCACATCTCCCTCTCGCTGTCTGTAACTCTACCTCTCAAATAAAATAAATAAAATCTTTAAGAAAATATTGAAAGGAAAAAACAGTCTTTCAACTTAGAATTGTAAACCCAATAAACAGTGTTTATTATGAAGAAAAAAATATATTTCAGACACAAAATATGAGAGAATTCATAATCTGTAGAAGTGCACTACAAGAAATATTAAAGGCCTCCAGGCAGAATATTTCTGAATCTGGGGCCATTGCTGTAGCTTAATGGGTTAAGACACAGTCTGTGGTGCCAGCATCACATCTGGGTGCCGGTTCGGGTCCCAGCTGCTGCACTTCTGATTCAGCTCTCTGCTAATGTGCCTGGGAAAGCAATGGAGGATGGCCCAAGTCCTTGGGCCCTTGCACTCACATGAGAGATTCAGAAAAAGCTTCTGACTCCTGGCTTCAGCCTGGCCCACCCCAGTTCGTTACGGCCATTTGGGGAGTGAACCAGTGGATAGAAGACTTCTCCCCATACCATCCCTGCTTTGCCTCTCTCTCCCTCTCTTTTCTATAACTCTGCCTTTCAAAAAATAAATCCCTTTTAAAAAAAGAAAATTTATGAATCTATATTAAAAAATGAACACTGGAAATGGTAAATATGTGGATATATATAAAAAAACCTTTTAGCTTTTAAAAATACCTCTACAACTAAGGCCAAAAAATTTTCATATTTGTAACATACACAAAAGCAAAACTTGGCAACAATAGCACTAGTACTGGGAGGAGGAAAATTGAAATATACTGCTTAATTTTTTCCCTGGTATATGTAAATGGAATAACATTACTTATAATAAGTTAAAGATGCATTTTATAAGCTTCCACTCTCTATTATGGTACCAGGTAGCCACATGGTATCCCTTGAACACTTAAAATGAAACTAGTCCAAAATGAAATGTGCTGTAAGTATAAAATCCTTGCCAGGAGCAGACATTTGGACTAGTGGTTAAGAAGCAAGTTAAACTACTAGTTGAACAATACCTTTTACCTTGTGTGGTTGTGTGAGTGCAGCCTGTTGAAATCCTTACTTAGTATATACTAAGTTGATCTTCTGTATATGAAGGTAATTGGAAAATGAAACTCAATGAAGGGTGGGATGGGAGAGGGAGTGGGAGAGGGGAGGGCCACGGGAGGGAGTGAGTTTGGGGGGGAGCCACAACAATGCAAAAATTGCACTTTGTAAATTCACATTTATTAAATAAAAAAAAACCCTACAGCTACCAAAAAAGAAGCAGCAGCAGCAGCAAGACAAGACATTCACACTTTGGAGTGCCTGGATGTGATAACCGGCTCTGGTCCTGATTCCAACTTCCATTTAATGCAGACCGTGGGAAATAGTGATGGTGACTTAAGTGATTAGATTTCTGCCTCCAATGTAGGAGGCCTAGATTGTGTTCCCGGATTCTAGCTTTGGCCCTAGCCCAGCCCTAGCTATTGCAGGCATTGGGGAGTGGACCAACAGATGACAGTCCTCTCTCTTTGCTTCTCAAATAATAAACTAATGAAGCACACCAGATTTCAAAGATATACAGTGAAAAAATTATGAAATTTGTCATTAACATTTTATACTGCTACAGGTTGAAATAATAATAATTTGAGGGTATTGGTTTAAACAAAGATAGTATTCAAATTAATTTCATTGGTTCCTTTTAATTTTTTTTGATAGGTTGACTATTAGAAAAGTTGTAAGTTATATATGATTCACATTTCATACAACAGGCTTCAAAAAGTTTATGGAAATTTTATATTAAAAAACTGCATGGATTTCAAAAACAATTTACACCAAGATAAATTTCTTCTAAACTTTTAGAAGTATCCTTGTATCTTTTGGACAGTGTTGCTAGAAGCCATAAAGCAACCCCACAAAACAAAAAATAAATAAATAAACAATCAAAATAAAAACAAAAAGATTTAGATATTAAAGGAACAGAAAGAAGGAAATGAAAAATATTCAATAAATCTAAAATGATACTGAAAAGGGAAAAAAAAGAACAAGTCATAAAAATAGAAAAAGTTAGCAAAATGGTAGATTTAAATCAAACTATGCCAATTATCAGATTAAATGTAGATGACCAAATACTCCCTGAAAAGGTAAAGATATTCATATGAAATTTAAAAACAAAAAGTCCTCAACACTTTACTGTCAACAAGAAACCCAACATGAAAGCATGAAGACAGGGCCAGCACTGTGGTGTAGCAGGTAAAGCTGCCGCCTGCAGTGCAGGCATCCCATATGGATAGGGATTCGAGTCCTGGCTGCTTCACTTTTGATCAGATGTCTGCTAATGGCCTGGGAAAGCAGCAACAGATGGCCCAAGTCCTTGGACCCCTGTACCCACTTGGGAGAAGAAGCTCCTGGCTCCTGGATTCAGTTCTGCCCAGTTCCAGCAAATGTGGCCATTTGGGGAGTGAACCAGCAGATGGAAGACCACGCTCTCTCTCTCTCTCTCTCTCTCTCTCTCTCTATGCCTCTGTAACTCTGTTTTTTTTTCTTAAAAAAAAAAAAAAAAGCATGAAGATACAAATGGATAAAAGCAAAAGAATGAAAAACTATGCCATGCTAGCACAATGAGATTAATAAAATCTTTTTTAAAAGATTTATTTATTTGAAAAGTCGGAGTTACATACAGGGAGAAAGAGAAAAAAAGCCTGCCATCCACTGGTTCACTCCCCAGGTGGCTGAAAAGGCCTAGGCTGAGCCAGGCTGAAGCCAGGAGCCAGGAACTTCATCCAGGTCTCTCATATGGGTAATGGGACACAAGCACTTGTGTCATCTTTTGCTGTTTTCCTAAACCATCAGCAGGGAAGTGGATGAGAAGTGGAGTAGCTTGGACTATGGCTGTCGCATATATGGGGTGTTGGCATCACAGGCGGAGGCTTATAGCTGCTGCACTACAATGCCAGCTCCCACTAATAAAATCTTAAGACTTGGCAGAGGTTTCAAAATAGACTTGAGTTTTTGATTACCTGCGTGAATGATCTTTGTCTTCTAATCTTGGGGAGATTTTTGAAAACATTCTCAGTCATGAATCCAAAGTGGAAACTTATCAGAGGTAAGTCCTTCTGCTAGAAATCCAGATACAGTTCTTTCAAGAATAGTCCCAGATTTCACGTAAACGTTACTTCTCTATGATGGGTAAGAATAATTTTTGATACATTTCATAGTAATGGATTTGACAGTCAGTCTCTCAGGATTGGCCTAGATAGTTCAGAGTAGCTAATAATGAAAATGTGTCTGCCTAAATCTTTAGAATGCAGAAATGGGATTTAATTGGAATAAGCTGTCCCGTGATTGGAATAAGTATTCTAACTACATAGTTCCCACCATTGTACTGTATCTGCATTCACCATGACCCAGGTTACTGATCTGGAGAGAACTGAAATTCAAACAATAAAGAGAGAGGGAAAATAAACATGTAAAATGCTTTTCTATGATGTACACTGTGAAGAGCTACAATAGTATTGCTTCTTGATTTACCTAAGCTGATCAAAATTTCAGAGGAACCAAATGAACATGGAAAGAAGAGATGTATATCCAGGATGCAGGTTTATATCAGCTCTAGCTGCCAGAACAGGGTATCACGGACTAGGTGGCTTAAACAACAGACATTTATTTTCTCACAGCAGTTCTGGAGGCTGGAAAGTCAAGATCACAGCAGCAGCAGCAGGGCTGGCAACTGGTGAGGCCTCTTTCTGCAACTTGGCCGTGGCATTTGCTCTCAGTGTCCTTGCATGACCTTTTGCTTGTTTGTTTTCCTCTCCTGTGGGACAGTGGAAAGGAAGAATCTCCAGTGCCACTTTCTTCTCATGGTCCTATTGGATTAGGGCCCCAGCGTTGGGACTTCATTTACTCTTAATTACCTTCTTACCGACTATATTTCCAAATGCAGTCACATTGAGGTCTAGAGCTTCCACATATGAATTTTGAGAAAACACAGTCCAGTCTATAACAAAATGTGTCTGGGGAGACTAATGGAATCAGTCTAGCCTCTGAGAACTGACTATCCCTAATAATATTTATTAGGTAATGGATATATGATGTGCAGATGTCGTGCAGGGTACAAGAATATACCAGACCGCTATCACACCAGATAAAAATAATGCAAAATGAAATGATGCAAAACATTCCTTTGGTCCTGATGTTAATACCATCTTCAAAATCTTTCCTCTTTTTGTTTCCACATTTATGCTTTCTTTTAATTGATTTCTTTCATATATTTGGTGACCCCATTTACATTTCTCCTGTTTGTCTGTCATTACTCTGTGGAAGCCATCATAATCTGTTCTTTACAAGGACAACAATGGTTTCCCAATCTGTATCTTTGTGTTTGCTCTTATCCTCCTTCAGATGATCCTTTGAAAGTATAAATCAGAATGTCACAGTCTTCAGTGGTTTCCTGTTTTAAAAATAAACCCAACATCCTTAATTCAGTCTGTGAGGCTCCAGATGATCTGGTCCCTACCTGGCATAATTCTCCCCGTCAGTTCCTCAGTTATTCTTCAAGTCTTCAGTGGTTTTCAGAGGGGCCAAGCTAACTTAGGTCCCCTCTTTACACCTGACTGTAGATCTTGAGGAAAGATTAATTAATCTAAAAGATTAATGATAGCAAATATCTTTTCAAGTGCTTATTTGCTATCTACACTTTAAAAAAATTTTATTTGAGAGACTGGACGATAGGAGGGGACTAAAGCCACCAGTATCTCAAGATATGTTCCATGGGGACTGACACTGTGCCACAGCAAGTTAAGCTACCACCTGTGATACTGGCATCCCACGTTGGAGTGCTGTTTTGAGTCCTGGCTGCTCTGCTTTTGACCCAGATCCTTGATAATGTGCCAGGAGAGCAACAAGATGAACCAAGTTCATGAGTCCCTGCCACCCATGTGAGAGACCTTTGGAGTTTCAGGCTCCTGGGTTCAGCTTGGCTCAGCCTAGGCCATTGAGGCCATTTATGGAATGAACTAGCAGACAGAAGAAATCACTCTGTCTCTCTCTCCCTCTTCCTCTCTCTTCATCACTCCCTGCCTCCCTGTCACTCTGCCCTTGGAATAATAAATCTGTTTTAAAAAGTGTCCTATCACATGTCACCTGGAGCAGGCAGGAGTTGAAATATTTGAGCCAATGCAGAGATGTCATCCATTGGCGTGAAGATTGAGTTTCGCGGTATGCTACTGAGCGGTGCTGCTTAATCTTTTCTCAGCACTAGATACAAGGAACTTCTTAACTCCCCTGAGAATGGAGGAGGGTGCTGTTAGAAATGGGAAGGGAAAATCTCACCCAAAGTGATGGTAGTTTCTCAGATTATGACATGCCGCTGCTTACAACCATTCATAGCTGTCCTAGTAACTTAGATGAGAAGTTGTGCCCCTTCCCCAAGTCTCCAAGGCCTTGCATGGCTAGGCCCTTTCTGATTCCCAAACTCATCTCACGTCACTCTTACCCTGCTCAGTAAAGTAGTTCTCTAGTCTTCTCTCACATCCTGGGACACAGTGAAGACCCTTTGTTGCTGCTTCTGGCTAGGACACTTCTCCACAGACCTTCAGTGGTTGGCCCTTTTCCATCTTTTTCATTTTGAGGTCTTTTCAATGAGGCCTTGCCTAAGAACCTTGCTCAGGGTAACCCCCCAATTCCCTTCCTGTTGTTCATCCCATCAACACACTTGTTCCCTTCCTAGTCCTTAACAGAATCTGTCCCTATCCTGTTCAGTTGCATATTCATGTATTTATTATGTGTCTCCCCCTACAATGTACTCTTTGAGGATGATATCCTTATGTATTTGATCATGATTATGCTAAAAACCTGCATGGCACCTAGCATATTGTAGGTAGTTAATAAAAACTGTTGAACAAATGACTGAATTTCCTTGTCCATCTTACACAACAGGCTATGAGCTGTGTAAGAACTGGATTGAGGCTTGTTTCGCTCATTATTGTTGGGATGTACTTAATGAATATGTGCTGAATAAAAATGAAGGAAAAACATCAAGTCAACAGTTATAAAGCCAGGAACACTGTGGAAACCCAAGAAGGCCTGACCCTTCTGACCAGATAGTAGTTAAGTCTAGCAGCTTCCTTCATCCATAGGTTTGTGAGCCTGCATGCAGCTCTGAGGGGACCAGGCGAACACTAGTACAAAACAAATTTCCTTAGTCTCCCTTGCCTGAAGTACATTCAGGGTTGTGTGAAGATGACCCAGATTTCAGGGTTTATTTCCCCTGTATACATATATGCTGGTGCTCAGCCCCCAAGATGTCCCCTTTTGCATTTCTGAGGGTCCTCGGGCAGGAACTGACTTGTGTAAGTCTAGCTTTACTAATGCTTCTACTGCCTTGCGGACACCACATTCTGCTCCAAGTCTCTCCTAGTGTCCTCCAAGCATCTCATTCTTCAGCAAACCCTGCTGCTACTCAGACTCCACTGACCGCAGAGGAGTACACTCCATGCATTTCCTGAATGTTCACAACAACAAAGCTTGATCTGTGGCAAATCAGGGGTTAGCTCTCTTCCCTTGGGACCTTGCAGTATGAGGGGTGGAAAATAGTGCAGTGTGTGTGCATGTGTGACTTAGTGTTGTATCGAGTGTTCAGTGAACACCCTTAGTTTTTACTTATGGCCTTCACTTAGCACACAGACATTAGTCTAGGGCACTGGGCTGGAAACAGATGGGAGTGAGGGTCATAAAGCTGGACTAAGAATCTTGTTTTTTCTTCTGATGATGAAGGGCATGTTATTGGAGAGCTCATTGTACTCCCTCCCACCACATTTAAAATGAGTTCCCCCTTGTAAGACTCTAGAGAGCCTCTTCAGTTTGACATCTGTCAGAGTGTCTCACACTGTACTCAACAATGCCTCGTAGCCCAAGCAGGAGATGAAGCTGAAGTTCTTTCCCACAGGCTGTGTAGGCCCCAACGAAATAGGCTGGTTTCACCAATTCCCTGGGCAAGCTCAGACAGGCCTAAACTTGCAGAACTGCAGCCAAGATTCAAGCCGAAACTCTGCTCTCCTAATGCATGAGAAAATCTTCAAATGAACTCAGCAGTGACAAGTCTTGAAATCATACAAATACACTTCCCACCCTTGGCAATAAAGACAGCCATCAGCAACATGGGCCAGCCACCCCACAGGACACTCTGCCAAGAGCAGAAAAGTTTGAACTTCCAACATTTCTGCTTGTTCATATATAAGTACATAGACTAGAAGGATATATTTAATTAAAATAGTTTCTATGTTTGGATGGTGAAATTGCAATGCTTTTTCTTAAGTTTAAATTGTATACTTCATTACTCATTGCAAGTAAAGGACAACGAAAGGAAGTGAAGATTGCTATTATGTATTTGTGAGCCTACCTGACCTAAGATCATCAGCACAGTAGCACCCTGTTGTTCAAGACAAGAATTAATAATTCCCTCTAATTTCTTGGTCAGTTTGTGAACTTGTATGTCAAAAGCCATAACACAGAAGATGCAAGAACTATCACATTTGTTTATAATCTACAGATCACTTGAAATTCAACTCCAGCCCCATTCTTACAGGCTGGTGGGAAATTTAGAAGCAATGGGGGCCCCATCCACAAAAGGCTCTGCGTTGCATCTTGTATTCGCTAAGACCCAAGAAGGCCTCAGTCATCAGTCATTTGCTCTCACTGACTTCTGTTGAAGCACCATGACATTTCCAGGGACCTTTGTGGCTCTGGTTCACATTCAGCATACAGGAGTGCATCATCAACAAAGCTGACAGCTTTCTGAATGTCCCCAGAAAGAGACTGGCTCCTCTCCGGCTTTTGCCCCCTCTTGCCTCTGGGGCAAGGAAATCCTAAAGGATTGGCCATTTGTTTGGAATTAATGTTTCTCCGAATTTGATCAACACAAATCCCTAGAGACCATTTATAACAATGAAAACACATGCAATTAATTTTCTTAGCATAGAACTGTGAAAATCAATATAAGAAATTGTATTCTAAAGTAATTCTTGCATGTAATGGTTAAAGTCTTTGCTAATATTTATTTAGATTTCCTACTTATTATATTTTCATTGTACCTTCTCTGAGGGGCCTGAATAAACTTGCTGTCTGAATACATAAAAGCCCAAGACCTTTCTTCAGTTAACTGTAAAAAAAAATGGATATATATTTTTTTCTAGTGTCTGGGGGCTTGAAGTTTCCTCCTTACATGATGAAATGTGTGTATTTTAGTGATAGGAGCAATTTCCTACTGCTTTCTTATTGTTCTCTTTCTTTTCAAAGTTTCCTGACTAAGGCTCTCACTTACTCTGAACACACACATGCAGTGAGGCATTCCTCTGGGGTGGAGGGATAGAAGTCACCCACACACAGTCTCTTGCACAACACAGGTCTGATTAGAGTTCTGCTTGCGCCATGGAGATCCAGGACGGTGACTGAGGCCCCTGTCACAGGCTCACTCCCTGCTTTATCTGATAGGACACGATTGTACAGGGAGTGTCTAGCCACCCAGCTGGTGCTGTCAGAACCCACAGGTGTCTCTGGGGTGAAGAAGAGGGAAAAAAAGGATTCCTTTCCTCTCAAAACAATCAAGATGAGAAAAAAAGAAAATTAAGAGGCTTCTTCCCACAGTAACAAGGTTCTGGACAGAGAGATAGAAGAAAAGCAGACACTGATAAAGTGGTTAATATATATATATATTTTTTTGACAGGCAGAGTTAGACAGTGAGAAAGGTCTTCCTTCCGTTGGTTCACCCCCCAAATGGCCACTACAGCCGGCGTGTCGATCCGAAGCCAGGAGCCAGGTGCTTCCTCCTGGTCTCCCATGCAGGCGCAGGGCCCAAGTACTTGGGCCATCCTCCACTGCCTTCCTGGGCCACAGCAGCAAGCTGGACTGGAAGAGGGGCAACTGGGACAGAATCCGGCGACCCAACCGGGATTAGAACCCAGGGTGCTGGCGCCGCAGGCGGAGGATTAGCCAAGTGAGCCAAGGCGCTGGCCTGGTTAACATTTATTTTTAACAACATAGGTATCTTACAGAAAATAAACCATCTGATTTTCACAAACTGAAAGACAGGAAGAAGGGTAATAGAGATTCAAAGGGAAAAACACATTGTTTATATATTAGTACAATTAATGAGGTTTAAAAAAATTGTTTCTCTGAAATACTTTAATAAATATTAGTTTTGATACTTGGCAGTTGTTGATTTAGAGTTCTGAATTGTAATCATTTGGGAAAGAAATCTATCTTACTATGTAATCACACCAAATAAATTTTTATCAATATATAATGATACAGTAATAATAGAAATCAGCCCTAACTTCCTAGAGAAAATATCAGAGACCAAAAGTGGCATATTTGTAAACCATTTAATAATTTTCAAATTGCTTTCACTAAATGATCTCATTAGATCTTTATATCAATTTATGAGATAGGCAGCACAATTCTTTTTTCATCATTTTGTAGGTAAGGGATTGAAGCCTAGACCAATTTTGCAATTTGGTCAGATTTTATGATGGGAAATGCCAAAATGAGGAATAGTACTTGGGACTTTCCCTTCCTACCTCTATGAATGATCTTTCATAGCTCTCATGTTTCTGTTACTGAAACTAGAAATTAATTTCCAGAAGTGAGTAAAGCTTCTGTAGAAAGGCATAATTCACAGTACTCATCCATGTTAGATTGATGCATTTTATGGTTGTCCTTTTTCAAATACTGTTAAAATAATATGTGAATTGCTCTAAAAAACAACTTGACTCATGGCCGGCGCCACGGCTCACTAGGCTAATCCTCTGCCTGTGGCGCCGGCACTCTGGGTTCTAGTCCCGGTCGGGACGCCAGTTCTGTCCTGGTTGCTCCTCTTCCAGTCCAGCTTGCTGCTGTGGCCCAGGAAGGCAGTGGAGGATGGCCCAAGTGCTTGGGCCCTGCACCCCATGGGAGACCAGGAGAAGCACCTGGCTCCTGCCATCGGATCGGCATACGTGCCGGCAGTAGCAGTTATTTGGGGGGTGAACCAACGGAAGGAAGACCTTTCTTTCTGTCTCTCTCTCACTGTCTAACTCTGCCTGTCAAAAAAAAAAAAAAAACAACTCGACTGCCAACTTTCCTTTAGTTTCTCCAAGAGCGTTATGCCTCAGTTATAGTGTAGTTGGCAGATGTACCTCTGGAAGAGCATCACTTCACCTACTCTGCCCTTTGTCCTAGTTTCTACCAGAAGTTAGCAGCACCACTATTGTGTTGCAGGAGCTTTGATCTTACTTTAATCGTGTCTCAGTAGTTTTCTTCAACAGGCTATGTCATTCGTCCTGAAAAGGGCAGACGTAGAGAGACACATATGCAAGGACATTGTCGGGTTCATTTGTCCTCCCCACCTGTTTTCTAGATGCACCCCTTTCTATCCATTCAGGAGTATATATGCTGTTGGGTCGGGGAAGAGACTGTATACTCTGGGACACATAAACTTGAGAAGCCACACAAACACTGTCAGCTCTGAAGAATCCCCAGAAGCCATGGAAGTTTCAGATGTGATGAGATTCCATGGTGAATGTCCTGTTCTGTTTAGGATGTTCTGGTTACCTGGAGTGGCTTTTATGATCAGAAAAGGTCCAGGCCTAACATTTGTGAGCTTCAAGGCAAGAGTACAAATTGAGGACCACATAACCACTTGTCTAAATATTGCAATGTCAAGGTAGCAAGCAACAATGGTACAGCCATGGAAATGCACATTTGTCAAGAAAGATTTATTTATTTGAGAGGTAGAGTTACAGTGAGAGGGAGAGACAAAGAGAAAGGTCCTCTATCTGCTGGTTCAGCCCCCAAATGGCTGCAGTGGCCGGAGCTGAGCCGATCCAGAGCCAGGAGCCAGGAGCCTCCACCAGGTCTCCCACGTGGGTGCTGGTACCCAAGTACCTGGACCATCTTCTACTGCTTTCCCAGGCTATAGCAGAGAGCTGGATCAGAAGAGGAACAACCAGGGCTAGAACCAGTGCCCATATAGGAAATACACATTTAAAGCCATGATTTTTTTTGTTGCTAATAGTCGGCAAAAGCATAAAAGACATTTGAGTTTAATTATTACTCTACATGTTAAGGCTTTTTAAAAAGATTTATTTGAAAGGCAGAGTTAGAGAGAGAGAGAGAGAGAGAGAGAACGAGATCTTCCATCTGCTGGATCACTCCCCAAACACTTGGGCTGTCTTTTGCTGCTTTCCCAGGGATGTTAGCAGAGAACTGGATCGGAAATGGAGCAGCTAGGACTTGACCTGGTGCTAATATATACAGCACCATCCCCACATTTTAAGGATTTTTGATGAGTCAGTGGTGTTTGGTTGGACAAAAGCATGACATTGTGTAAGTTATTTACAAATTTAATAATTTAATGAATTTATCTTTCTTATTTTCATTAGAAAAACAGCACTTATTATGTTGTTCTAATTGAGATTTTCACATAATTTTCCTCTATTGACAGTAATGAGCTAAAACCAAAAGTTAATTATATTCAGGTAGTATTAAATTTAAATGTATTTTCAGCCAAACTTAAATATAAAATTAAAGTTATTTTACATGTTTTTTCAAAAGTGATTTTCTTTTAAAATATTCAATATAATTTTTAAAAATTAAAGTCAAATTACAGTTAATTAGTGCACATGAAAAATTATGATGAATTTTTTCTGAAGTTAAATTTTAAAATCTTAAATGTAATTTAATATTAGATATTTTCACAAATATAAAACCACTTACAATTCTATCACTTAGCGTTCATCTAATTACCAATAGAAACACCAGTATCACACTGTATATTTGTTATATATGGATCAACATTGTCCAATATTTATATATACACAACACACACACATATGGCAAGCCACATACATAACTTTTACTTTTTTATATTAAAATTTTTTCCAATGCAAGTGTTTAGCCTAGCAGATAGATGTCAGTGAAGATACCTGTGTCCCACATTGGAGTGACTGGGTTTGATACCTGGCTTTAGCTCCTAATTCCAGCTTCCTACTAATGCAGCCCTCAGG